>NW_026728840.1:0-311666 GCF_030272615.1 Cryptomeria japonica
AATGCCTTATAAATGAATAAAATAATTATTTTATTCATATTCTTGAATAGAAACTTTGTGGATATTCATCATGCTATAACGAATTATAAAATTCATGTTTAGATAAAATTGAAAAAATTGGTCCTTGCTCGTACAATCAAACTTAGATAAGAAAATCACTAAGCTTACATGGCATATAACACCATTGAATTTGAAAAGTATAAGATAAAAAGATTTCTATACCTCCCTCTTAACCTAAACAAACATGGATCATTCAAATTAAACTATAACGAAATAATTCTAAATGTGTGTTTTTTTGTTTTTTTTTCTTTTTTTTTTTTTTTAGAATAATCAATTTTATTTTTTTTCAAGCTTTTTGAGAGATTACTATGTTAAAGTTGTCAAAACAACATTAACCTATATTAATTCAATGTTGAAAATTTTGTAAATATTTGCATCTCATGAAAATCAAAGAATTCAAGGCATCTTACTAGATTTATTTTAAATTCCAAAATATTTTAAAGTGCTATAATTTATTACTATTATAAATCTTAAGCACATACTTTTATGAACAATTTGGACTCCTAGTTTATAAAATTTCATATCTTAGACCGTGGTTTATATTTATTTTATTCAAAGTGAGCATTTTTACTTCTACTTTTGTCATTTATTTTTTTTGGTTCTTTAAATTCTTTTTTTCATTGATTAGAAAGCCACGTCATTTGTATAGGTCTTTAACAATAGAACGAATGGCACCATTATATCCTTTGTGGAGTGGGGCCGAGAGTGGGGACTTTGAGTTGGAATCATTTATGAAGGGGTCCGTGCATTAATACAGTTGGAGACACCTATAGTTCTAAATGGGGTGAAAAACGATGTCATTGCCCACGATGCCAAACATCACAACCTTTCAATCAAGATTTGTATTTCTTGCTAAAGGGACCTATACACTGTTTACAATTGCCCACAACTTTGGACACCAAGAGTTATGACTTGAATCTAAAGTTCGCATTGATTTAGGAAAGCATGGCATCTATATTAAAAAATAAGCCCAAATTTATGTGGGAGTCGTTCAAGTTTAAGGAAATTAAAACAGAAAATTGTTACAATCTATTGTAAATAGATATTTCAGGAACTTTCAATCACACTTATTAAATAATTCTTCAAAATAAGATATGCATCGTATAAGTCAATAAATGAATACTAATTAGTATGTATATATTTTTATTTCACAAAGTGAGGTATATCTGCTAAATTCAATCTATGGTATTGTTGAAATACATTCTATTGTCAAAAAAAAAATTATGGGACATAGTATAGGCTGGTTAGTTCAGAATTTGGAAATACAAAATGAATTTCAAACATAGGAAGACTTGATCATTAGGCTCTGATACCAAAATGTAATGACACTTTTTTTTCAAGACTTAATTAATTATTTGCAGCAGAATCAATATATTAAATATTAATGTTAAGTTCCTTTATTAAAGGTAATTATCATTAAATTAGATGTAAATAACTAGTGTAACTATAACATGTAATAATTGATAATAATAATAAAGTAAATTAACAACACAATAAACAAAATAACATAACCACTTAATTCAACCATAATATTGGCAAATCATATATAAAGCATTCTCAATATCTTATAGCATCAAGGTTTTCCAATACTTATCTTAATCTTGAGTACTTGGAATAGTCATTCTCACTCCAAGAAGATTCTAGTGGCCTTGGGTCCTTTATGGCTATGGCACCCCACGGAGGAAACCGGTTCTTACACAAAACCAACCATATTATCTATAATTCAAAGGAATAGTCATAGGTCTAGGCTCTTTTATGGCAAGTAAGCACTCCAGGAGGACAGGTTCTTACACAGAACCCCGCATGCCTTCACGGCATGAAATAAACACGGTTCTTACATAGAACCCCACATGCCTTCACGACATGAAATAAACACAACCCTGGCCAGGACACTCCCGAGTGTACACCGTACCCCGAGTTGGACACACGCTGTGTGCCCCTTCTCCAATGCCCATGCCAACCAATGACCTTAACCTTCATTCCTTTGTGCCCTCTACATTCCTATATTTCCTCCCATGCCCCATAGCCCACCAAGCCACCTTCTTCTTCTTCTTCCTTGAGTGATCTCCCTGTCCCTCCCAAGTCTCACATAAATGACTTATATAACCTTTTCAAGGGTAGTTTCCAAACCATCACACCCTTTCGAAAAGGTCACCTTTAGTTGTCCTTGAATAATTATAATTATTCCTCTCTCTTAAGAGAGTTTGTCATAAACATTATTTATTAATTTTCATTTAAACCAAAGGATTATAATATCCTTTATTTTTATCTCCCTTTTTAATTTAAAAAAGGTTATTTCATTACTTTATCTTCTCTTGGAGAAATAGTCACATAACACCGGGATATCCTTTGAGTTAAATACCGCAGGTGTGATCAGTTGATGTACCTTTGGAGATGGAATGGTTGGTGTTGCAGGAAGGATTATTGGGATCAGTAAATCTGATATTGGGAGTATCGACGTTGTTGAATCTACTGTTGTTGATGGAATTGTTGGTGTTGTCAATACTGCTGGGGGTTCTGATATTGCTAATGGTATTATTGACACAGTTGCTGCTACTAATGGGGTTGTTGGTTTGATTGGTGGGATGATTGGTGTTGTGGATGGTATTATTGGGATTCTCAGCCGTATTGGGGCAATTGGTGTGGTTTTTGGTGTTGCTGATATAATCAAGGGTGGTCTCTTTAGATTATTAGGCTGATATAGAGGTTTGCTGGGTTTTCCTTTGAATCTGAGCTGAGGAAGAATCTCCTTTTGAAAGCCTAATTCAGTGTTATCTTTAGGCTTTAATTTCTGCTGAAGCGGCTCATGTCGTCCTTGCTTGCAAGGTCCCAAAGCACTCTGACCATCATAGCCCATTCTTTGCATAATGAGAAGGCCTTTTCCATATTGATCTGTGGGAAGCTTGGCTTGTGGGATGTCCGTGGTGATAAGATCTTTATAGATCCATTCTGCTAAGTCTTCATCTTTGGTCTCTTCTTCTTGACTCTTTCCAAGGATAAAAGGTGCCACAATGCATGCTGCCTTGACCAGTGGTGCTTGAAGTAACCGTTGAGGTTTACCATGAGTTCTAGGAGAAGTGGGTAGTTGCCCAACACAAAAGAGTTGGCTAAGATTGTACTCCCCAAGACCTTCCTCTACCATTTTCATTTTTAGCTTCTCTTGCTTGGGTATAGTGGTGTTTGAACTAGACAGAGAGGCTAGACTAACATATGATGTGGATGGGATAGCTTCTCTGTTGTTGAAAATGGTAATCTCTGGTTGATGGTTGATATTGTGACAATATGCAAATAGATTTGCATCGCCCAGGATTGTAATTTCTACACCATTATGAGGAAACTTGATACACTAGTGGTAGGTGGATGGAACGGCTTGCATGGCGTGTATCCAAGGTCTTCCTAACAACAAATTTTTACGGTAGAGGAAGGTCTAGAACTTGACATATGACGTGCTTCACCACTGGGCCCACTTGGATTGGTAACACAACTGCTCCTTTGGATGAATGCTCCGCATCATCATAGGCTTTTATGGTCATCTTTTTACGGGGATCCACTGATTCAATTGCATATCCCAATGCTATGACCAATTGTAATGTACAGATATTTAGGCCTACTCCATTGTCGATCAAGACTCGCTTGATCCTATGTTGGTTGATAAATCCTTCAATATGGAGTGAGGCATTATGAGGTTGCTGGAATGATGTATTGTCACTTTCAGAGAAAGTGAGACATGGTGATGACCTCAGACTACAAACTATAGCTTGAAATTGATCAGTATTAAGTGCGAGCATCTTAATAAGTGCTAGCGTCTTATCTAACTATTCCACAAGGTTATACTGCTTCGGGATGGAGGTTGTTCCTTGTGGAGCTTCTTTAATGGTGATCTTGCTATGATGTGTAACAACATTGCAGGTAGGGCTTGGATCTTTAATGGTAATGGTTGTAATTTGTTCGTTGGCATCATATAGGTGATTCACAGTGTAATTATAAGCGGCTCACGTATAATCAACTGTATTTGTGTTTCGTCCTGAAGTGGAAGGACCCCTTTGATCTTGTGATGGAAGTGGATTCTTAAACATAAGATGATCATTATTTGTGGTTTTTGGATCGTGTCCTTCAATTTTAATCTCTCCTCGATCAATAAGATCCTGAACAAGACCTTTCAATCTATGACAGTTGCTTGTTTTATGCCCTTTCCCTTGATGGAATTCACAATGTTCGTTATCCCTCCACCATGGAGGTTTGACCTGAGGTTCGTAATTAGATGTCTTTGGAAAGGTCACCAGATTTGAAGAGACCAACTAACATAACATTGTTTCAATAGGTTCTCCTAAGGGAGTGTATGTACGTTTTGGTTTATAATTTTGTTGGTGTTGTCTCGATTCCTCTTGCAGTACATTGCATCCTTGATTTGGTGGGGGAGCAATTGTGTTGTTCTTAGGAGGGAGGTTTTGCCCAGTAAAGCAGACCACAAGTTATGCACTCTTGATAGTCCTTGCATCTACAACTCTATCATTGATGATGTTTTTGTTTTTATTTCAGAAGTTGGGTTTATCATTGTTAAAGTGTGCGCGAGGGTCATCTTTTGGTTCATTGTATATCTTGTTAAGCCCCTTTTTGATGAGGACCCGTTCACATTTTAAACCCTAGGTGATCATGTCATTAAAGGACTCTGTGCCTTTCATGTCTAGATAGAATTCCATTTCTTTGTTCAAGTTGGAAATAAATATTTCCACTAGCTCTTGTCCAGGTAACTGAAGAGAACGTCTACTAGACATTTGTCACCATCGTTGCAGGAAAGCTGAAAATAGCTCCCCTGGTTTTTGCTTGGTGTTACACAAATTTGCCATGGTAACGTCGCGTTCTATGTTGTGTGAATAATGTGCGATGAACTTTTGGATAAGTTCCTTGAATGTCCTAATGCCACTTGTTAGTCAGGAAAACCATTGCATGGTTGTCCCTCCCAAACTCTGAGGAAAGAGGTGCATTAAATATGCGTCTTCATATGCCACTTCTAGGAAAACTGAGTGAAATTCCCTGACATGATCTCTAGGGTCTCCTTTTCCCCGGTACTTTTCGAACTTAGGTGTTTCAAACCCTCGTGGAAAATGTGGCATATGTAGATTCTTATCAAAGGGATAGGAACAAATATCATTAAGTGAAAACCGATTAGTTTTTCACACCACTGTGGAGTTGTTGGGCTAGATTCTCGACTTGTTGCCGCAACATGTCAATGTCATTAGGAGGAGGAGGAGGAGGGGGGGGATTTCCTTGATTAAGGTCATATAAGAAGTTATCTCGACCTCTTCCACCCTCATTATGACTATGGTGTTTCGATGCTTTCCGAAATTGTGTAGTATCAAAATCAGAGGGCAGTTTGGCTCCCTCTTGAGCAAGTCTTAAAAATTGAGCATCAGCATTGTGTTTGAGGATTTCATCGAAAAGTCGATTGAAGAGGGGGTTGTGTTGTGCCCTTTCAATTGCTTCAGGAGTTGGAGTACTAGGATTTTCATCATTTGCATTTCCTCCAAGGGCTTCTTGGAATTCATTAAGATTTTCCTCCTCTTCCTCTTTGATTTCTAGTTGTCTAGTCCTTGATCTGGTTTGAGCCATGTTGTTTGAAAGTTGTTGTTGAAGTTTGGTGAAAATGATTATGAGTTGGTGATGGAATGAGAGATAAATGTTTGGTGAAGTGTTTAGCATATGGATCTCTAACACTAAAGGTAGATGTTACCAAAGTTCTCTTATGAATTTCTTGTTGTGTTTAACAATGTTAGATATGATAAGGTATAGTAAGGTCTAAGATGTGTTACAGACCAAGTTACCTAGTAATGAGAGGATGCACTCATAGACTATTTTTAACCTATGTAGAAATGCCTCTTAGGATGAGTTTATCCTAGATGTAGAGACACTCTAAAAAGTGATGTGTTGTTTTGATTCAAGCAATATTTGAAAAGAACTTAGGACAAGACCTCTTTATGTTTTGAGAGTTGGAATGGATTGATGATGTATGAATGTGTGAGTGGATGGAATGTTTTCAATAAAAACTATGTTACATATGGGACAAATTCTTCCTCTTCTCTCTCAAGGGTTGGTGGTTCTTCCTGAGCTATGTTATATGTAATGCAAATGTCTGGAAAGAAGGTCGGATTGATTTTGCCTTGTTTGTTTTTATGATAACTCAAAGCTCTATATTGAGTAAAATCTTTGTGGTTCAAAGACTCTTGATCAAACTCGTTGGATTTTCCTTGAAGATATAGATGCATGTGACACAAGAAGGCTCTATGCGAGACAAAAATTTGTCTATTGAGATAGAAAAATTTCCTTCTTTTGATGAAAGCCTTTGAGTTCAATGGCCTTTTCTTCAAATTGATATGTTGACGAAGATTCCTCTTTCTCAAAATGTGAAGGAAGGTCATATAATTTGATATCTTGTTTGCACTTTGTTTTGATTTTTGCCAAATGTTGGTTTGAAAATTTGTGTTGGATGAATACTTGTTTTTGAATTGATTTTGATTTTCTTTGACAAGAAAACAGAGCAAGCACACAAGCACAATAATGTTTCCTCAAAAGGCACAAATAAGTGTGGGTCTAAATCAACCCAATCTTTGAACTTTTTGACCCCTTTTCAAATGTTTTTGTATGTTTTTCCAAAAGCCTGAAGTTGGCTCAATTTATCACTGGTCTGACACAAAATGAAGACACTTCAAACACACATTATCCCTAAGGTCAAATGGCCAGTTGCGATAATTTCAGCTATCTTAATATTTCTTCAACTTTGGTACTACATACCTTATGAATCCCACTGTAGCAAGTAAGGATGTGATATACTAAGTTTTGCGTGAGCATAACAAATAGATGATCCCTATGATGGGGGAGTCACCACTTTTATCAAGCTACAAGTAGCCTTTCAAAAAGATATGTTTCTACTCAAGGAAATATGTATGGTGAGTATCTTGGAAGCAAAACCATCTATGCTCTTGCACTGAATTTATCACAAATATTTTCAATCAATAGAATAGGTGGGTTTCTACATAAAAAGGTGTCTAGTAATGTTCGATGTTTTTGGACATAAGTTCATTCTACAGTGACTCACTTAAGAGCCTTGTAACTTGTGGTGGGGCCCATATGTCCTTCGGCAAGTTACACTGTAGGAACAACTATACCCAAGGCTACAACTTTCGCTCACACCTGATTTCTATACCGGTTCGAAGGATTTACCACACGAGGTCATTCCCAAGAGTGATGTGTCTCTTGGGAGGACTCTCTTAAAAAGATAAAATTTTGAGTGTTACTAACACTTTTCTCTTGCACCTAGGACCATGAAAGCCAAGGGAGAGGATAGTGTGTGTTAGAAGTAGGACCACTTGACAAACTTTGCACAAGTGTGTCAATCACCAAAAACACTTGTTCTTTTTAACTGATTTTCATTGCAATATGATCTAACTATTTGGAGATGTTGCTCCAACAATCATGGTGTTCTTGTTAACTTTCAAAGGCAAAATGTTTTGTAAACTAGGAACTTGGAATCCTGGTCAACTGAATTAAGAGCACATTTTGCTTGAAGTAAATCGATTTGAGAAGAAACTTTGACAAATTGGGGATTCTTTTTAACTTGCACAAAATGAAGTGTTGATTGTGAATTTTAGTTTGATGCAAAAAATAAAATTTGCCTTGTTGATTTTAAGCACCAAAAGAAATTGTTCCTAACTTTGCAAAAAAGAATTTTGTGTGTTTGTTTTTGTGATTCTTTTTTTAACTTTGAACAAGTGTGATTCTTTTTTAGAGCTCCAAACAAAAGATGTGGTTCTTTTTAAAACTCCAAATGAAAGTGTAGTTGATTTTAACCCAAAAGGAAAATGAATTTATTTTATCCTAACTTGAAAGACAAAGTTAGCAATATGAACAAATTTATTTCCTAAAAGCTAAAATTGCTAAAAATCCTATTGTAGGGGTTAGTCAAAACCTCCACAAAAGATAATTAGTTAGAAAAATCTGCATGTTTTGGTGGGCTTCTACAAGCCTTAAATTTTTAGGTTTTTGGTTATAAGGAATTTTATTACAACTCTCATTTCAGATGGTTCGTGATTTGGTGCTCTGCAAGTTATCTTTCTTCATGACAGTTGTTGATTAGTTGTATTTCTGAGTTTCAGATGTTGATCAATGAAGATTTGATAAATGGTGTTGGTGCAGCTGTTATTGATGATTCTAACGTGCTTGCTGGTGTTTCCTGGTCATTTCCTATTTGGTCTGGTTCACTATTTTTTGGGTCACGGCCCTTCATCCACCAATCACCAGCGCTCCTACCTTTCCTATCAGCTAGCCCTACCGGCTCTGTCTCTACCATCGTCCATCCATGGTGTTCCTCCTCACCACATCTTTAGGCCCCTCTCTTTGCAGTATTCATCATGCCATCAGAGACTGCCCCTTCATTGCTCCTCTCGGGAGCCATCTATCTCCCCATCTTTGACCTTCTGACTGCACTGTCGACTATTCTACCTCTGATCACATAATGACTCTAGGTCCCACATCCAAACACATGGTAGGGATTCATTAAAACACGAAGAGAGTTCCTTGCACAGTCAGTGCCACTTTGGGTTTCCCATGGGCTTCCACACACTCATCCATACAATCACATGGTGTTCTACTATTGGTCTGCGTCATCTTTCTATACACATAGTCAACATGCAGACTATACAATTAGCAGTGCAACATCATCCATGCATATTGCCACGTCAACAACACACATGATTTTTTCTATAGCCATGTCATTTCATACACCATGTTGGTCCACATCATCAGTTTGTACTATACGGATGCCTATGCAAGCATGGAGGTGAAGTTCTTGTGATGGATAGATGACTGTGAAATTTAAACCCGACAATTGCTAACATTAGTACTACATCAACTTTTCTTTTGAAAATTTTAGACCCCTCACCATTTGAGTTTTTGAATTTGTAGTTCAACTTTGAAGGCTCGTAACTTGGTCATTTTCAGGCCTTTCTTAGTGCATTTTTTATTATTTGGGCTAATTTTTCATTCTCTCCATAGTGGTATGGTTTTTTTATTTTATTTTTGTGGACAAATTATCTAGAATTTTTAGTTTTTCACAACTGTACCTATCCAATCCTCGATTTTGCAACTTCAGAGGCTTTGTTCGAGCTCATTGATTGAGTAAAATTGGGGGGTGTCTTGTGTGATTGTGTCTCTCTTTTCCTTGTGCTATTTCATTTTGTTGCTATGGGTTCTCCTAAATTTCTATTTTTAACTCCACATAACTATGCTTCATGGAAAATTGATGTATGGAGTAAGCTAATGGAAAAAAAGATTAACTCACAATATTGATGGAACTATAACTGCGCTAGTTGATTATTAAAGTTGAAACTAATTCTCATATGGAATGTCTCACTACAAAATTATGGCTCTTGGAACTTTAAGGAAGTATGTGTCAAAAGATCTCATCTTTCACATTGATAAGAGTGAAACAATTAAGGATGTATGAGATTTCTTGGCCAAATTGATGAGTTTAGGGGCTATCAACTTGATAATGATCTCACAATGTTGGATCCCAAGAACTTTGATACAATCCAAGACTATGTCACTGAGGAAAATGAGCCAAGAGCGCAGCTTAAGGATTGTGGCATTGACAAGAAGGATGTTCAATTGGTCTACAACTTGTTGGGAAAGCTTCCATCAAAATATGCAATATTTGTTTCTAGCTTCCAAACTCATCACTTGACAATGGGTAGTTCTTTCACTATGCCTTCATTTGATGCATTCAGAGAGATGTTGATGTTATATCAAGCCAAGTTGTTGAGAATGGGAATTCTCAGACCTTCACAGTCCATGACTTTGGTGGCTAAGGGAATCAAGGAAAGGATTCCAACAAGAAGCAGGAGCAATTCAAGCCTAAGACACAATAAGATAGATCACAATCTTCCTGTCCACAACAAAAGGATTCTACATATTTGCCTAAGGTAAAATCATATAAGGAGAGGCCTTCTTATTCATATTGCAAGAAAAATGGTCATGATGATCATCATTGCCACACCAAGCAGATTGATAAGTTGACCAACATCATCAAGAAGAAAAATATTGATTTTCCATCCACTTACAAGAAGAAGGATTCATCTCCTTCACCTTCCTCATAGTCAAAAGGAAAGGGATGAGATTTTTTGCTACTGCAAGTCATGATTCAAGGAGATGGCTTCTAGATTTAGGAGCTTCTCATCAGATGGCATCTTTGTAGTCTATGTTCTCTTCCTTTAAGTCTTGCAGCATGTCACCGATTTTGATGGGCAATAATACATATATGAATGTGATTGGGAAAGGACCTATTGTCATTGGGGATAACTCCTTAAATGATGTGTTGTGTGTACCCCATTTGACAAACAATCTTCTTTCCATCTATCAGATCACTCATGGGGAAACAAGGAAAATTGTGGAGTTCACACTTGATTCAGTTATCATTAGAGACTTGGACACTAGAGCTATTATTGCTACAAAGGTGGTGGATCATGCATCTTGTTTGTACTACTTTGCAGATTTTCTTCCTCTTGATGAGATTGATTTTTCACATGATGATCACATTTATTGTGTGGATTCTGATATCGAGGATAAATTTGGTCACTTGAACTTGGGTGTTCTCGCATGTCATCCAGTTCTTGAGACTATCATTTCATCTCCTCCTCTTGATATCAAATCTACTATTACACCTAATGATGCAAATATTGCTAATATTTTTCCTTCTTGTGATTCAATGCAACAAGGTATACCTTGTCTTCCAGATATAGTTCCTTGGGATGACTACTTGACAAATATTGTAAGATTGTTTGTGGAGTCCTATATTGCAGATTTGGGAGACATCATTGATGATATTCATCTTCTCTTTGATGGAGATGATCCTTCTTGAATTGTTGGGAGGGAACACTCTGACCCTCTTGTTCATTCTCTACATGATCATTCTTTCGAGGTTGACATGATTGTGGATACTTATGTACAACATTTGGAGGAGGTCTCCTTATCCTTAAAGGAGACACTCGAGTCTTTGGGTCATGTTCTACATTCATCTTCACTAGATATTGGATTGGGGAGACTTCATGAATTCACCTTTGGTTTTGTTTCTTCCTAAGGGGAGGAATGTTATTTGATGATCGTGGAAAAGTTTCCTCATTCAGTTTTGAGCTTCTACCATTGGTCCAAATTCTATATTAAGGGGGAGTTACTTGGTCTCCCAACTTCTCTCTTATGGGGGGGACTATTTCCTCACATGGGGGTTTTTCCTTCTCATACTTCTTTGAGATGTCTTTTGTGTTTTCATCTCTTTTGGGGGGGATTTTTTTCCCACATGGTTTTCTCCCTTTCTCCATTTGTGAGAGATTGCATTGCATTGCTTTTATTGCATTTGCATTTGTACATGGGTACCTAACATGGCCTAGTTGCACTTAAGCTGGGGTGTTGGTGTAAATTATGTCTCATAATTACACTTTACTTAAGTTGACTTAGGATAATGAATTTTATTGTAGTTTCCAATATATGAGACACTTAGGGAATTGTGCACATAGGGGTGGTTTTTGTAGAAGAAATTACACCTTTTGTGGTCTTCTCTTATTGTTACATTTCACCTTCAGTGGGTGATCCACCTCTTGTGGAATATTTTATTATTTCTCCTACCTACTCCTACCTACCCTCACCTACCCTTTTTTTCTCATTGAGCCACATGTCATGATTGTGTACTCACATATCCATATGGTCTTTTCGTTATAAGCATGCTCATCTATATTGTATGTAATCATCTAGTTGATCTTATTTTACATCTTGATTACAATATAGTTTATTATTATCAATATTTTCTCTCTTGTTGTACTATTCATTGAGCCCTTGATCTTGGCTATATTTGAAAAATTCTTACAGTTGGCAATATGAGTTGTCATTGATATCAACTTGATGTCTGGCAACATGTGTTGTCCATGATGTTATGTTCTTTATGTTGACTAGTTGTTCTATGGTCATTGATGTTTTGGGGATGGTTGACAACATGTGGAGTCTATGTTGCTATGGTTTGTTGAGGTTAATATTTTCATGATTGAGGAATATGTTATACAATATAGATGGTTGATGGTTGTAATTACTTTGGGTTGTGGATTTCCACCTTCTTGGTGTCTGATGTCTACATTCAGTATGAGGTGTTGATATTTTTTGGCATGATGATGATAATGGTATGGATGTGCTTTCTTTGGCCTTGACACTTTTGTTCAGGTTAATGTTGGTTCCAAAATGTTTTTTGTATGAGGATTTGTGATATGCAAGAAAGAGTATTTAAAGTCTACCTGGAAGAATGCTTTGCATGAATTTGGTCTTTTATATTTGGACATAATGTCTATGCTCTGTGTACATTGCAATACTATCCGATGCATGGAAAATGGGACAAGCAAAAGAACCCAATAGTTAGTGTTGTTAATCTCAAACAAAAACCAAGTAAACACAACAGATTCTAAAAACCTTCCAATACATACCAAAAGAGATTAAAAAGCATACAAAAGAAGCTTAACACAATGAAAAGAAGGGAGAAGGGACTCCCTAAGTTGCTCCCATGATGCCCTTGTTTCTTCTCCCTTGTTTCTCTCCTCTCCAAGATCCAAATGAGTGTAGCTCTCAGTTTTTAGAACTAACCATGGATGCCAAATGGAGATTCAAGATGGTTGAAAATGAAATACTAGTGCTATGTAAATGAAAAGAGTAATGCTATGAGAAAGCTTGAGTGTGAATGCAAGTATATTAACAATGCTAAAATATTTCCTCCCTTTTCTTGAGGAATGAAGTTCTACTTTTAAAATACTGTATTTGACAGTCAAGATTGATCTGATTTGTGAAGGGATAGGATTGAATGAATCTCCATCCATTTTATAGTTTTCAAACCAATCCCATGTTGACAAGTGTCAATATGAGAGGGCTTGAGAGGAGAGGGAAGGAGAATTTAATTCTTGAGAAGGCATGAGGGTAAGTAACCTCATGTGGTTGGGGTTATGGGATAAAGCTTTTATCCAAGGGTAATGCTTTTGTCCAATGGGTAAACTTTTGTGCAAGGTTTACCCATGGTTAAACCTTGACTAAAGGGGCAAGACCCATGTGGGTTAGTGTGTTGAAGAAGTAAAGCATTTAAGACTCTGTAAGAGTCCTTCATGTGTGAGATGATGGGTTGGGGGTTAAGTTTGGTTTAGGATTATGTAAATGACTAGAACAGGGATAAGGATAATTTAGAAGGGTTTAGAATATTCTAGAAGGAGGTTAGTAAGCAAGTGGGTTTGGCAAATGGGTGAGGATAAAGGGAATTTTAATTAAAATAAAATTTAATTATTTCAACTAAATTGTGCAACTTGCATTTGTAGGAGAATGCAAGTGGATGAGATATTTCAAATAAGTATTGATTTATTTAAATAGGGATTTGGTTTGGGATTTTTAAATAAATGTTTAATTTATTTAAATGAGTGGAAAAGAGAATTAAATAAATTTATTAATTTATTTAATAATTTGGACTATAGTTAGTAATTAAATAAATTTATGAAATTTATTTAGAATAGAAGAATAGGCTAAGGTGAATTAATTAAATGTAAATTTAATTAAAAGAGAAATATTAGTGTATTAAATAAATATTAAATATCTATTTAACTAGTGGACAGATTTATGTGTCTACATTTGCCTCTCTTTGAGACAGTGTCGTTTATTGCATCGTTTCAAAGAAAAACTGATAGGCATGAGAAAAATGTTCCGAGGATGTTAGTTTGTGGGTTGGTATGCCCCCTCGAGAGATGGGCTGAAAATTTTGAAAAATTATGCGATCTCTCGAAAAATAGAAAGAATTGGGGGGTTGACAGAATAGAAGAATCAAGATTAAATGGTGAAAAATGGAGGAAATTGAGGCTAAAATGGAGAAACGGCGAGCCTTGGAAGTTCCCTGGGTCCATAGCAGTGAGCGGGGTGAAGTGGGGGTAGGGCTGGGTAGGGTATACTAGGGCAAGAAGGGGTAAATTGGTCTCATTTGCACAATCCTCCATAGCAATCTAGAGCTCTGATAGTGGCCCTTTTGGAGCATCCTATTGCAAAAAAGATAGTATTTTCAATCGTAGATCATCGATTTGAGCGCATCCAGAGGTACCAACGGCCATCCGACTACGGCCCCTGGTAAGTCCAATTTGAACTTTTGCCATTTGAGCTCATTTATTATGTTTTATAGCTAGTCAAAGTTATGTCAAGGCATAGGCACTAAAACTATGTTTTAGCGCTTTTGTCGCCCAATGTAGCACTATTGTGTCAAAATGGCGCTTTCGCTAGGTAGTTGTGGTGATAATGTTAGTGTAGGGTGTCTATCTTGTAATTTTAGTGTTGTTTATTTTTTGAGTTTTGGTGCCTTTATGTTTGCATGTTCGATGGTAGGTTTGGAGCACTTTTGTTGAACAGTTTAGTGTTATTGTTTTATTGTAGCGCATGTGTATAGTGTTGGCAATATGCTAGATTTGGTTAATTGTTGTCATTAATGTCAACACAATATCTCGGTTGGATATCATTTTGGTATCCCAATTGGACCTATCCCAGTTAGACTTGGTGTTTGTCTTGGTTTTGGCTGTGATTCTGATCCGGTATGATCATATCCTTGGATTCGGTTTTGGATGGTTATTCAGGTTGTCCATATGCTTGTCAATTTCAGTTGGTTCATGATTTGGTGCTCCGGAAGCTATCGCTTATGCTCTCGGATGATATTTATTGGTACCAGTTAGCTTTACCAATTGGCAATACTTGATGATTTGGTTAAGTGATTTTGGTTTGTCTTATGGAAATTATTTCTAATGTGTTGAAGGTGCTTCTTGATCATGTCCCAATTGTTTGGTGGCTTCGCATTAGTTGGTGTACTAATATGGTGGTCTTATTTGGATCGGGCTTTATATTTTGTGTTATTATACTAAGGGTTTCAACTGGTTGGTGAAACGTGTTAGATATTGGTCTTAGCGTGATTTTCGGTGGATGTAATTGTTTGGGAATTTGAATTAGGTTCATGCTATGTAATGTAAATCATAATATTGATCTGGTGATATCGCATGATGTATTTTTTGTATTTATGGGTTTATAGGTTTAGGGTTTAGCCGACCTTATCATTAAGGTTGATGAATTGTATTTATAGGTGACTTTTTCATGTAATCCCGGTCCGGTGATATCGTGTGATGTAATTTTTGTATTTATGGGTTTATAGGTTTAGGGTTTAGTCGACCTTATCATTAAGGTTGATGAATTCTATTTATAGGTGACTTATTCATGTAATCTTGGTGTCGATGGTTATGTTTGCATTATCAGAGAAAGGTTTATGTGAGAACATTGATATATCATTCAGCAAAAGGTTGTAAAGGATTTAGTGTTGCAGCGAAGACATATGTTCTTAACCAGAACTATACCAAGCATTAGAAGATGCTACTTCCACAGTTCATTCTTTTCGAATTATAGTCTGATGTGTTTGTAAGTCAGTGAGACTTTCCTTTTGTGATGAGCAGTGTGCTCTAGGCGGTTGGCCTAATTACAAGTGCAATCCCTATTGTAAATATTCCACATACTATTGCAGAAGTATTATCTGATTGTGGGTAGGGTTTTCCACTGTGGTTTTTCCCTTTACCGGTTTTTCCACGTCAAAATATTGGTGTTGTGTGTATTGTGCTTTCATGCTTTATCTTTCATTGTGCTTCGGTATAAATTTTATAATCTACATTAACTGTTATACTTGTGTGAACCGATTCACTCCCTCCTCTCAATTTTCTCCCGGTATTAAAATGGTCTAACAATTGGTATTAGAGTGAGGTCCTCTTTGTAAAAGCTTATCCGCTTGAAGACATTCGATGGCCTTAGCATCAAGTTCTACATTTAATCCCTACCAAAAGGAGAGTCCCAGATTTGATGGTACAAATTATAAAATATGGAAGGAGTGAATGAAGATTCATCTGAGATATCTTGGAGCTGAAGTTTGGGAGAAAGTGGAGAAAGGGTGTATACCTCATGATCCTAATTCTGGAACACCGGCACCTGTTGATGAACATAAGAGAGTTGAAAATGATGTTAGAGCGAAAGAAGCATTGTTAAGTGCCATATCTTATGAGAACCTATTGAATTTCATAGAGCTAGAGAATGCAAAGCAAATCTGGCTAAAGCTTGAAACTCTTTATGAAGGCAACCAAGTAGTAAAGATTGCAAAACTTGAAGGTTTCTGAGTGAGATATGAAACTTTGAAAATGGAAGAAGATGAGAAGATAAGCTCTTTCATGGATAGAGTGAATGAGATTTTCATGGGAATCAAATATTGCGGTGGATCAGTTAATGAGGATGAGGTTGTGTGAAAGATTCTGAGAGTTCTGCCTCTGACTTACAAGATGAAGGCTACTACAATTAATGAACTCCAAACAATGTCAAGTACCCCTATTACTAGAGATACATTACTTGGGAAATTGATTGCTTTTGATCTTGAGGAACTTGGAGATCAGAGTGCTACTAAGATAGAAACTGCATTTAAAGCATCTACCTGAAGTAAGAAAAAGATAGATTGGAAGGAGTATATGCCAAAGATTTGGAAGACAATGAAAGAGAAGACAAAAAACTTGAAGAGTTGGAAGCCCTAATTGCTAGAAGAATCCCTAAAGGACCGATTGGAAGTAAGTATGAAGGAAAAGTATCTTTTAAATGTTTTTCATGCAATAAGCTTGGTCATTTTGCTTCTAGATGTCCTGAAAGAGCTGCTAGGAATCATGAATGATTTATGAGGAATTATAAGCCTAACTTGGAATATCAGACCAGACATAGATTTAGAAGGAATGAGGATAAATTATGTTACTATGTTGGTGATGATGAACATATAAGTGGATCCGGTAATGGAAGCTTCGGTAAAGATTGGGTCTTTATTGCTATCAAGGATGATTCTTCAAAACCTGGCATTGATATAACTCATACTGAGGAGAAGCCTTTAGCTACTAAAATTTAAGAGAAGGATGAATGGGTTATAGATAGTGGTTTCTCACATCATATGATGGGTGACAAGAGGAAATTCCTAACTCTACAAGAATTTGATGGTGGACTAGCCAGATTTGGAGATAACAATACATGCAGGATCAAAGGAAAAGGAACAATAACCCTGGATGGTAAGACTAATACTGATAATGTTTGTTATCAATAGATATGGATTGGAGATTGCATCTAGAACTCGGACCAAACGAAATATCTTTCATTAGAACTTTGGTGAGAAGGGCTGCTTGATTGCTCAGATTGATGAAAGTTGGTTATGGCATAAGAGGATGTGTCATGTAAATTTTGATTACATAGTAAAGATTAGTTCAACATAAGTTGTCAGAGATTTTCCCAAGATTGTTAAACCTCATAATCCGGTATGTAGAGAATGTCAAATGGGTGAGAAAGTTAGAACTTGTTTCAAAAGAATACATGATAGATCTAATGAAATTCTTGATCTTATTCACACTGATCAATGTGGACCTACAAGGACTAAAAATTTTCAAGGTGATAGATACTTTATGTTGCTTATTGATGACTATTCTATAATGATGTGGGTTGCATTTTTGAAAGAAAAATTTGAAGCTCTTGAGAAATTCAAAATTTTCAAAGTTGTGGTTGAGACAAAAATAGGATTGAAGATAAAATGTTTAAGATTAGATCAAGGCGGTTTGTTTACATCCAGTGAGATCAACAACTTTTGTGAGAAGCATGGGATCAGAAGACAATTTTCTACACCTAGAACCCCCAAGCAGACTAGAATAGTGGAAAGGAAGAACATAACTATCTTAGATGTTGCAAGGAAAATGATGATGGAAGCCAAATTGCCCAATATCTATTGGAGAGAAGTTGTCAATACCACGGTATACACTTTCAACAAATTACACATAAAAGGTGAGACCGATAAGAGTCCTTAAGAAATATGGTTTGTTCATACTCCTACTGTCAAATATTTCAGAATTTTTGGAAGTAAATGCTACATTAGAAGAGATGATGCACTAGGAAAATTTGATCCTAGAAGTGATGAAGGAATATTTTTGGGTTATTCTACTAAGAGCAAAGCATACATATGTTATAGCAAAAGATTGAATAGGATTATGGAAAGCATAAATGTTAACATGGATGAGCAAGGTAATAATCAAATCAGATCATATGAGTATAAACCAGATGATGGATTTGTCAGATCAGAATTGGCAGTGCAAGAATCAATTCAGAGCATTGATCCAATTGCTCTAGTAACATCAAAAAATTCCATGGTGACTGATGAAGGGCAGAAAGAATCAGATGGTCAAGAAAATCCAAAAACTCCCAAGTATGTGAAGCTAAATCATTCTGAAGATCAAATCATTGGAGATAAAAGGAAAGGTTTGATGACAAGAAGAAAGATATCTCTTGAAGAGGTATGTTTAATTTCTCAAATTGAACCAGAATATTTTATTGAAGCAAGTAAAGATGAGAATTAGATGAAAGCAATGGAAGAGGAACTAGATGAGATAGAAAAGAATAAGACTTGGGAATTGGTGATATGGAATTTTTCTTAGGTTTGTAGATTACTCAGACTGATAAAGGTATTTTTATTTGTCAAAATAAGTATGTGAAGGAATTTCTTAAGAAATTTGAACTTGAAAATTCTAAACCTGTTGGTACTCCTATTATAACTGGTCGCAAATTGTCCAAGGAAGATGAATCCCCTAAAGTGAATCTTAGTAGATACAAATCAATGATTGTTGGATTACTGTACTTTACTCAAACTAGACTTGATATAATGAATGATGCTTGTATTACTTCTATATTTCAGTCAGATCCTAGAGGAACTCATGATATTGTTGTTAAAAGGATATTCAGATATTTGGCAGGTACAACAGATTATGGGTTATGGTATCCGAAGGATGATGATTTTAGACTATGTACCTATACACACTCTGATTGGGCAAGATATGTGGATGACAGGAAGAGAACTATAGGTGGTGCATTCTTTCTTGGGAAGAAATTGGTTTCATGTCTTATCAAGAAGTAGTCATGAACTTCATTGTCTACTGTTGAAGCTGAATATGTAGTTCCTACAACTAACTGTACTCAGATTTTATGGATGAAACAAATGTTGAAAGATATAAGGGTAAGTTATGATGAGCCTATTGTTATTCACTGTGATAATACTATTTCCATTAATATTTCAAAGAATCCGTTATTTCATTCCAAATCAAAACACATTTCTATAAGGTATAATTTCTTGAAAGAAAAGGTTGAAGCAAAGGAAGTCAAATTGGTTTATGTGCCTACTAAGGAATAGATTGCAGATATTCTAACAAAACCATTGCCTAAAGATAATTTTTAATATCTTATAGATCAGTTGGGGGTCACCACCCCTTCGGAAGAGACTTAGAGATGCAAGGATGCATCAATCCGGTAAGCCTATCAGTCATATTTTATGATCTGGGTTGATGAGATGATGTTGTTGCTCAGGGGGAGTAGTCAGCTATTTGGTTTAGTTTCTTCTTGGTTTGGTATTTGTCCTTTGTCATTGATGTCAAAGCGGAAGATGGTGTTCATGTAAAAAATAGTTAATCTTTAGGGAGATGGTGTTCATGTGTTCTTGAGTTAATCAAAGGGGGATATATATTTCAGATTAGTCTTCAGGAGATTGTTGGCATTCCTTGGCACTTGGATGTTTTTCACATTCAATGTTGCCATCAATGTCAAAGGGGGAGATTGTTGCCAATATACTGGATTTGGTTAAGTGTTGTCATTGATGTCAAAACTATATCCCGGCTGGATATAGTTCTGATATCCCAGTTGGACCTATCCTGGTTAGACTTGGTGTTTGTCTTGGTTTTGGTTATGATTCTGATCCAATATGATCAGATCTTTGGATTTAGTTTTGGATGGTTATTTAGGTTTCTTATATGCTTGTCATATTCAGTTGGTTCATCATTTGGTGCTCTGGAAGCTATCGCTTATGTTCTCGGTCGATATTTCTTGGTACTAGTTAGCTTTATTGGTTAGCAATACTTGATGATTTGGTTAAGTGATTTTGGTCCAGCTTATGGAAATGATTTCTAACATGCTGAAGGTGCTTCTTGATTGTGTCCTAATTGTTTGGTGGCTTCACATTGGTTGTCATGCTGATATGGTGGTCCTATTTGGATCCAGTTATATATTCTATGTTATTATACTGAGGGTTTCTACCGGTTGGTGAAACATATTGAATATTGGTCCTAGTGTGATTTCTGATGGATGTAATTGTTTGGGAAATTGAATTAGATCCATACTATGTAATGTAAATCATAATCTTGGTCTAGTGATATTGTGTGATGTAATTTTTGTATTTATGGGTTTATAGGTTTAGGGTTTAGCCAACCTTATCATTAAGGTTGATGAATTGTATTTATAGGTGACTTATTCATCTAATCTTGGTGTCGATTGTTATGTATACATTATCAGAGAAAGGTTTATGTACAAACAATGATATATCATTCAGCAGAAGGTTGTAAAGGATTTGGTGTTGCTAGGCAGACATTTGTGCTTAACCGAAATTGTATCAAGTATTAGGAGATTCTACTTCCACAGTTCATTCTTTTTCGGATTGTAGTCCGATGTGTTTGTAAGTTAGTGAGACTTTCCTTTTGTGATGAGAAGTGTGCTCTAGGTAGTTGGCATGATTGCAAGTGCAATCCCCATTGTAATTATTCCACATATTGTTGCAGAAGTATTATCTGATTGTGGGTAGGGTTTCCCACCGTGGTTTTTTCCTTTACCGAGTTTTCCACGTCAAAATATTGGTGTTGTGTGTACTATTCTTTCATGCTTTATCTTTCATTGTGCTATGGTATAAATTTTATAATCTGCATTAACTGTTTTACTTTTGTGAAAACTAATTCACCCCCCCTCTTAGTTTTCTCCCAGTATCAGAACTATCTTTAAACATATAGTTGATTTAGCATTGTTGTCATGTTACAATGCTTTTGTGTATATTATTTAGCGCTTTTGATTTGTGTTAGCACGTTTGAAAAGTGTTATAGTGCTTTTGTCACTGTGTGAAGTATAGTTTGGGTTGATTGCCCCAGTAGTTTTTTGAGATAACAACAATTGATGTCAGTTTTCTAGTGAGGCTTGGTTGTTGCATTTTTCAATACTCGGTGTACCTTTTGAGACTAGGTAATTGATATAAATGCCTTTTGTAGTCTAGGTGTATGCGAGTCGAGTGACCTGTTGAGACTTGAGATAATTGATAGAAAGTATCTGATGAAGTCTAGGTGCTTGCGGATTATGTATAGCAAATAGGTTGACATTATCATTTGATTATGTGTAGGAGGGCTTTCATGTGCTACAAATACGAGAGAGACATCTTGCCACTCAGCGTCTGCGTGACTAGCTGACGGACCTGGAGGTTGATTGTTTTTTCTCAACTGGGTTATTTGACATGATGCATCTACCCATGATTCAAATAAATAACAAAATACTAAGTGTGCTAACCGAGAGATGGCATAGTGAGACCTGGTCCTTCCATCTGTCAATAGGAGAGATGACAGTGACCTTGGAGGACATCTGGAGGATCCTTCATATTTCGATTACTAGCGAGTTAGTGACATATGATAGAGTAGTTGGGGAGGCGACGTTGTGATGGATATTCCCATACCCGGAGCTAGAGCTATATGACGAGTCAGTACCTTGGGAGGATATTACAAAGTTATATGATCCATTGTTGGCGGTTTTATCTAGGATTGTTGGAGGGGCTACTATACCCTGATCGGAGATCTCATGGACTTGCAATCGGCTGGGGAAAGGTTATTGAGAAGATTGCCAGTGAGGGCACCCAATTTGCATGGGGGCCATGTACCTTATCCCATTTGTATCATGATCTGCATGATATTGTGTACCATGGGATTACTTAACTAGGAGTTGGTTTTACTTTGTTGCACATCTGGTCATCGGAGCATTTGCTCGTTATGCGACCAGTGTGTATGAGGTTTAGGGCCATTGATAATCCCTATTTGTATATGTATGGAGGTATGATGACACAGACCTAGCTGGGGAAGCTGGAGTATTGACGATATGTGCTAGATGATCTAGATGTAGTGGTCTGGCACCCCTATTTAGATTGTTAGTCGTGCGAGGATGATGTTGAGGCCATGCCTTATGTTTATTCGATTCAATTGTTTATCAATCACACATCATAGATTATTGAGAGACATCTGCTAGGCCATGTTATGAGATAGTTTGGTCGGATGCAAGGTATGCCTTGGGGTTTAGGAGAGAATGATCGAGTTATGTTGGAGAGGTATCAGTGGGGTCCTGTGTTGCAATATGATCAGGCATTAGCAGACTTATGGGCCTTACAGTCTAGGCCATGGCCGTACAAAGAAGATGTGGAAGATATAGGGGTTATAGATGAGTATGCACAATACTTGGCAGTGCATCCATTTCTATGCATATCATATCCAACAGAGCTAGGACCACCTTTTGAGTATGACCAAGCACTAAGAAAAGGGAGGAGGAGGAGGAGGAGATTAGATGGGGATGGGGGAGGTGGTGGAGATGGAGGATATTGGGGTGGGGGAGGAGGTAGGGGCTTCATGAGGGGCAGTGGTAGTCACCTAGTGTGACACTTACAGGCTCTACCTAGACAAGTACCAGCAGCAGTAGGGGGAGATTGGAGATTGATGGGTGAAACAAGTGCAGATATGGGTGGGGATGAAGGTGCAGCAGGTGGAGAGATGGGTGGAGATGCAGGTGCAACAAGTGTAGAGATGGGTGGAGGATAGGGAGACCTTCATGAGGTCATGATAGTCCATCTACAGACCCGACTCACCACTATTGAGGAGTGGATTCATGCCCTAGAGGCAGAGTTAGATGAGAGGGATGCAAAGATAGTTGCAAGGGATGTTCAGATGTTTGCCCAAGGAGATGAGCTGACTGTAGTTTTAAGGGAGAGGGATGACACCATGGACACATTGAGATAGGCCCAGGACAGGATCTGCATGTTGGAGCAAGTATAGGGACAGAGCCCTACTGTGGATGTGATGAGAGAGATGCGGTGAGCCAGGTCTGAGATTGAATTTTGGCAAGGGTTATATGAGCAGGTAGTGCCCAACAGTCAGCAAGCTATGTGTTATTTGCAGATGCAGTGGGCTAGATCAGAGCGCTCGTAGAGAGGCCAGGACAGTGGGAGTGTTATGGGTCCTCCTCAGCAAGGTGGTGATGGTGGTGGTCACTCTACATCCAGTGAGAGTGTCACTTGATTTGTATTATGATATTTTTACATTGTTACTTACTAATATTGGGATGGCTCTTGGTAGCCGATTTTGTTGCCATTATATGTACTTTGTTTTGATGAGAGATATATGATGAGATCTCCTTTTTGATGGCGGTGATATGAGATATTTTTATGATGATTTATTGCATATACAGGATGCATGTGATTTTGTTGATGTGATATGCATGATATGTGATGGATTTTATATGTTTTATGATGCTCTATGATCATGATTGTTTTCATGATGATTTTATTTATGATGATGTATGCATCTATGGATACTTTATGCAGATGGTTTTGGATGTATTGCATGATGATGGATGGATGCACATATATCAATTTTATGATGCAAATGATTTTATTATGTATGATGGTGTTAATAATAGGTGAACTATTAATGATATGTTTAATGATGTAATGATTTGTTTGATTATGATGTGTATGATGAATCAAATGAAAATGATGATAATGGTAGAATATAAAAAAATGATAATGATGTTATATGATAAATGTATGATAAATGATAAATGAAAATGACGATAACGGTGTATGATAAATAATATAAAATGATGATAATGACAAATTTAAATGAAAATGATGATAACGGTGTGTGATAAATGATGTAAAATGATGATAATGAGAAATTTAAATGAATTTGATGAATGAAATGAAAAGGATGATAATGATGTAGGATAAATGAAATGAAAATGATATAATGATGTATGATAAATGATGATAAATATGTATGATAAATGAAAGGCAAAGGATGATAATGATATATGATAAATGATAAATAATGTGATGACGATGATACATGATAAATGATAAATGATGTGATGACGATATGAAAATAAGATAATATTAATCATCCTAAATAATAAATGAATGAGGAAATGAAATGCACGAATGCCAATGAGCCTAAATGATATTGTAAGATAAGTGATGTATATCAGAGTACTCCATCAGGATTTGTCGTATCTTTCTCATAGCAACCCTATTCAATTTCATATGCATGTGTACAAAAGATATGGACAATGTATGTATGAACACATGAATGAGTGATATACAATTGAATGTAGTATAAAAAGATGAGATGAAATGGTGATCCATGGCTTATTCATAATGTTGTATTTCCTCATCGAGCATGGTAGTATCGATCTTGGTTGAGGTATTAGAAACCCAAGTTGAGCATGCCACCTATAAAAAACCATCGCAAACAAGGAAAATTCCCCTCCATTCTAGTTCATATGTATATGTTCGAGGTAAACATTGTAGTCAGTAAGTCATAGTGATCCATGACTTGTATTTTTGCATAGGATCTCGTAGCTTAGTGAACTTCCCACGTAGACACCATTAGTATTTGCCCCATAACTATTGGCATTATTGTCATCAATGTCAAGAGGCTGTAAAGAAACAAGCAACAAGTAATGTGCATAATGCACAGGTTATGTCAAGAGGTTGCAGTGGCAAAGAAGCAGGCAACAAGTAATGTGCATAACATGCAGGTTATGCTATACAACTACACAAATATTATACATTGTAGACAAACATGGGTTACAGAGTACAAGTCAGCATTTGTGTTGATCTATATATGCCACATTGTGCACTGCACCAATCGGGTTTGATTCATGGGGACTACAAATTCAAATATGTTGATTCATGGCAGTTCAACTAGTATGGCGGTTTGACTCGATGACCTATGTGTTGCTATTTACTAAGTTGTCATTAGTTTTATGCCCAAAGTCATCCTATATACTCCAGTTGGTTAATGCTATCGAAATGTCCAGTCGGTAAACCGAAATGTTCAGTCGGTAAATACTAAGGTTACTGGTATCAATTATAGAAGAAAGACAAGTCACCGAGATAATATACACCGAGCTATGAACCAAGACAAATACAGAATGTCTACCGAGCAAAGTTCATATGTCTACCGAGCAGCAAAGAAGGTATACCAAGTTAATCTGAACCGAGTAGAAACATGTTACCAGATTCAATGAACCTGGACACACATGTGAAACATGTTTCAAGATTCGAGAAGATGAAACCGTTATTACATAGGAAATTGCATTTAAAGATTTTTGTATGATTTTGAGGAAGAATATCCAATGAAATAATTTCTATGTTTATTCATTCAATAAAACATGTTTATATGATCAAAGCATGAATAGATCACCATCTTAGAGATCTATATATACAGAATGATTTGAGTATTTGAGACGATGAGTTGAAAGTGGAAAATCATGAGAGAAGATAAGATGTGATTGACATAAATATTCAGAGGTCACCGAGAAGGTTTTCTAAGAACAGTTTAAGGGACAGAGCATACAGAAGAGGTTACCAAGTTGATTTATCAATTACCAAGGAATGCTATGAGCAAGGTAATTTCATATTGAGCACATAGAGTCTGCTATAACATTTCAGATGTGAAGTTGCAGATATTTTGTAAATATTTTGATTGAATTATTAAGTTGTGTTAGAAACCTTTAACAGGGTAAAAGACTCTAATAAAGTCTATAATTGTAAAGCCTTTAACCAGGTACAACATTTTGTAAAAGTGTTTGTAAAATCCTTTAGCAAGGTAGATCTAAAGATCTTTATACTCCTAACAGGGTAAGCTATCAAAAATAGCTAAACATGTAGCTCTAACCGAGCAATCTTGATTATTGCAGTAGTGAAGTTGTGGGTGCCATCCCCACCGCAGTTTTTCTCTCTAACCAAGAGTTTCTGCGTGACCAAAAATATTCGTGTTATGGAGTGAAATTTGTATGGATGTTATTTCTATGATTATGTTTCAGCATTATATATTATGAGATCAGCAATACTCAGTTTGTGTTTATCAGTAAAATTGTTTTTCAAGAAAATTTTTGAAGTACTAATTCACCCCTCCCCTCTCAGTTCATTAGCTTTCCTAGTTGGACCTAACAATTGGTATCAGAGCACAACTCTTGGAAAAGGTATTAACAGCCTAAAGAGAAAGATCCTATCAATGGAAGGCTATAAACAATCATGCAGAATTGTGAATCTTCAAGAAGAATTGGATCATGCTAATCAAGTGATTGCAGATATGCAGAGAAAAATGTAAAGGTCACTGAAAGTCAAAAGAAGGTTGTCTGATGATTTACAGGACTCGTAAGAGTTGGTGGAACAAATTGAGACATCATCTAAGAATAGCATACCAGAAGAATCTAAAGAAATGATTGTAGAACTGAAAGAAAAGAACAAAGCACTTAATGAATAGCTAAAAGCAATGAGAAGGGAACATGAGTATTTCAGCACATAGATGACTGAAAATCTTGATGCATTGAGAACAACTGAAGATAATATGCAAAATATAGAAGGAGAAAAACAACAGCTAGAAGCAATGGTGTCTGAAAAGAATGATGAAATATCAAGGATGACTGAAGTTCAACATAATATGTCTGATCAATTGGATTATGCACATCATGAAGGTACTTTAAAGGAAAATGAGAACCAAGCATTGAAACTTGAATTATCAAGATTGATCGATGAACTAGAAGCAGAAAGGAAGTCAAAAGAAACACTGAAGAAAAGTTATGAAGCGTCAAGAATGTTGGATGAGCAAATAAATATGAGATCACCCAACAAATCTGTAGGACTCGGTTACAAAGGAAACAACTCTATCGAGAAAGGAGAATCATAAAAGAAAGCTAGAAACAAAGATAACATGAAGGACAAGAACCCTATTTGCAACTACTATGGAAAACAAGGACATGCTACCAATGTTTGCTGGATCAGAAAAGGTAAGGAACCAAATGTTACTAGGTTTGATGGTTATTGTTATAATTGCAATAAGTGTGGTCACACATCTAAGCAATGTAGAACAAAGTCTGTTAACAATTATCAGAAGGCAAAATTCAAGGGGTTTTACAAAAATTGTAATAGATATGGACATAATACTGAGAAGTGTTGGTTTAAGCAGAAAAACTATATGTGGACTCCACACTGAGCAAACACTAGAAGCCACCAAACTCACATAGATCTCAATCAACAATATACTTCAGTACCATGGGATTACAATACAAGAATATGGTGTGAATGTTGCAGAAGATATAGACATATAAGTGCAAATTGTATGATAAGGTTTGGAATGAACAATTGGAGATCATAGAGAAATCCTGGAATGGCATGCTTTCATTGTCACAAAGTTGGACACTTGGCTAAAGACTACAGAGATCAACCCAAAGGAGATACTGAGGAGATAAGAAGCAAATTACAGAAATTTTGGAAAAACAAGGAAAATGGGTCAACTAATGAAGGAAGCACCTTACCTACTGAGTTAGGTGCATCTACTTCGAATTAATCAATAAAGGTATGGAGGGATTGCATTCTCACAAGGTTAGATCTTAACAGTTCCTATTTAATCATGTACATAATTCCAAAATCTGCATAGTTAAGATGTAATAACAATTTTGAAATATTATCTAGTCTTTTGAATTACGAGAGAAGTTGGTAAATGTATTAACCTATCTAGTCGGTAAAAGCTTGTAAGGGAGATAGTCGATTTAGTGGAGTTGAGTGCATTTAATGCCTATTATACCTAAATGCATGAAGCCTGATAAGGTCAAAAGGAAGTATTTAAAGTACTTTGCATGTTCATTTTTTCACTTACCAGTTTTCAAAGAGAAGAGCAAAGTGAATCAAAGGTGATCAAAATTTCCAAGAGCGAATTCAAGGTATTTAGCATAATCTAAAATGCATTTTCAGCAGTTAACCGATTAAAATCAGTTGTGAATATTTGCATAGTATTTACTAAGTTGAAAGCATTTGCTAGTTATTTGAAACCCTAAGCTATTTCGTAAGTAGAATTTCAAGTTTGGAATGGCTCCCAAGGTACAGAAACCCATTGTAGTAAAGACCATTGAGAAGCCTACACTGAAATACACCTTACCTCCCAAAGTGGCATCTGAACCCGATGAGAAAACTGCATTCTCTCTTATTCTGGATAAGGTTTTGTTGATAGAAGATATTAGATTTTATACCAAATGCCAAGTTCAAGAGCTAGGTCATACTAAGATTAAGGATATGTATGATGAATTGTGCACCGATGGAATTCTGGATAGCAAGTATGAGGATATCAAAGTTAAGGGATTGACCGAAGCCCTAACCTATCCTCGAGTCTTCAAACCCCAATGGGTCAAATTTATCTTGAGCATAGTGCATGACAATTTTATGTGGTTAGAGGATCAACCTTTCAAGATAGCCAAGGAGATCATTCACATGATAACCGGATACCCTATATTTAACCATGCCCGAGCATAGAAGATGATTTCACGGAAGGAATTGATAACATTAACAGGTGTTGAGTTTGATTGTATAGGTCTTAAGTTGAACAATGTGACTGATGCAGAACTCAATTTTGCTATTAGAGTTATTGGTTATTGTTTCTTCCAGTCTGCAAGAGAAAATAGTGTACCATGTGCAGCTGTAGATTTGGTTTATAAAATTGTTAAAAAGGGTATGCAAATTGACTTATGTGAAGTATTATTGAAGAATCTCTTTGAAAATCTCAATACAATAAGGAAACTGAAGAAGAATAATACTGCCAACACACTAAAGTTTGGGTCACTCTTAGTGTGTATGCTCTTCTATTTTCAAAAATTCTTTCCATCAATCAGTAACATTGTTTGGGAATTACATCGACCTATCACCCATCAAATAAATGATTTCATCAATCAGCTAGGTGATAATTTCAATGAGATAATGGATGATCACTTCAACAAATTCCAAGAAAGATGCATAGCAGGTACAGGATTCCACCTCAGCTAGTGGAAAAGTACAAGGATACTATATGTTTTGAAGTAGATACTGACTACTGTTATGTCAACGTAGTAGGACCCAGGACTCAATCTTTACCGCCTATGGGTTATGAGATAGATTTTGACATTTCTCAACAGTAGATAGATGCCTTTTTAGCACTTCCAAGGCATGCTACCAAGATCAGATATGGCATCTATGAAGAGGTAAAAGAAAAAATAAAAATGAGCATTGTAGTACCAAAGGCTGCCAGAAAAGCCACCAGAATGATCAAGGATTTAACTAAAAAATTTGGAGAAGGTTCTACCTCCACACCTCCTAAGCCAGCAAGTAGGAATAATAATCAACTTTCGATCGAGGAATAATCTAAAGCTCAAGAAGCAGCAATTACACTGAGCACCGAGTTGCCAAAGGGCAAAATTTTGAAAAGAAAGAAACAGGGTTCAACCAAGGTATCACCGACCCCACCTGTAAAGCGATCGAACACTATCATCTGCTGTGTCACCCAGTAAGAAGCAGAAAAGTGTTGAAATGCCTAAAGTTACAAAAACTTATAGAAAGAAGACTAGAAGACTAATTTTGAATAAAGAGGTAAGTGACACAAAGTCAGATGATGTAAATAAATTTCAAGTTGTAAAAAGCACAAAGGAAGATGTACATAGTGTTGACAATTTTTGTGCAAAATTAAAGAAATATGGTGGATTTGGATCGTTTAGATATATAAAATATGACTCTAGAATAGAAGAAGAGAAGAGGCAAATAGAAGATATTGTAGTTTGTACACTTCTCAACTTCCAAGTAGTTCCATTGGAAGTGGCTGGTTTTCTTCCAAAAGCATTATACTCACATATTGATAATAGATGGAAATATGCTATAGACTCGTAAAAGCAAATAAGAGAAAGAGTTTTGGTACATCTCTTTCCAGATATGTCAGTAGATGACATAAGAGATCATTTGAAAAACTACCAGACAAATTTTCAAGTAAAGCAAAGGGCCTTGAAAATGATGAATGGCCACTATCTTGAAGTTGAAAATGAAACCAAAGAGAAATGGAAGAAAATATTCAGAATTCAGACTGAAGAGCCTAAAGGTGAAGTGGAGATAGTTGACATCACCGAGCAAGATCCTGCTTCCACTATTCAATTAGATGAGGATGTTATAGACACTGAAGCACAGGAAGAAGAAATGATAGAAGGAAGCGCCTATGCCAAACTGGTATCAAGTGAATCGGTTTTGGAATAGGTTAAGTCCTATCCTCTGATCACCCAACAAGTTTCAGCTGAGAAACCTCAGGACATAGATCAAGGCATAGAGGGTCAAAAGGCTAATCAAGGTGAATCTACCTCTCAGGCCACCGGTGAGAAAACTTCCCAAGTACCATCAAGCATCGAGACTGTTCCCACTAAAACTCTGAGCAAGGAAACACCAAATGGTAACTAGTTTTGATGTTTGTCAAAAAAGGGGGAGTATACAGAGTTTATAATATATACTGAGTGTACAGTTGAAATGGATAGGGGGAGCATGGAACATCAGGAGCATGAAATACAGAGTATGGATCATCAAGTTATGTAAAGAATATTGATAAGGGGAGTATGTATTTGAGTATGTATTTGAACAATGTATATACTCTCATTTCAATTTATTTTGTAAGTATATAGATTTTGTGTTATGACTTTGAAAGGAGTTTTTGTCAAACATACCTAACTAATGTCAAAAGGGGAGATTGTTGCTATTTACTAAGTTGTCATTAGTTTTATGCCCAAGTCATCCTATATACTCCAGTCGGTTAATGCTACCGAAATGTCCAATCGGTAAACTGACATGTTCAATCAGTAAATACTAAGGTTACTGGTATCGGTTACAAAAGAAAGACAAGTCATCGAGATAATATACACCGAGCTATGAACCGAGACAAATACAAAATGTCTACCGAGCAAAGTTCATATGTCTATCAAGCAGCAAAGAAGGTATACCGAGTTAATCTAAACCAAGTGGAAATGTGTTACCAAATTCAATGAACCTGGACACACATGTGAAACGTGTTACAAGATTCGAGAAGATGAAACTGTTATTACATAGGAAATTGCATTTAAAGATTTTTGTATGATTTTGAGGAAGAGTATCCAATGAAATAATTTTTATGTTTATTCATTCAATAAAACATGTTTATATGATCAAAGCATGAATAGATCACCATCTCAGAGATCTATATATATAGAATGATTTGAGTATTTGAGACGATGAGTTGAAAGTGGAAAATCATGAGAGAAGATAAGATGCGATTGATAGAAATATTCAGAGGTCACCGAGAAGGTTTTCTTAGAACAGTTTAAGGGACGGAGCATACAAAAGAGGTTACCGAGTTGATTTATCAATTACCGAGGAATGCTATGAGCAAGGTAATTTCATATTGAGCACATAGAGTCTGCTATAACATTTCAGATGTGAAGTTACAGATAATTTGTAAAGATTTTTGATTGAATTATTAAGTTGTGTTAGAAACCTTTAACAGGGTAAAAGACTCTAATAAAGTTTATAATTGTAAAGCCTTTAACCAGGTACAACATTTTGTAAAAGTGTTTGTAAAATCCTTTAGCAAGGTAGATCTAAAGATCTTTATACTCCTAACAGAGTAAGCTATCAGAAATAGCTAAACATGTAGCTCTAACCGAGCAATCTTGATTATTGCAGTAGTGAAGTTGTGGGTGCCATCCCCACTACAGTTTTTCTCTCTAACCAAGAGTTTCTGTGTGACCAAAAATCTTTGTGTTATGGAGTGAAATTTGTATGGATGTTATTTCTATGATTATGTTTCAACATTATATATTATGAGATTAGCAATACTCAGTTTGTGTTTATCAGTAAAATTGTTTTTCAAGAAAATTTTTAAAGTACTGATTCACCCCTCCCCTCTTAGTTCATTAGCTTTCCTAGTTGGACCTAAAACTATGTCACTTTTCAAACTATTGCATTTGACTGGTATGGCCGAGTTGGATTCGAGTGGTCCCCATCCATCTAAGTGTACACATATGTACACGTGTTGGTGGCTCAGTGGCTTGCTCATGCTGAGAGTGTGTTTTTGTGGGTCTCGCGATGTGTTCAAGAGCAAGGGAGTTACTGTGTGGGATAACTTCTATGTAAAGGAAATGGTGTTTCTCTTATCCCACAACATGTTGGTTGGGCGTTGAAAGAGGTGCGAGACAAGAGTTTCATGGAGGTCAATGACCCCCCGCTATCCCGCAGAATAATGAACAAGGACTTATGGCCTTGTGGGATAATGATAGTCAAAGGAGGTCAAAGCAGAGAGATGCTCTCTCTTATCCTGCGATGTCAAGAGTGACTAACAAAAGTCACGTGGGATAAGGAACTTAAGAGAAGATTGTTGATTCCCTTATCCCGCATGGGCTAAGATACACACAAATTGTTGTGCAGGATAACAAGCAAAGCATGCCACAAAGAAAATCTTATCCCACTATCCCGCAATGCTAAGTAGGACAAGGCGATGGTCCTGCTGGACAAGGAAAAGCGTAGAATACTAAGAAAACCATTATCCCACGAGGGTTCACAACAATAAGAAAATGGTTGCAGGATAAGAGTATAAGGGAAAAAGAAAGGCTTCCTTATTGCATGTGTCTCCACAGGGATAAGGAAAGGGTCACGGGATAATGAATTTCTTGTCGAGGCGAAGGACAAAGCTTATCCCACGAGGTGAAAGATAACAAAGAAATATAGCACGGGACAAGAACAAGCAAAGACAAAAGGGAGAAGTGTTATACCATGTGTGTTGAGAGACCATGCAAATGAGGTGTGGGCTAACAAAGAAGGAGGAAGGATTCTTGATGCTTATCCTATGACACATATAACATTTAGATCAGCCACAGTATGAAGAGCTCAGTTATCCATGTGGCAGCCAACCAAGTGTGACCAGAAATATTGAATGACAAATTTGATACCACAGATGCATGTTGATAGATGTTGAGGCTTATGTGGTAGCTGACCGACATTGAACAAGTGATGTGGATGCAGAAAATGAAGACAAGTGACCCCCAAGTGGTCGATAATGAAATCCAATATGCAAAAGTCAGTGATGATAGAAGTTGGTGTCGATATTTTCAGAGTAGGTCGACAAAGGATGAAGGATGCATTAATGGCGAACTTGTTCCAGTCTGTTGATGGGCTCGAGATGATCAACAATGGTTGGATTAGATCTACTAGACAGATCAAGTTTGTTAAAAATAGCAACCAAGTGCCCAAAGGTAAGTAGTATAGAGACCAAAAAGAAGAAAACAGAGCAGGGTCATTCAATGAAGATGGTCAATTCAAGGAGGGAAATCCAATCTATTGCAGACCATATCCTTGAAGAGAAAATTGAGATTACTAAGGTTAGAAATCTATGTACTGATCGACCTAAAGATAGATGAAACACATTTAATGTATGCAACCAGTCTGATATCATTCTGTAGATAGAGAATAAGATCTTGTTGAAAAAGAGAGATGACAGTAGGTAGAGCAATCTGATATGACTCTTTGGGAGTAGATGATAAAGTGACATTAGTGAAACTAATGACATCTCTTAAAGTTGAATGTGTGATAGATGTTAGGCGGAGTATGAGAAAGACAGAGGGTGTTAGAGTGTGAGTAGTTGGAGAAATAGAGGAGTGAGGTTTTTCATAGAAGCAGAAGAATGAGGATAGAGAGTAGTTTAAGATAGGTAAAGCTGAGGCAAAGTAAAGAAGAAAAAAAAAGAATATAGAACAGAGAGGAAGAAAAGAGAACTATTTGTAGAGAACTAATAGGGTGTAATCCTCAAAATCAGAGAGAGTCATTCTCAAGATATGAGAATTTTGTAGTGTAACAAAATTCATTTGTAACCTCGCTTAATCATTGTAAACCTGGATCTTATTCTAATTTCTCTAAGTGGGTGATTAGAGCAGGGGTAGGTGCTCCTTTGAGTAGGTGCTCATAAAACTAGGGGTTGGTGCTCCTTGAGTTGGTGCTCAAAATATCAGGGGTTGGTGCTCGTTGGTTTGGTGCCCCAAAACATATTGTAAATTGTTATTTACTGTGAGGCTAGATTGGAGCAGTAGACTTCAGTAGCTATTCTCACTGAGGTTTTTCCCACATTGGGTTTTCCTCGTACATATGGTGTTATGTGATGCGCTCTTGCGTGTGTGTGTTCTCAATTAATTTGTAGTAGCAGTATTGCACACTTAGTTAAAAGTTTTAAAATACTGATTCACCCCCCTCTCAGTGTCCATTTGTGTTCTTCAAGAACTTCATTCAAATAATACACAAATAGAAAACAAAGAAAAATATATCATGAACCTTCCTGGCCACTCTAATCACTTGTGGATATCCTGGAGTAGCATAGGAACCTAATATAAAAAGCAGTAATCCGACCAAATGCCTATCAGCCAAATAGAATCTTCTTGTCAAAGAGATATATCACCATGTCTTATTTTGAAGAAAGGATGTATCCTTGTTTAAGACGGTCTCATGTATGTGTTGCTTAGATGTTTGTTTGATAGTTGGTCATCTTTAGGTAGCTCAAATGTTGTTTTGTGTTTGGCTCGATGTTTATGTACAATGAACAAGTTTATTGCAATGTTTTTGATTGATTTCGATATTTTTTAATGTTTTTGGGTGTTTGTTTTGTTTTGAATATTTTTGGATTATTTCAGGATATTTTCTGAATGTTTTTGGTCTTTTTGAATATTTTATGAATATTGTTGGATTCTTTCAGGAGATTTGCTGAATGCTTTTGGTCTTTTTGAATGTTTTTGGATTATTTAGGATATTTTTTAGAATGAGTAACTCGACAAATCACTAATATTGAGAATCCACTCCCATCATATAGTAAAAAGTTGTTCTCAGTTATGTGTTAGTGTGAAAGCATGATGCGGGACACATGAGGTAATAACCTTGATTTCATATCAATAACAAACCATGATAGATATGATGTATGAGCGGATGCAATGGCTGTGATCGCAACAAGTTTGAAGGAAAATGGAGTCGCAGCTTTTACGAATGGCACATGTTTGCGAAGTTTTCACCATCGTACTTATCCAAGGCACCACTGAAGTGGCTTTCACCATTTGGATGAATGATTTTTCTTTACTATTTTCTTTATTTTTTTCATTTTTTATACTTTTTCAGAATGTTTTTGGTATTTTCTTATATTTGATGATCCTAATGCTCTGTATAACTTATGTATGAATTTTTTTGAGATGCATGTTGTTTATTGGATCTGCTAGTGGTTCTCCTTCTGAAGTTGCTAACTGATATGCCCAAGACCCGAAGACTACAGTGATGACATATGGACCCAACCAACTGGATTCAAATCTGCCCCAGTGTTCTCAGTTTGGTTTATTGTGAGGATTTTCTCTAAGAACAAGATCTCCTACCTCAAATGTGTGAGGTTTGACCTTATGATTGTAACTTCTGCTCATGCGTTGTTGATATGATTTTAGGTGATTGTAGGGAGCTTGTTGTTTCTCATCAAGCAGTTCCAAGTCGTGAAGACGTGAGACTTGATACGCTTCATCATTTATCAGATTATGCAAGGAGACCCATAGGGGTGGTAATTCTACCTCAATAGGAAAGATAGTTTTTGCTCCCTATACAAGTGAGTATGGGGTTACGCCTGTAGGGGTTCAAATGTTCATTCGATATGCCCATAGTGCAGGATTCAAATGAATGTGCCAATCACAACCGGTATCATTGACTGTCTTCTTTAAGATTCTCAGGATATTCTTGTTTGAGGCCTCTGCTTGACCATTTCCTTGTGGGTAATATGGGGTGGAGAAACGGTGTTGGATATGAAACTTCTCACAGAGTTCACAAAAATCCTGATTTTTGAAAGGAAGCCCATTATCTATGATGATGGACATGGGTACACCATAATGGTAGATGATGTAGTTTAAGATGAATAAGGTGATCCACTTATCGGTGACTTGGGTGAGTGGAACAGCTTTGATCTACTTTGTGAAGTATTTAGTAGCGATAATGATGAAGTTGTGACCATTGGATGAAGATGGATGGATTTTACCCATAAGGTCTAGTCCCCATTGACAAAAGGGCCACGGTGTTGCAATGGGTTGCAGTTCTTGCATTGGTGCATGTATTGAATCTCTGTGCACTTGGCACTTCTTTCATTTCCTGAAAAAGTAATAAGATTATTTTTCCATGGAGGGCCAATAGTATCCTATCCTCATGATCTTTTTAGCCAATGAAGGGCCACTTGAATGAGCCCCACATATACATTCATGTACTTCTTCTAAAGTTGTGGTCACCTCTCCTTTCTCTAAACATCAGAGGAGAGAAACATCGATACTTTGTCAGTATAGGTTTTTGGCAATGATAGTGTATCGGGCGGATTGGTGTATGAAGGTTTTTCATTGATTGTTTGATTGGTGTGGTGGAAGGATTTAGTCATGTAGGTAAGCGTAAAACTCACCATACCATTGGGAATTAGGACCAATGAGTTGACATATCATCTTGGATTCTGGCATATCATAAGCTGGGATCCAAATTTGTTCAACTAAGAACTCGTAGCATGTTGATTTTTGTGGAAGATCAAGGAGAGAGGGTATTGTAGCCATTGTATCTACAGCTCTATTTTGATCTCAAGGAATATACTCAAAAGTGATAGCTATGAATAATTCCTTGAAGTTATCAACCATTTTCTTGCAAGGCATGAGCTTGTCATCCTTAGTTTGATAGTCATCATTGACATGTTGAATTACCAGCTATGAATCACCATAGACTTGTAGCTCCTTTAAGCTCCATTGTACCACCATTCTTAGTCCTGTAATCAAGGCCTTATATTCTGCTATGTTATTCGTGCATGGGAATGTGAGCCTCTATGATTTTGGAATGATGTCTTTTTGAGGAGTGATAAAGAGAATACCAAGTCCTAAACCATTCCTGGTGTAGGACCTATCAAAGTATAGCTTCCATTTCTATGTTGGCATGACTGTGAAGATCTCTTCATCTATAAAATTTGAGATAAGAGGATGGTCTCCTATGAGTGGCGCTTCGGCCAACTGATCTGCAATGACATGTCCTTTGATTATTTTTTGGTCCACATAATCTATGTCAAATTTGTTGAGGAGCATAACCCACTTTGCCAAATGGCCTGTTAGTGTTGCTTTACTGAGTAGGTACTTGAGTGGATCTATCTTGGCAATGAGTTGTATCTTGTGTGTTAGCATGTAATGCCTTAGTTTGATTGCTGCTAATATTATTGCAAGACAAGATCGTTCCATTCAGTCTTCAATGATAACCTCCCGCTAGAGGCCTCTCAACCTTCAAAACAAAAGCTTTACATATCTCAAGGATATTGGGGGAAAGATAATCAATGAGAAAAACCATTGGACATGATTTTCATCACATCCACATTTGATTATAGTGGGTTGGATTACTTGGCATTAGTTGTTCCCCTCTCAATGACCTTATGGGCTTCTCGGGAGGGTAGGCCTGCTAAAGGTTTTATCTTATTGCAAGAAATGAATGAAAGCAAGTAAATAGTGAGTTTGGCTTTTTGATCACCCAATTAAGGGGAGAGCATATACCTATCACCTTCGAGTCATAATAAACACTTGTGATTTTTATCCCATCATTGCAATATTATCTAAAATGCTACTTGGAGATGTTGCTCTAACAAACATGGTGTTCTTTTTAACCAAGATAGAAAAATGTTTGACACTTGACAAACTTTTTGAAAGAAAAAACCTGGTCAATAAAATAAAATCGTGTAGCAAAAGTATTAATGTGATTTGTTATTTTTACCTTGCCAATGAGATGTGAAATGTTCTTTTTAACCCCTTTGTAAAAAAAGGAAAGATGAGGTTCTTTTTAAAACACCAAAGAACAAGTGAAATTCTTTTTAAGCACCAATTGATAAGTGAGGTTCTTTTTAACTTTTTGAAAGAAAAAAACAATTTGTTCCTTTTAGAATGCACCAAAGTAAGTGTGGTCTACTTGCAAAAAGGAAAGTTTGGATTGTGGTTATTTTTTAGCCCTTTCAAAGAAAGAAAATGGGATTCTTTTTAAAATACCAAAGAACATGTGAAATTCTTTTTAAGCACCAATTGATAAGTGAGGTTCCTTTTAAACCTTGTAAAAAAAAAAAAGATGAATTCTTTTTAAGCCCCTTTGTAAAAGAAAACTTGAAAGAAATAAATCTAATATTTTAGACAACCTCCGTGGACCTTGCAACAAACGTTAATACCTGCAAAAACCCATGAAATATTGGCCAATATGATGGGCTCACAAGCCTAAAAACTTCTTTGAGGTTACAAAATTATCTCTCTATCTATTACAAAAGCGCTAAATTGACAATGGAAACAAAAACGCCAGACAGAGAACAAAAGCGTTATAATAACACAAAAGCGCTAAGACAAGCTACAAAAGTGCTAAAGTAGAGCAAAAGCTCTAGAATATTCAACAAAAGTGCTAACTCTTAAGTAGAAAGATAGGTTACAAAGGTGCCAAAACGCGTGACAAAGGTGCTAAAGTGCAACCTATGCGTGAAAATCTACAAGTTTCACAAGGGTTAGCTAAAATTTTAACTTCTTAGTGTTGGATGTTGGTATTTTGATTATGTTTAGTTGTGATTGTCATTGATGGACACACACTTATTTGATGTATGAGTTATTCTCAATGGGTAGTTGTTTCAATCGGTATTGTATGTCATTAAATGTAGTCTTTGTTTGTAGAAGACTATCGGTGTTTTGCAGAAGATGCTTACCGGTCAAAGCATGACCGAAAGACCCCAAGCGGTGTGGAACGAAGACCCCGAACGACAATTAATCTTTTGATCGGAACACTATGTTCCATTTTTCCAGTCTTCATTTTTTAACCAGTAATCGGTATATTATGTTAAACCAGTATAATTGTAAAGTGTGATGAGTTATCATCCACCGACACTTTGGCGGTGTTTTTGTGTCATGTTACCAAATGTGTCTAGATGCACTGTACCTAGGAAATCGTAGTCTAATCTTATTGGACCGACATGAAATCAGACTCCTATATGAGGACATCATGTCTACGGTTTTAGAAATTGATGGAATGTGTGAGTATTGTAGAAAAGATCAAGTCTATGCGAGAAAAGGCATCTCACGACAGAGATTAAGAGTGCAAAATATAGAAGACTAAAGTAATGTTGGAATGCATTAACAGGGAGTTGTCAAGGATCTAATCAAGCATTTTGTGCTATTGTCTAGATCATTCACTTGTTGATTAGTAATATCTTTGACAAGTTTGAAACCCTTAACTAGGTAGGCCCAGTCAAGCCTATTGTAAATCCTCTAACAAGGTGGTTCACAGTTGTGGATTTGAAATCCTCTAGCAGGGTAGTCTTTAATAGGACTTATCTCCTAACAGAGATCTGGATTCCTCACAGGATCTGTTCTGGTGAAGAACATTGTAAGGCCTTAACCAGTCTGACCTTAACTGGTCTGGTTACTATTTTGCAAATAGTTGACTTGTGAGTCTTACTCACCGTGGTTTTTCCCATTTGGGTTTCCACGTCAAAACATCTTGTGTTATGGTGATTGTGCTTATGTGGGTGAATGCTTTATCTGCTATTTGGATTTTTTGTGTTTTAATCGATTTATTGTTTAATCTACTATATCAGTCTATAGTTAAACTACTTAAGAGTTTAGTTAAGTTTTTGGGTATAATAATTCACCTCCCCCCTCTTAGTATTCAACAATTGGTATCAGAGCCAACCTTTCTATAAGTGTAACCACTTGGAAGGAGATATGGGGAAATACAGCATGAAGAAACTCACTCACCATCTTACTGAGTCTGAGAGAGCCTATGATGAACTCAAAATCAAGTATAAAGCCTCTTTAGACAAGAGAAGAGATCTTGTTGAGCAATTGATGGAATTTACTGAAAAATGGCTCTTCTGATAAAGCAGACATGGAGGCCTTAGTTAGAGAAGTGGAGAAACTAAATTAATCCAAAACTAACCTAAGGAGGGAGTTGGAAGGACTGACTATTAGGATGAGTCAAGAGCTAGAAAATAGAAGAAAAGCTGAAGATTTAGTGAAGGACAAGGAGTGTGAGATATCTAAGTTGAAACAAGAGATTGGAACCATCACCGCTCATATGCAAGAGGGTAATGTAGAGAAAGAAGAAATACAAGCAGACCTAAATGCTACTATCTCTCAGAATCAAACCTTAATGAAAACCAATGATGCTCTTTCCAAGGAACTTGTTGAATCAAAGGAGATACTTGCAAAGTTCAACTAGAGTGCTACTAAGTTGGAACAAAACCTGGAATCGGTGAAGCCATCAAAGGATACCACTAGACTTGGTTTCTCTAGATACGAGGAAGGTGAGACCTATGGAACCAAGAGTGATGCACCAATTAGAAATTGACACCTAAGAACAACAACAAGAGTAAAGGTAAGCAAAAGTTTAAACATGTTTTCTTTAACTATCTTAAGGAAGGACATACTGCCAATGTATGTAGGAGCAAGGCTTACAATAAATTTCCTTACATACAAAACAATGTGGCTAGAACTAGTAGATTTAATGGTCACTGTTATGCATGCAAAAAGTTTGGGCATAGAGATTTTGAGTGTAGGTCAGTTATGAACAACTCTGGAAGTTATGCACCAAGATCTAAAGGAGTTGTCCAAGAACCTCCTATCAACTGGAACCCAAACTGGTACAAAACCTATGACCACTGGTCAAATGGTTATGGAGCGGAAACCAGCTAGAGAGCAACCTATTTGATCTATCGTGGTAGCGGTCACACTGCTGCAACATGTAGAAGGAAGAATGGAAATGTGAACATCGGACCATGGAGAACACCTGGAATGGTGTGCTATCTTTGCAAAAAACTGGGACACATTGCCAGAGCATGCAGACTGAGAAAGAATCCATCGGGAGACATACCGATCAACCCAGAAGGGAAGATTGATGTTGAAACCATTTAGGTGGATATGGATAAAACTTGGAAAAAGAAATCTGAAGAGAAGCCACAAGATGTACCAGTTTCCTTACCCAGTGTGGAGGCCCCTGAACCGGCAAACTGAGATTTGAAAAGCTTAGGGGGAACGTATCAGTAAAAAGTTTTGAACCCCAAGAGTGTATCGATAAAGTACCTTTATCGGTATTTGTTACCTGTCAACTGACAGAAGAAATGAAGTGGTAAAAGGCAAAATTAGGGTTTGAGCCCTAATGGTGATGTATTTATTATGGTAGGTGGGAGCATGTTTAAAAGTAACTTTTGTCATCATTTTTACTTACCTATTTTCAGAGAAGAATTTTTCTAGCCTGAGCAGCGCAACCAGAGTGATTCATCTTGCATTCGAAAGAATTCAGAAAGGAATCTTGCACAAGATCTTGCAGCCAGTTCAAGCTATCAGTGTGGAAGTCAAAGTGGTAAACAAGCTTCTGAAGAGGTGTGTTGTGCTCGACAATGGAAAACCCTAGTTCGGAGTGTGAAGGTATTTCTCGTTAAAACATTCTTGTTATTTGGAATCTTCTAGATATGGCTTTTGCATCTAAAATTCCTTCTAGTTCTACTGAACCTGAGGAATCACCTGAGTTTCTTCAAAAGAAGATAAAATATAATGCCCTATCTCAAATTCTCGTCGGAGTCATTGTCAAAGGCGATGTTTAAGGATATATTGATTGCAAACTAGAAGACCTAGGGTCTCTAGTGATTCACTCCTAGCCGAGTCTGTTCTGTAGAGATGATAAGAAGATTAAACTTGAATATAGCATAATAGAGAAGAAGAAATTACATAATGTAGCATATTTTCTCGAAGAATTTACAAAAGAACACATCAGGATTATCCTTAGTAGGGTTCATGGTGATAAGATGTGCCTTGAGTGAACCCATGATATTACACCAGAGGCAATTCATGTCATGACTGGTTTCTGCAATGTTGGGGAAGTCCCCATTCTTCGCAACATCACCAAAACCAAAGTGACAGAGCTCACTGGTTCTTTGAGCGACCAACGGGCAATGACTGTTAACACCATTAAAGATGACTTGGTGAAATATGCATGCATGGTAATCAGGTATAGAGTATTCTATGCTAGCAGAATGAATTCCATTCCTACAACTGTGGTGCATGCCACTTATAGCATGATCAAGGAGAATGCAGAATGTGGCATATGTACGTGCATGCAGAAACAACTCATGGAGAGCCTGAAGTCCATCAAATTGGACAAAAATCTAAGGTTTAAGTTTGGTCAACTGCTTTTCAGTTTATTTTTCTACTTTCAAGGATATTTTCTAGGAGTCGGTGATGTTCAATGGTCGAGTGACCTACCAGTTTCCAAAAAAATAAAGGAGAGTCTGCAAGTAGTGGGAACTGCATATTCGGAGACTCTGAATAGGTATTTTGATGAGTTCCGACTAAACATGAACCAGAGAATGAGAATATCTCGTGATCTAGTTAAGAAATATGAAGATGACATCTGTTTCATAATCAAAACAGATCACTACATAATGGAAGCGGTCGAACCCAGAGAAGATGTAGTTGAGCCTATGAGCTATGAAGTGGTAAATGATATACTAACAGGGTATGCCTCTACCCTACTTTATTCACCACTGGATCAGAAGATGAAGAGGATCGGTACTCACTTAGAAAGGATCAAACTCACTTAGAAAGGATCAAACCTATTGACATACCGAAGCAGAAATAGAGTAAAGTAGTGCCATCGGCATCGGCACCAGTTACATCTGCTGCCAATCCTAAAGTGACCAAAAGGTCACCAACCAAAAAGAAATTGGAGGCTATTCAGCCAAAGGTATTCGAAAGGAAAAGGAAAACTAGGAATAACTCACCAAATTCAGAAGGCACTGAACCGAAGGTAGAAATGAAGAAGACAAGGTAATCAAGCAAGAAGATGAAGTCAACCAGTAATGTACCAGCAACCTCTGCACCGATAAATATAGATATTTCCTCTTACAAGCCTATGACACATTGTCAAAGGACCATAAAGAATATTAGAAGCAAAGTTCTTGATGATTTAAAAGAATATTTTGATGATTTCAATGATAGTGAAAAGGAGGATGTTGAACAAGAACTTATTAAATACTTATGTATTAATGATCAGTCAGTTACTGCTAAATCTTTGTATGATTATTTGGACAATAAATGGCGCATTGCCATTGAAAAGGAACAAGACATCAGGGAGAAAAGTTTTGCTCAATATTTTCCAGATGCCTTAAATTCAAAATTGTTTGAGATTATTGATAAGTACAAAGGCATCCTCTTCATGAGAAGAAGAAGACTTCGGCTACTCGGAGGCAAAACTTCTGAAGTGGAAAAAGACACCCATTTGCAGGTTAAGGCAGCTGTCAAAATGCAAAAAGTATCTGAAGCTAATCAACTGGTTGAGCAAGAGCCTGACCTATCTTCAGCCAAACCAGATGAAGTCATTGACAATCTGGGTGAATGACTAGCAGAACAAAATGACCCCATTGATGTTGATGTACTAGAGGATATCATTCCAGATAAGCAAAAAGATGAAAAGGAGAGAATGGAGAAAGAAAAGGATAGGAAAGCAAAGAAAGAAAAACAAGAGCAAGAGCAAGTAGAGAAACTGAGACAAGAGGAAGAGAAGAAAGAAGAAGAGAAGAAGAGGAAGGAAGAAGAGAAGGAGGAGGAAGCAGAAAAGAAAAAGGAAGAGAGAAAAAAAGGGAAGAAGAGCAGAAGAAAGAAGAAGAGAAGAGGAGAGTGGAAGAGGAGAAGGCCACCAAGGTAGCCCAAGAAAAAGAAGAAGAAGAGAAGAAAAGACAAGCGGAGATCAAGGAAAATGAAGGAGGACAGGTTCCTAAGGCAACCGGAGATCAAGCCAAGCAAGTTGATCCCACCGGTCCCACTAATTCGACTCTTGCCTATCTGACTCAATTGGTTGATGAGACTGAGCTACTGTGGAGCATTCAATTAGCACTAGAGAGATTAGAAGAACTGGGGAAAAAGAAAGAATAGGATGTCATTCAGTTTGTTGTTGACACCCTTTCCAATCTAATCCTCGGTACTAACCTCCCAAGTACCGATTCCTCGTTGGCCAAGCTCAAACTTCTTTGCATAGTAGTGGACGATTAGGTACAATGTTTGGAAGATGTTTCCCAAGCCACTACAAGGAAAAACCATGAAAAGACACTCCAAGTTGCCTTAGTAAAGAAAATGGATGATGACAGGGCAAAACTGCTTAAGAAAAAGGATGATATAAGTTTAGCTATGGATGAAAGTAACCTACTCTTGAGTAAAATCTGCCAACCTCACCTATTTAGTAAAGATGTTTGAAATAGAAGACTCAACTCTAATCAGAGTTACAAAAGTATATCGGCACCTTCAAACTACCCTATGATTTGTTCACAGTATATGGACAGACTGTGCATACTCACCACCATCAGATTACAAGTCTTGACTCAAAGATCTGTAATCGGACTCGAGATCTGCAAGAGCTCTGGTTGCTCCTATTACCAAAATTGCAGGCTCTTCAGAAGTGCTTCCTAAACTTGGAGGCTATTGTTGTAACATAGGAGATGAGTACCATCAATGCAATGGAAGAAGTAGCCTTCCAGATGAAGACCGAGAGTGAAATTGCTGCCTCACTTCTTGAGTCATGGTCTTCAGACATGAAGAATTTTATGCAAACCTTTAAATCTCTTTTTGAGAAGTTTTACTCTTTATTTTCATGAACATATACTCTATTTTTATGTTATGCAAAAAGGGAATATTTTTTATTACTTTGTCATTGTTGGCAAAGGGGGAGTAGCATATATTAAAATTTTGGGGAGTAGTATTGAAAATCTCATGCACATACTTGTAATTTTTGCAAAGGGAGTAGTGTATATGCTTACGGGGAGTAATTTTGATTATGGCATCTGTTTTTGTTTTGTAAGCACTTAGATGTCAAAAAATTTCCTAAGTGTTGCCATCAATGCCAAAGGGGGGAGATTGTTGGTATTTTGATGATGTTTAGTTGTGATTGTCATTGATGGACACACACTTATTTGATGTATGAGTTATTCTCAACCGGTAATTGTTTCAACCGGTATTGTATGTCATTAAATGTATAGTCTTTGTTTGTAAAAGATGCTTACCTGTCAAAGCATGACCGAAAGACCCCAAGCAGTGCAGAACGAAGACCCTGAGCGACAGTTAATCTTTTGATCGGAACACTATGTTCCAATTTCTAGTCTTCATTTCTTAACTGGTAATTGGTATATTATGTTAAACCAGTATAAATGTAAAGTGTGATGAGTTATCATCCACCGACACTTTGGTGGTGTTTTTGTGTCGTGTTACCAAATGTGTCTAGATGCACTGTGCCTAGGAAATCGTAGTCTAATCTTATTCGACCGACATGAAATCAAATTCCTATATGAGGACATCATTTATAGGGTTTTAGAAGTTGATGGAATGTGCAAGTATTGTAGAAAAGATTAGGTATGTGCGAGAAAAGGCATCTCACGACAGAGATTGAGAGTGCAAAATATAGAAGACTGAAGTAATGTTGTAATGCATTGACAGGGAGTTGTCAAGGATCTAATCAAGCATTTTGTGCTACTGTCTAGATCATTCACTTGTTGATTACTAATATCTTCGATAAGTCTGAAACCCTTAACCGAGTAGGCCCATTTAATCCTATTGTAAATCCTCTAACAAGGTGGTTCACAGTTGTGGATCTAAAATCCTCTAAAAGGGTAGTCTTTAATAGGACTTATCTCTTAACAGAGATCTGGATTCCTAATAGGATCTATTCTGGTGAAGAACATTGTAAGGCCTTAACTGGTTTGACCTTAACTGGTCTGGTTACTATTTTGTAGATAGTTGACTTGTGAGTCTTACTCACTATGGTTTTTCCCATTTGGGTTTCCATGTCAAAACATATTGTGTTATGGTGATTGTGCTTCTGTGGGTGAATGTTTTATTTGCTATTTGGCTTGTTTGTGTTTTAACTGGTTTATTGTTTAATCTGCTATACCAGTCTATAGTTAAACTGCTTAAGAGTTTAGTTAAGTTTTTGGGTATACTAATTCACCCCCCCCCCCTTTTCTTAGTATTCATCATTGGATTCACGTCAGATTCACCAAAATGATGCATGGAAAAGGGGACAAGCAAAAAACCAAATAGTTAGTGTTGTTAGTCTCAACCAAAAACCAAGTATACACAACATATTCTAAAAACCTTCCAATACATACCAAAAGATATTAAAAAGCATAAAAAAGAAGCTTAGCACAATGAAAAGAAGGGAGAAGAGACTCCCTAAGTTTCTCCCATGATGCCCTCATTGCTTCTCCCTTGTTTCTCTCCTCTCCAAGGTCCAAATGAGTGTATCTCTCAGTTTGTAGCACTAACCATGGATGCCAAATGGAGATTCAAGATGGTTGGAAATGAAATACTAGTGCTATGCAAATGCAAAGAGTAATGCTATTAGAAATCTTAAGTATGAATGCAAGTATCGTAACAATGCTAAAATGCTTCCTCCCTTTACTTGAGGAATGAAGTTTATTTATAGGCAAAATAGTGTGTTTGAGGGTCAAGATTGATCTGATTTGTGAAGGGATAGGATTGAATGATTCTCCATCCATGTGATAGTTTTCAAACCAATCCCATGTTGACAAGTGTCAATATGAGAGGGCTTGAGAGGAAAGGGAAGGAGCATTTAATGCTTGAGAAGACATGAGGATAACCTCATGTGGTTGGGGTTATGGGATAAATATTTTATCCAAGGGTAATTCTTTTATCCAATGGGTAAACTTTTGTGTGGGGCAAAACCCATGTGGGTTTGTGTGTTGAAGAAGTAAAGCATTTAAGATTCTGTAAGAGTCCTTCATGTGTGAGATGATGGGTTGGGGGTTAAGTTTGATTTAGGATTGTGCAAATGATTAGAAAAGGGATTAGGTTAATTTAGAAGGTCTTAGAAGAATCTAGAAGGAGGTGGGTTTGGCAAGTGGGTGAGGATAAAGGGAATTTTAATTAAAATAAAATTCATTTATTTCAACTAAATTGTGCAACTTGCATTTGTAGGAGAATACAAGTGGATGAAATATTTTAAATAAATATTGATTTATTTAAATGGGGATTTGGTTTGGGATTTTCTAATAAATGTTTAATTTATTTAAATGAGTGGAAAGGGGAATTAAATAAATTTATTAATTTATTTAATAATTTGGACTATAGTTAGCAATTAAATAAATTTATGAAATTTATTTAACTAGAATAGAAGAATAGGTTAAGGTGAATTAATTAAATGTAAATTTTATTAATAGAGGAATATTAGTGTATTAAATATCTATTTAATTAGTGGACATATTTATGTGTCTACACTATCTTTTTAAGTTGTTGTTATTCCAGCTGATGTGGCTAGATATTGTTGTCTGCTAATAGTTTGGTTGTTTGTCAGACATGGATTTTATTGGTCTAGAAAATTATTTTCATTGATATTTCAAGTGTTGCAACTTAGAGGACATGCTTGTGATGTTTTTTCATTGTATTAGTTTTAGTTTCAAGTGTTGAAGTGTTCTGGAAGAAAATTTATGGATATTTTGTTTAGGACTTAGTTCTTGGCATTCTGGCAATGAGATATTTTGTGCTTGGTTGTGTTGCGCTAGCATGTATAGAGGTGATAGTGAGAAAGAAGTATTTTGGAATGATGTTGGATGTTTTGAGAATGTCCTTATGTGCTCTGCATGGTGTTGATTTTTCTATTTGGTGCTACTTTGTGTCTAATGATGTCTTTTGGATAATTGTCATTTTTGGACTGACAGTTTTGTTTTCCACTTTCTTCTATGATCTTAAAGATTTTTGTCAACTTTTGAGAATGTGTTAAGGTGTATTTGGGTCATACCTTTGGCATGTGTATATTGGACTACCACTAGAGTTGTATCCTCCTTGATAAAAAAATGTTATTACATTAATTGACTTAAACCTTTCAACACACCAAATAGAACAAACAAAACTAGGGCATGCCTCACATAAAAATATGATTTTTTAAGCCAACACACCTCTCTTTATATTATCAAAAACATTCTTCTTAGCTAGGAATGGAACCACCAATTTGAAATATCATACAAGGTTATATGGAATAAGGAAAATATTCTTGATGAATAATGTCAAGATGACCCATTCTATAAATGTTCCCAATGCATAAACACCCTTGGAGTTGGTTGAACCAAAACCTATGACTACTTCCAACAATAATGTACAAATGATTCATGTAGCACTTCACATACTAGTGAAAGATATGGACCCTCTTCAAGGTCAAGCTCTCTCAAGTTTTCAAATAGCACATTTCATTCATTATGTTATAATTGTTTTTATGAGTTTCATTGAACCAAGTTTTTTGAAAATACATTGATGATAGGTTACTTGAAATATTCCCATATCAAAATCAATGTTCATTTGATGATTAGTTAGTCGTACTTGTTGTTGACTTGGGACAATTACCACTTATAAAAAACATTCTAATGTATGTTGGGTCACCATATAGGACAAAACTTTGGAGAAACTTCTAGATAATGGTTACATTGAACATAATTTTCTAACAACATGTCAATGAGCCTACCCAAATTAATTTCACAACCTCTTTTGAAATATAGGGAATTTTGAGGTAGCACGAACATATTGTCGACTCTTTATGTCATATACCAATGCATGCCTTTCAGCTAATGAGGAAAATACATCATGTTTTTTTTGTTGTTGCAATAAATCACTTGATTTTATTAGATAACAAACAAATGTTGACATCAAAAGCTACACCTTTAGTATAAGCATTGCTAAGCAAAAAAGGGATAGGAAAAGCTCAATTTAAATGATAAATAGGTAGATGCAAAGCTTTTGTTCTAAAGTTCACAACAAGTTATGCTAAAATTAATATTTGTAGGTTGTAACTAAACCCATTATTGGTACACTTAACAAAGTTTTTGTTATTGTTTACAAAATTGAGATTTGACTTTTTAACCCACAACTATTTATTGTCATGAAGTTCATACATTATATTGGAAAAGTTGCCTTGAAGATGGCTTGGGTACTATTAATTCATAAAACATGAGCATCGATTAACATTGGAATCACAGATTGTTAAGGTCTTACATTCACAATGGTACCATGAGTTTGAATATTATCTAATCTACACAACTCTGTTACATTCTCATTATATTAATATGCCAACACGTAGAACAATATGTATGAAATTATTCAAAAGAAATAGGCATGTCTTTGAGCTATGTCGACACAAAATTCTTGAAATCCATTTTATTATCTTCATCACATCGCATACAAACATTATTTTCATAATAAGAAAAATCATGGAACTTTAATAGGTTGTTTTCCAAATACTAATGGTATCAAACAAACAATTTTCATGGGACAACTATAACAAAGTATACCTCTTGCAATTTCTACAAATTCTTATAAAATAGGTTATTGACATGTGTATTAAACCTTAGATACAATTGTTAACTTATATAGTTACTTTTTATATTTTATTTTTAAAATATATTTATTTTTACATATGTATGCTATAGATTCACTTTTATATAAAAATGAATTAGTCTTACAATTATTTTCCATTATATTTGTTATAGTGAATAACATAATTTACATTTGATACGTTCTATGCTATTCTTTGCATTGTGTAATATCACTCCAATTTTCTCTTATTCTAATCAATCTTTTTATCCATCATCATCTCAAATTTCCACTTAAACTAATAAAATAAATTCTTTCAAACTAAAATATTTTTTTTTTTTTTTATTTTCTTGTAGAAAAGTGTGACTATATTAAGAAAAATGGTTGAAAATTGAAATATTTATTTTCAAACTAATTTTTTCATGGGTCACTCCATTGAATCACTTGCGAAGGAGAGTCAATGCTCATTTTTTTAAAACATGTCATCCATATCCAACGAAACAACTATATTGCACATGTGAGGTTGAAATATTTGGTATGGAAACCTTTAATCGTATCGTTAGCCATGAATATTTGATAATGGTAGCAATAGAGGAACAAGAGAAGCGAGGCGAGGAGAGGAAATCTTTTTTCTTCTTCCAGGCAATATATTTTATCTTTTAATATTTATTATCTCATATTTCTTGAAAAAATATTTTGGTTAGATTTTGTTTATTTTATTTTCTTTACACTTCTTGTTGGGTGTTATGATATGTTGAAAAATTATTGATGATGCTTCTAAATTGTGAATTTATTTGATGATGTCAGTTTTCTACAATCCCTTATGTTTCTTTTTGCTATTTCTGGATTCGATTGTGTTTCTATTTTTTGCATCAATGTTTTGAATCACATTTTATGATTCATCATGAGGATGATAGAGAGCATGAAGTGTAGAATAATGAATTGTTGCAAACCTAGGGTGACTAAAAAGATATGGGAGAGGGAGAGGGTAGGGGTAAGGTTACACTTATCAAGGAGTTGTTGGAGGGAACAAATAAAAGTGTAATGTAAAAGGAAAAAAATGAATACGAATTATTACAATACTAACAATAAAATTATTAGATAGTTAGGATATCAAAACTAATATGAAATTTGGAAAAAAAAAAAAGTATGAGATATATTAATAGTGCTCTTTAGATAGATTATATGACATGTTAATACATGCATTATTAATGTGAGGGTATATACTGTCAACAAAAATGCTAAAAATGAAAGAAAAGACAAGAAAAAAAAAATTACAAAAAACTAGAAGTGATTAATGTTTAAAATGTATAAAATCATAAGCAAATAAATATATAAATAATATAAAATTCCTAAAGGATTAATATAAAATAGGAAGAAAGAGAAGAACATAAATAGCAAAAATATATAAAAAATCAAGGATGCAAACTAGTCAAATCAAAGCTAAGGAAAATATAAAAATGAAAAAGTGAAGAGTAAATTGAAAAAACAATATAACAAGTCTAAGTATAAAATTTGTGTTTGTAGAAGTTATCTTCTTTACATAAAATCCGAGCATTTTCTCAACAAATGTGTTGTTTGGTAGAAAAGGAGTGGTCAACAAGGGTAGATTTGAAAATAAAATTTATTTTCAAACTAATTTTTTCACGGGTCACTCCATTGAATCACTCGCAAAGGAGAACGGATGCTTTTTTTTTAAAAACACGTTGTCCATACCCAACGAAACAACTATCTTGCACATGTGAGGCTGAAATAGTTGGTATGGAGACCTTTAATCGTATCATTAGCCATGAATATTTGATAATGGTAGTAGTAGAGGAACAAGAGAAATGAGGCGAGGAGAGGAGAGGAATTCTTTTTTCTTCTTCCAACCAATATATTTTAGCTTTTAATATTTATTATCTCATATTTCTTGCAAAATGTCATGGTTAGTGTGTGCGGTAAAAGTGGGGTAATGAAATGGAAAATATGAATTCAGGACTTGTCCACACACCAATAGGACTCTTGGTTCAGGTTATGGAGTTATATGGAATAACTCAACTTCCCAAGGGATGTTCCATTGTTCTCTATCTCACAAGACCCCTCAAGCTAATGCCTTTGCTCTCAGATCACTAAGCAAAGTGACTTAGGGATGACAATCATGAGAATGAAGGATGTTTGATCAATCTAACATGAATGCAATCCTAAATATACATGATATTAACAAACATGAATTAAACTAGCATGTATATGATGATAAGATGAAAGGATTAGTAAAAGAACTATCCTAACAAGATACACTAGCTTAATATGGTTATTTATGATAATATAAATGCTTCTAGAATGTTTATTAGATTATTTCTATTCAAAAAGAGACTAAATGCTTTTATAAAATGACTAGATATGGATTAGATGTATGAAACTTGGATGATGAGTAAAATGTCTATAAGTTTGATACTAAAGACTTGATTGTTTGAAGAAGGAATGGGTTCTATTTATAGTGAAAATAGGGCAATGGATGGTTAAGATTGAATAATCTTAACAATGGTTAGGATTTAAAGTTAATCAATCCATATTTGCAATTCTCACCAATGAAATGGTGACAATTGTCAACATAAGACTGCTTGAGAGGAGATGTAAGAAACATTAAATGCTTGAGAAGACCTCATGGTTACCTTAGGAGGTGAGGGTTAAGGTTATGTTAGGGTTATCCATTGGATAAATCTTTTACCCAAAGGATAAACTCTTGTGCAAGGGTTAAAGAAATAACCAAGGTTAAAGCCATCAATGCTTGATGAGACCCTTGGGTTAGATGAGGGTTGAGTTAGAGAGAAAGTCTCTAATCATGCAAGAGGGTTGAGTTAACCATTAATGGTTTGGAAGACTTTCAAGGTTAACTTGTTGAAGACATAAAGCCTTTAATGGTTTTCAAAGACTTTGAGGGTTTGAGAAGTGACTTCTCTTTGCTTAGGGATGTGACAATATTTAGGATATGGATTAGGCTAAATTAGAATTGATTAGAAGAATCTAGATGGGGTTTAGGAGACAAGTGGGAGATGTAGGAAAATGCAAGTGGATGGGGGGTAATTTTAATTAAAATAAATTACTTTATTTCAACAAAAATAGATGCAAGTGGGGGTTTTAAATAAATTAGATTTATTTATTTGAAGTGAACAAATTAAGTAAATGTAAATTTAATTAAAAAGAGTAGAAAGGGGATTTAATTAAATAAAGTGATTTATTCAATTAAATGATATGAAAGGCCTAAGTGAATTTAATTAAATAAATTGAATGACTTATTTAATCAAATAGATGAATGTGAATGTTTTAATTAAATTTAATTTAATTAAATAGAGGAATGAGAATAAAATGAATATTAAATATTCACTTAGGGAAGTGGTCATTTTTATATGTCTACAATTAGATTTTGTTTATATTATTTTCTTTACACTTCTTGTTGGGGTTTATGATATGTTGAAAAATTGTTGATGACACTTCTAAATTATGAATTTCTTTGATGATACCAGTTTTCCACAATCCATTATGTTTCTTGTTGCTATTTTTGGATTCAATTGTGTTTGTATTTTTTGTATCGATATTTTGAATCACACTTTATGATTCATCATGAGGATGATAGAGAGCACAAGGTGTAGAATAATGAATTGTTGCAGACCTAGGGTGACTAAAAAGGTATGGGAGAGGGATACGGTAGGGGAAAGGTTAGACTTGTTAAGAAGTGGTTGGAGGGAATAAATAAAAGTGTAACGTAAAAGGAAAAAAAATGAATACTAATTATTACAATACTAACAATAAAATGATTAGATAGTTAGGAAATCAAAACTAATATAAATTGGAAAAAAAAGTAAGAGATATATTAATAGTGATCTTTAGATAGAGTATATGACATGTTAATACATACATTATTAATGTCGGGGTATATACTATCAACAAAAATGCTAAAAAATGAAAGAAAAGACAAAAAATATAAAAAATTACAAAAAACTATAAGTGATTAATGTTTGAAATTTATAAAAACAAAATAAAATCATAAGCAAATAAATATATAAATAATATAAAATTACTAAAGTATTAAGATGAAATAGGAAGAAAGAGAAGAACATAAATAGCAAAAATATATATATAATCAAGGATACAAACTAATCAAATCAAAGCTAAGGAAAATATAAAAACGAAAAAGCGAAGAGTAAATTGAAAAAACAATATAACAAGTCTAAGTATAAAATTATATAACTAATAAGGACAAAATAAATTCAATGTGAAAAGTATATTAAAATAAAATAATTACTAATAGATTAATATGATGGAATTAATCCATTAGTGATTTTGATTAGAAATATAATAAATTCAAAAAGCAAAATAAAATAAAATGATGTAATGAATATGAACAAATACTTATATTAAATAAATTAGATATTAATAAAAGATGCATGAAAAAATACTAAAGGAAAAGGCTTGAGAAAACTATAGATGTCCCGAAATATATAAGAAAATATTAATCCCAAAAGGATAAAAAATAAGAAAACAAATTTAAAAAAAAATAGAATGTAAAGATGAGTAAGAATAATAATAATAGTAAATAATAATAAAAGAAAATAATAATAGTAAGTAATAATTAAAACAAAATAAAAATAAAACACAAAAAGAAAAAAGGAAAAACTTAAAAAGGGAACTAAAAAACATAATTGCAAGAAATACGGTTTGGGAAAGGAAGGGAGAGAAACCCAAGAGGACTCAACGGAAAAAGAGAGCCAACCAAGGGGAAGAGGAAAAGGAAGGGGAAAAGAGGAAGAGGAAGAGACGAGGGACAAGGAGAAGATAAACTTGGATGTAGGGAAGAATGGATGGGAAGCCAACCAAGCACAACCAACAAAGAGAAAAGGATTGGAAGAGGTAGGGGGAGGTCAAGAACAAGTAGGTTGATTTCTAAGGAAAGATAATAAGGGTTGCAAAGGATGACTCAAAATCTATCCTTCGTCATGATTAAGGTGAAGAGCAACAAAACTCCAAAGTGCAATGGTTGGTAAATAAAAGCATAAAACATTCAAACACTCAAATATAAACCATTATACCTTGTTAAATCTTGTCTTCTCCTTCGAATTGAGTTTTTGGTGAAGTCGAAGATGTGCCCCTCTTCAACTTGTTTGGATGAGCTCCTTGTAGGATTGTGGATTTCTCTCCACACCCAACAACAACATAAGTGATAATAGGGATGGACAGATGATGCTTGATAACAAATGGATGAGAGCTATGGATGCCTAAAATGGACTATAGTGGGGATGCAAAGGATATGATTCAAAAGCTATACTAGTAGCATAAGATTGCATGGATATATGAGTGTGAAATGGAGGGGAGGAGAACCCAATTTATAGATTTGAAGGAGGAAAAATGGACGGTTGAGATTGAAGATGAATCAAGGGTTGAGATTGAAGGAAGAAGGTGGTGGGGATTGAAAGGACATGGTGTGGAGACCAAGAGATTTGTCATAAAGGCATTTCTTGGCTCCACACTCCACAACGTACATGGGGAAGAGATCCCCAAGTATATTGGGAAGACAAAAAGGAATTAAAAATTCCTTGGGGGAGGACAAGGGAATTAAAAATTCCCAAATAATGAGGTTTATGGGAGAGTGGGAATAGAAAAGGAATTAAAAATTCCTTGGGAAGATGAGTGTGCATGGGGAAGAGAGAAAATTTGAAATCCTTGAAATGACCCAAGTTAGAGCATTTAAGGTTGGGAGCTGAGAGGGGGACAAGCCATTTATGGAAAAGAGTTGACTTGTCCCTAATCATGGTGATTATGAACTAGCAAATGATTAGCAAGGTTGATTAAGACAAGTGGGTGGATTAGGAGGATTTGACAAGAGGAGAGAGAATGAGTGGAGGAATTAAAAAATTGGGAAACAATAATAAGCAGGCTTCTAGAACAACTAATTAGCTTAAGTGATGATTAGAGGAAAGTGATTTGTAGGAATCACCTTATTTAGTTAATTAGTTAAAATTAATTAACTAAAGGAGAATTAGAAGAATTAATTAATTAATTGATTGACATAGAAGAAAGGGAATAATTAATTTATTTGGTATATTAATTATTTGGACTATAGTGACAGGATTAATTAAATTTAATTAATTCTAAGAAGAACAAGTGCCACGTAGTGGCTAGTACTTGTCGTTTAGATTTGTAATAGTAATTGAGTGTGTTTTTTTCAAACAATTAGAAAATAGAAGAGATTAATCATAATGTAATGGTAACTTTACAAGTACTAAAAAGCATACTCAATTACTAATACAAATTTAAACAACAAGTACTAGCCACTTACTTGGCACTTGTTTATTTTAAATCTAATTTAATTTCTTTTAAACCTAAATTGAGAAAATACAATTTGATTTTCATCATCTCATTGATAGAATAATAATAATAACTTTGAGTGTAACATAAAATATTTATGAAAATAATTTAAAATGCATCAAAAATTATATATTGAATTTACAAACACATATAATTGTTATTGAACCAAATGAATGAATAAATGTGAATATTAGGTGAAATTATATTCTAAATTTATTAAATGTTTTAAACGTATAATCAAGATGAAAGGAGTGTTTATTAAATGCGGAGTACTTATTTCTTTTAAATCTAAATTGACTAATTAACTAGCATCAAAATATTTTCACAAGCTACAGTTAAAGAATTGTAATACAGTTAAACAATTGTAATCTAAAATTTACCATAAAATAGTTTTCTTTTAGTTATAAATCTTTTATGTTTGTTGAGTTGATTTACAATGGTAGTTTGTTCTTACCATTCTATAATTTTTATTGAACCAAATAAATGAATACATATGAGTATTAGGTGAAAGTATATTCTAAATTAATTAAATATTTTAAACTCATAATCAAGATGAAAGATGAAAGAGGTGTATAGTAAAGTAACTCATACAATATCAAATGTAGAGCACTTTTTTCTTTTAAATCTTTTTTTTTTAAATCTAAATTGAGCAAATCCAACTTAATTTTCATCATCTCTCTATACAATAATAGTACTTTTGAGTGTAACATAAAATATTTATGAAACTAATTTAAAATGCATCAAAAAGTATATATTGAATTTATGAACACATATAATTGTTATTGAATCAAATGAATGAACAAATATGAATATTAGGTGAAATATATTCTAAATTTATTAAATATTTTAAACTTATAATCAAGATGAAAGGAGTGGTTATTAAATGTGGTAAAATTTATTAGTTTCAATAATATCAAATTTATGCAATTTTTATATTATCAAATTGCATGAAGATAACTAAAATAAATCATTAAATATTTAGATGTACAAATTATAAATAATTTGAAAATAAAATTAAAACATACTAAATACTATTTTAATGACCTAAAAATTTGCCTAAAAAAATTCATGTAGAAAGTGGATCTGGGAAATCCCATAATAAGATGCAAATAATTTGAGCCAATTAGATTGAAGAAAAACAATTTCGATGCAACTAATTGCAATAGTACTAGCTAGCCTAACGACAAGTACTAATAAGGGAATAACATAATTAAATTAATTAATTATGTAGTAAGGATAAATTAACTAAATATTTAATTTAATTAATTTAAGACTTCTACATTTTGCCCCTCTTTTACGTAGCGACAAAATTGGCAGTGGGTAAAAGATAGAAAAAGATGCCCCAGCGTGAAGACGAGGGTGGTACATGCCCCCTCGAGAATTTAACCGGGAATTTTGAAAAAAAAAAATTGGGAAAATTCTTGAAAAAACAAGGTGACAGGTGTATGTGTGAAATTCAGAATCTGTATCTAAAACACAAACACTCAATAAATCATTGCATGCATGGTTAGTTGATCAAAATCAATAAATGTAAAAACCATAACAAAACAACCTATTGTCTCCTAAAAGATGTGAGTATAGATTTGCTCTTATATTTATCTAAGCAATACCCGTGACTAGACTATGCCAAGACGGAGGATTTAATCTATATGAATGCAAACTAAATGAATGAAAGATTAAGAAAATTAAGCTAGATTAATCTAAAATGATATGAGAAGCATGATTGTATGCATGATTAATCTAAAATGCTAATTATGCTAGATGATTGAGAAAAAAATGCCTATAGTAATGATTCTAAAATCTAGGATGAAAGGGATCGTTTTGGCTCCAAAATGAGGGGTATTTATAAGAATTCCAAGGCCAAACTTGAGGTGGCAGGAATCAATGGCCCAGATACAATCTGAAGATATCAAGGGCTAAGAGTGAGGAAGTTGGAGAAGAGGTTGGAGGAAGGGACACATGTCATCTCTATGGTGACAAGTGTCAAGGAACCTTGCTCATGAGAGGGCAAGTGTCCAAGGGAGGAGACATGTGGCAAAAGTGCCACGTGTCTCAAGGGGAGAATATCCAACCCATAAGAGGTTAGGATAAAAGAGGTTAGGATGTTCAAGATAGGATAGGGTTAGTTAAACCCAGGATTAGATAGAATGGGTTAGGTTAGGGGGAGGTTAGGTTAAGTGGTTAGAAGTTAGGAGCCATGTGCTCATATTTGAATATAAAAATTCAAATATTAGGAAAAGATAATTAATCTCAACAAACTAAGAATTTGTTAATCTTAATTAGGAATTAAAAGAATTGATTAAAATGAGGGGAATTAATTAATCAAAGGGGGATTATTGAATGAACTATATAAATAAATCAATTAGACTTATTTATAAGTAGACGGATGGGGAAATTAATCAAATTATTTAAAAATTCAATTAATTGAGAAGGGGGATTAATTAAATAACTATGTATTCAATTAATTATCTTCAAACCATTTCTAGGTGTATAAATTTTGCCCCTCTTTGAAGTGATGTGTGATGACGCATCGGTTCAAAGAAAACTTGATTTGATGATGTGCATTCTTGAATGTGGATCTTGATGAGGAAGTTTATATTGAGAAATCTGGTGGTTTTTCACCATCAGATGATACAGATATGGTTTGAAGGTTAAGGAAAGCTTTATATGGATTGAAACAAGCACCTAGAGCTTGGTATGCAAGGTTGGATAAATATCTTTTGAAGCTTGGTTCTACTAAGGGCAGTTCTAATAGTAATTTATATTATAAAATCACTGATGATGATATACTGATTGCTGAAGTATTTGTTGATAACATTATTTTTGAAGGTGAAGATAAATTATGCATAGAATTTTCTAAGAATATGGAGAAAGAATTTGAGATGTCTATGATTGGTGAGATGAAATTTTTCTTAGGTTTGGAAACTACTTAGATTGACAAAGGTATTTTTATCTGTCAAACTAAATATGCTAAGGAATTGTTGAAGAAATTTGGTATGGGAGATTCTAAGACGGTAAGTACACCTATGGTTACAAGTGAGAAATTGACAAGGAAAGATGTTTCCGCACCGATAAATTCTACAAGATACAAATCTATGATGGAGGTATACTTTATTTGACTTGGACTAGGCCTGATATTATGAATGTTGTTTGTATTATTTCAAGATTTTAGAGTGATCCTAGATAAAATCATGAGATGGTGGTGAAAAGGATTTTTAGATACTTGCAAGGTACATTAGAATATGGCTTATGGTACCCTAAGAATGATAACTTTACTTTATGTGCATATACAGATGTTGATTGGGCTGGAGATGTTGATGACCATAAAAGTACTTCTGGTGGAGCTTTCTTTCTTGGAAAGAAGTTGGTTTCATGGATAATCAAGAAACAGTCATGTACTTCTTTATCTACTATTGAAGCTGAGTATGTTGTTGTTGCTACTAATTGTACACAATTTGTATGGATGAAGCAAATGTTGAAAGATATAAAGGTGGATTGTGATGCACCGGTAGTTATTCACTGTGATAACTCTGTTGCTATTGATATATCAAAGAATCTGGTATTTCATTCTAAGACAAAGCACATATCTATCAAGTATAACTTTTTGAAGGAGAAGGTGGAAGCAAATGAAGTTAAACTGGTTTATGTGAACAATAAAGAACAAATTGCAGATATTTTCACTAAACCTTTATCCAAGGAAGCATTTGAGTACCTGAGAGACAGATTGGGGGTTTCCGCCCCTCTGACAGAGACTTGATTGATGTGGTTTGGCATTAGTTCGACATGCATTATCAGAGATACTATTCATTCTGGCACTGATGTGGGATGCTACTGCCTAGGGGGAGTAGTCAGCTTTGAGATTCAGAGGCTTATGTTTTTACTTTGATATTTCTATCAAATTTCTGGTATTGATGTCAAAGGGGGAGAGATAGTGATGTGAAAAAGAAATTCAGAGCTTTAAAAAGATATTATTTAAAAGGGGAGAGATATTGATATTCAAAGCCATATGCGAGAGATTGTTGGTTGTCTTCCATAGGGGGAGACTTGTTTGGCATTTCATGGTACTTAGATGTTTTTCACATCTAGTTATGTCATCAATTCCAAAGGGGGGGATTGTTGGCCATTTGGTGGAATTGATTATGTGTTGCATTGATGTTTTGTCATTGATTTCAACACTAGCTATTTGGATGCTTTACCGACACCCTTATGGTCGCAGTAGGTTGAGTGATTTCTGGTTAACTTGGATCCAGTATAATCTGGTGATGGAATTGGTTTGTTCCTGATGCTTATATTCATATTTGGTTAGTTGGTTTTGGTCTGGTGATTGGATGTTATCTTGCTTAGTTAGAGATTGGTTTTTGGTTCCGGTGAGGGTTTCACCGGCAGAGCTTTTGGTGGAGATCTTTGATGCATTGCATAATTGGTGTTGGTGCAACTTCTGATGGAGTTTCAGGATGATGTTGGTGATCATGTTCGAGACTTGGCAGTTGGAGATCATTGTTGAAGCGTGTGGACCTATACTTGGTCCCGGTTGATCTAGGTTATGGACCAACATTAATGTAACGTGTGGATAGGACCTATTGTTGTATTTTTGGGATGTCTTATGTGTTGATATTATTTGTTTGGTCTAAGGCTGACATGGTTTGTAATTATGTAATTGGTTTATTTTCTGGTGGCCGACCTGATTGTTTATGGTCAAGGGTTTGTATAAATAAGATGTAAGATCTCATTGTAGATCATCATGGTTAGTGTAAGAGGTCATGGTCAAGGAATGTAATGTACGAATATTGTAATATCATTCAGGAAGAGGAGTTAGTCAATCATTGGAGATTGAATTAGGTTTATGGAAGAGTATTTAGTCCTCTGGTATTGAGCTTAACCGAAACTGTACTCAGGCATAGGAGATTCTATCTTTTGCAGTTCAACACTTCTCTGGATTGTAGTCTAGATTTGTATGTAGTCAGTGAGACTCCTTTTGTGATGAGCAGTGTGCTCTAGGATGTTGGCCTTCCTGCAAGTGTAGACCCCTTCATTGTAATTCACATACTTAGTGCAGAAGTATTATCTAACTGTGGGTAGGCTTCCCACCATGATTTTTCCCTTTACCGGGTTTTCAATGTACAAATCTTGGTGTTGTGTGGATGGCTTTTATTCTGTGATTATTGTTTATGCTTAATTGGTTTAACTGTTATTCCAGTATTATTGTTCTGGGTTTCAGTATTAAAGTTTAAATCGCTAATGGGTAAACTGTGACAACTGATTCCCCCCCCCCCTCCTCAGGTGTCTTCTGGTTATCTGAATTGTCTAACAATAACACTTGTTGAAGCGTTTGGCCTTGGAAAAGATGAGAATTTGTGATCCCATGAAAAATTAAATGCAATCTACTTTGAATATGCAATGCTATGATTGGATCAGTCACTTGGTCATTGATTTTTGTCATCATTGAGCCTTTAAAATGTGGGAAGTCAATGTAAACATCAACGACATAATTTAACCATGATGACTTGAGCACTACTTTCTTGGGTTTTGATATTACAAGTTAGCACAAGCATCGAGGTATAATTGAACCAAGATGACCTGAGTGTTACTTGTGTAAAATAAGCAGTATTAACCATTCTTATATGCAAATCCGAAATATCTTCGATGATACTCCGATGATCATGTGGACTGAAACAAATTTGCACATATTAACGATTAATTTACAGACAATAGACAAGGAAATATCATGTTCCTTCCTTGTTCCTCTAGTCAATGACATCCTTGAGTCACTCAGGAATTATGATAGTGAAAATCAAGATATAAAAGTTGAATCATTTTTAATAAAGTGTTAAAACCATTAGTCAAAAGATATCATCCATTGATATGTGTTTGCCATGTTTAGATTGATAGTTGATAATTGATGGTTCATCTTGTGTTCAACGTTGGATGTGTCTCAATTTTTGGTTGACAAGTGTTGCCTAATTGTTGTTCTACCTGTTTGATTAAGCTCAACAAAATTTTGCCCCTAGCTAGGTTCAGGATTTTGCCCCCTGTCTAGAAACAAACTTTATTATGGTATATACAATGATCCAAACCATGGTGAGAAATCACCTGTGAAGCCTACGTATGTACAAAGGCTTTGTTATGGATATGAATAGCGCTGATGAAAATGAATGCAAACGAAAGGATGCATGAACTAATAGATGGAAGAGCTAGCTGACAAATAGCACCTGTTGCTAGGTTTTCACCACCTATGTTTATTGCATTTTCCCTCATATTTGATTTTATTTTTATTTTTTGATGTATTTTCTATTTTTTCACTGCTTTTGGATTTTTATGCTTTTTCACTTTTTTCTTCTTCTGCTTGTAGACATAAAACTTTTTCAAATGCTTGCTATTGATGGGTTCCTCTAGCTAATCCTCATCTAGTGTTGATAGTTGATAGGATCCCGACCCAAATGTTGTTGTGACCACAAACAGACCCAACCAGTTTGGTTCAAACTTTCCTTTCTTTTTTTGATCAGACTGGTTGCATGGATTTTCCTTTAGCACTAGTTCTCCAACTTGAAATAATCTTGGTTTGACCTTGAGATTATAACTTTAGCACATTCTTTGCCGATACACCTTCAAATGATCAAAGGCATTTTTTCATCGTTCATGGATCAATTCTAACTCTTGCAATCTAGATACTCGTTGGTCTTCATCTAGGATAAGGCCTTTTAATGATACTCATAGAGAAGGTATCTCTACTTCTATTGGCAATATTGCTTCAGATTCATAGATAAGAGAGAAAGGTGTGGCTCCTATAGGAGTGCAGATATTGGTACGGTAGGCCCATAGAGCAGGGTTCAATTTAATATGCCAATCTTTGCCAACATCATTCATTATCTTTTTGACAATTTTCAAAATTGTTTTGTTTGATGCTTCTGCTTGTCCATTCCGTTGTAGATAGTAGGGTGTAGAGAACTTATGTTAGATCTGAAATTTCTCACAAAGCACATGTACGTCCTAGTTCCTAAACGGTCTCCCATTATCAGTGATAATGGTCATGGGTATGTCATAAGGTAATGATACTTTTCCTTCATTATCTTGTTGTGTGAGAAGAACTCCTAATGATACTTTTGTGGCTGATACATAAGGTAACAATAACTTACATTGAATTGGTGACATTATTAATGGTGGTTGCATGATATATTCCTTGATTTTGTTGAATTCTTCTTCACATTGACTGTCCCATTTGAAATGAACATTCTTGTCCAATAGATGAGTAAATGGTTGACACTTATCTGCCAACTGAGCAACAAATCTTCTAATTGACTGCAATCTTCCTTGAAGTGATCTAAGTTGATAGATATTTTTGGGAGATGCCATTTCCATGATTGATTTAACTTTAGCTGGATCTACTTCTATACCTCTAGTTGAAACAATGTATCCCAATAGCTTACCTAAAGTGACACCAAAGGCACATTTCTTGGGGTTGAGCCTTAGCTTGGATTGTTCTAACTGGTCAAAGATCTTTTCCAACATTTCTAGATGTTCATCTTTGTTGTATTATTTTGCCAATATGTCATCTACATAGTCTTCCATGAATGTATGCATCATGTCATGGAATATTGTTGTCATAGCTCTTTGATAAGTAACACCTGCATTCTTTAGTCCAAATGACATGACATTCCAACAGAAAATACCCCATGGACACGTGAAATTTGTTTTTTCTTGATCTTCTAGGGCTATTTTAATCTGATTATATCCTAAGAAATCATCCATTAGAGAAAACATGGAATGTTCAACAGTTAAATCTATAATGATGTCAATATTAGGCAAAGGAAAATCATATTTTGGACATGCATTATTGAGATCTATGAAGTCTGTGCATACTGATACTTTTGCCAGGTTTAGAAATAGGAACTATGTTTGATACCCATTGGGGATATACCACAAGTCTGATAAATCCCACATCCAATAATTTCTTCAATTCTTCTTTGACAAGGAGAGCTATATGAGGATGCATCTTTCTCAATTTTTGTTTTACTGGTTTGGCTCCTAGAGAAACATTTAGGTGATGTATTATAAGATCTGGATCCAGTCCTGGCATGTCTGCATATGACCAGGCGAAATTGATTTGTCGTCTTTTAAAAAATTCTAGATACTTCTTTTCTTGTTCTGATAAAGAGGTTGTCAGATGTAGAATCTTTGGTTGATCTATTGTTCCAATGTTGACTGCCTCTATTGGTTCAATCAATATAGATGATCTCTCTCGATAATATTCAAGTAAGGTGTCAAATCTCCCATCTTTCGGCACCTCAAGGAGGTTTTCACCATTAGATTCATCTTTTCTTTTTACTTTTCCTTGGTCTAATGTTGCCAATAAATGGTTTTTAGCATTAGACCTAATATTTTTTTCTTTATTTTTATTTTTGCGACTGGAGATTCAGCACCCACTTGACTAGAAGATGCGTTGGTGAAATCCCTGGTGGAATTTGTTGTGGGCTCAATTGCATTGAGGTATAAGGCAATAGCATGGTCATTAGGAAAGGTATCAATTACAGTATGTCCTTCATTATCCTAGTCAATAAGTTCAGGATGTATTAAAGGTAAGGTATCCTCAGGTTGAGATGTTTCAAAGGCATTAAGGGTCATGATAGAAACGTTAAAGTCTTCAATACATATTTCAATGTCTAGGATGATACTCTCATCAAAATGACCTCTCACAAGTAGTTCCTGATCATCCTCGATTAAATCTAAGTTGATCAAATGTGATTCTAATTCAAGTGATCTAGTTCCTAACATTGGTCCTACATACACATGAACTACATTGACACCCACATCTTCTTCATAGCAGGTTTCTTCAGCTGATTGTTCAGAATGATAGGAATCCCTTCCCATTCATTGGAATCTATCTCACTGGCAGCTTGCAATCTGCAAATTTGTTCATATAGCTTTTGGTTTTTTTCTTCTATTTTCCTCGCTATCTCTTTTCTTCTCTCATATTCAGCTTCCTCTGGGCTGATATTTAGTTTTGTTAGTCTTTCTATTAATTCTCCTTGCTTTATACTAGCTTGTCTATTTTGATTAGAAGTTGACTCTACTTGGGAAGTGCCATTATTTTGTCTTTCTTGTTGATTAGAAGCTTTCTCTTTTTGTGATCTTATGTTTTCTTGTTCTTGTTGTTTGGTAGATGCTTCCTATCTTTCAATTGCAAGTTGTTCTTGTCATTTGTTATGTTCATCTTTTTGTTGCCTAGAAGATGTTTCTTCTTGTGGAGTAACTTATCCATACCCTAAGCCTGATTTGTCTATAGCCTGCTGAGTATGAGGTTGTATGGATTCTAACATACTTTCCTTTCTTTTTCCTACAGGACCCATTCTAGTGTATCCTATTTTCTGAAGGATGTTAAATCCTTTTACATATTTTTTTGTGGGTATTCTGCCATTATTGATTTTTTGTTGAATGTCTTCATCCTTGTATAGCCATTGTAGCACATATTCATCCTCTCTTTCTTCAGATAATGTACCAACACTAACAAATGCTTCATCAAATATTGGAAGAGGTTGTACAACTAGTTGTTGTTTTGAGCTTGATGGTTTACCATAAAATTTAGGAGAAAGTGGTAACTGTGACAATGAATATTCTCCATTCTCATGATCCTTTAGATGTATTTGTTTTTCAAAACTTGACAAGATTGAGGAAAATGGTTTTTCCTTGGATTGTATGGTTGAAGAGGATGCCTCTCTATTATGTGGAACCATGACCTCTTGTGTTGGTTTCAAATTGCTACAATATTGGAATGGATTCGAGTCTACTGAAATTGTGATTTCCTGTCTGTTGTACGGAAACTTCAAGCATTGGTGATAAGTTGAGGGAATAGATTGTATGTCATGAATCCATGGTCTTCCCAAAAGTATGTTGTATGATAAATCTAGGTCTAGAATTGGTATTTTTTATATTTCTGTAAGGGTCCTACTCTGATTGGTAATACCGCAATTCCTTTGGAGGAACACTCTTCTTCATCATATGCTTTGATTGTGATCTTTTTATGGGGATCAACTGCGTCTTCTAAATAACCTAAAGCATGAACAAGACTTAATGAGCAAATATTCAAGCCAACTCCTCCATCTATTAGGACATGTTTAACGCGTGTTTTATGAATAAGGACTTCAATATGCAATGGAGCATTATCAGGATGTTGCAGAGACATGTCATCTTAGTCTATGAATGATAAGCATTGAGGCGTTGTGAGGTGTGTCCCACCATATTTTGGAATTGATCTAGACCAAGATCTTTGGATATTGTTATATCTACTAGCACTCTATCTAAAATTTCTTTGTGTGCGGGTGAAAGTTTTGAAAGTTCTAAAATTGATATTTGCGTAGGAGTTTTCTATAATTGATCCACTATACTATATTGTTTTAAAGTGGATGAGTGGCAGTTGTAGGATGAGAAAAAGTAACCTTGGCTTTGCTTCTTGTTTTTGTTTCTCTTTGACCACAATCACATTGACCACGTTATCATAAGTATGATCATAGTTCTCTTTTTCTTTACCTTTGCCATTTTGCACTGTTGATGATTCACCCTTCTCAGAATTAGGAAGCAGAGTTTTGAAAATCATGTGTGATTCGTTTGTCTTATGCCCATCCACAGTTATTACACCATTGTCAATCAAATCTTGGATGACATGTTTTAACCGATGATAATCATATGTTTGGTGTTCTTTGTTTCAATGAAAATCACAATAATGGTTGTAATTCCACCAAGTAGGTTTTACCTTGGGTTCAAAATTTCTTGCTTCTAGCAAGGTAATCAACTTGTTTGCAAGAAGTGTCTTTAATGCTAACCCAAGTGGTTCACCAATGTTGGTAAATTTCCTATGAAAGAAATTATTAAAAGTTGGTTTTGGTTTATTTTTATCTTGTTGAATCATTGATGTGTGATTTGATAAATTGAAAATTGGTTGCTTCTATTTCACATTATTAGTATCTACTATCCCATCATTGATGATGTTTCGATTTGTGCTCCAAAACTTGGGCTTATCATTGTTGTTATTATTAGTACTGTTGTTGGGAGGAGGATTAACTCCTTCTTGGTATATCTTCAACTCTCCTTTCTTTACCATAGCTTCCTCAATCCTGATTTCATTATCAATCATCTATTTGAAACTTGGATGACATTGAATTTTTAGGTTATAGCTCATTTATTCATTTAGATTATCAATGAATATGTCCATCTTTTTGTATGTTGGCACTGTACGAGGATATCAGGAAACTAATCGTTTCCACCTTTATAGAAACGTCATGAAAGGTTCTCCACTCTTTTGCTTGGTGTGACACAAGTCTAGCATTGTGATCTCATATCGTATGTTGTATGCATATTGTGAAACAAACTTGTCCACCAATTCTGTAAATGATCTAATTCTGAGTGGAAGTTTCGAGAACCATTCCATAGCTTTTCCACTTAAGCTCTTTGGAAATAACCTCATTAAGTATGTGTCCTCATGTGCGAATTCCATGCTCATCATGAAAAATTATCTTATATGATCTTGGGGATCAATTCTTCCATTATATTTGTCATATATAGGAGTTTCAAAATTTGGAGGAAAAAGTATCATGTTGAGACTTCTGTCAAATGGATAAGGACAAATTTCTTGAAGCGAATATCTCTTAGTAGTTCCTCTTGGTATATCTTGAATTTGCATTTAAAAAGTTTGTGTCTATTGCGTGAGAGCTAAGAGAGGATCATCAACACGCTTTCTCCTTGTATCATCATGAGTTCTTGTGTGATCATGATCTCTTCTTGTATCATCATGATTCCTTCTTGTGTCATCACAATTCCTTCTTGTGTCATCATGAATTCTTCATGTGTCCTCATGAGTTCTTGTATCATCAAGAATTCTTGTGTCATCCTTCTTGCAATTGAAAATTTCTTCATTTTTCTCATTGTCATTGTAAGTGTCACTTGATCTTCCCCTTTGTCTTAAATTGTTTACGTCAAAATCTTGGGGAAGTTTAGCACCAGATTTTTCTAACATTAGGAAATATTTTTCTTTTGCACCCTCAACTATTTTCTCCATGAATTTATCAAATTTAGGATCTTGTTGGATTTCTCTAATGTGTTGATGAGTTATCTCTTCTTCTTTTATTTCATTTCCTTGTGTCATTTCCTCATGATCCTCTGCCATTCCAAGTGTTTCTATTTATGTTTCTTTGATCATTCATCTCTGAGCCCTGGTTAAAATGGGTATGTACAATTGATTTGACCAAGAGCTAGAAATGATACAGATGTCAAGATCAAATCGAAGCTAGATGTTTGTTTGAGGTGATGATTTGAGATCAAGTCTAGTTTCAAGAACGATCTATCTTGTATAAGACATGATCTAAGCGGATCAAATTGATCATATTGATGGATGATTGATTGAACCAGCTAAGATATAATAAAAAAAAACATGTAACACAATGGCAGGGGCATACTATCAAGATGTAACACTCAGGATGAAAAATACTAGATATATGTTTTGTGATGTATCAAGACTAACTAGGAAAGTGTGACAAAGGTCTATAAAAGATATCAAAATCATGCAAACAAAGTTTTCTATACTCAGGAAGACAGATTTTAGTACGACAAAATGCCTAAGACCATATGACAAACTATAGGTAACCAGATGACAAACTAGGTTACTCATACGAGATGTTGTTATAAGTGTTCAAAAGTTGTTCAAAGCAAACAGTGAAAGTTGTAGGCCCATATGAAAATACATAGAGGCTCATAAGACAATCTAAAGGTAACCAGATGACAAACTAGGTTACTCGTACGGGATGTCATTACAAGTGTTCAAAAGTTGTGCAAAGCAGATAGTGAAAATTGCAGCCTCGTACAACAATACACAGAGGCTCATACAACAATTCTCAGATAGAAGTACGACAAACTGGGCAATTGAGGTCTTGACTCGTACGGAATAGGATTAGACAAGAAAATGAGTTTTGATAGGAAATAGGGTTTTAACCACTGAGTTTGATGCTTCAACTGATTGTTTAGGTTTTCCAGTTTCGATTTCAAGTTATTCAGTGATAGTTTTAGATAAATGAAGGATAAAGACACAACAAACATGCAAGATGTAAAGTGAATTCAAACACAGCATGCTAATCTTAAGGAAGCTGGCTAAGAGAGAAAATCTTTACTTGTAGACTTAGGTACACACCCAATAGTTAATCAGAATACAGTCACTGAGTCTCATGCAATGGATTCTCAATGCAGTATTAGCCGACTCCAAACACTAATGGGGGCACGATATGGCAAGTATCCTGAGAGGGTTACTGTCTCTCTTGCACAAAGATTATCCCCCTTTTGGAGGTGAATTGAGTAGCTTCTATCCTAGAGTTCTTAGTAAGGGTTTCCATTTGAAGTTACCCCTTGAAGTCGCGCAAGCACGATTGAGGCCTATAGCCCAACAAGGTACCAAGCAAGATGTAGTCATGCAAGCGTGATTGAGACCATGAGGCCCTACAAAATGCCCGATATGAGAAATCTTAAAGACAAAACTCAAATAACTTTGTCCTCCAAGACTTTAATCTCAAAGAGGCCTATTTATTATAGTGAGTCAGAATGTTTGGGTCTAGCTGTACTCACTTGGGTCATTCTCATTGGGTGATTACTTTTTCCACTATGATAGGCCTGCTAAAGGAACACAAATCTGAAACAAGAAAAGCATCAAGGGTTTGGATTTATGATTTTCTGTGTAGACAAGAGCATACTCTCCCACCTTTTAGACTTTTCTCAAACATGAAAAACATATTTATTTATTTACCACATCGCAATTTAGGTGCCTATAAAACAATTAAGAATACACAAAGTTTGATTGAATCTCCTTAGGCAACCTAGAAAAACAATGAATCAGTAATCATATTATTTTATAATGATACAGTCGTGTTCTTGGACAAACATTCTACAAAAACTTGTCAAGCTATGAAAATCACTTAGATAGACAGAAAACATATCAGGGTTAGCATTAGTGCCAGAAAAATCAAATCAGAAAAACCCCTAAAAGTACTTTGTTTTTCATGTGAGAAAGCAGAAAATCGTATGAACTTTCTCACCTGACCATATGAGGATTCTCACCTATCCATACGACAGAAGATAGAATATCGTAATATAATGAATAGCATGTCGTACGAGATTTTGCAAAGAATGTACGGACATAATCCAAAAGATCAGAACTTGATGATTTGCAAGACCAAAAAATTGAGTTTTCATCCCCATGGTGGGTGCCAATTAATGTGTGTGAAATTTGGAATCTGTATCTAAAACACAAACAGTCAATAAATCATTGCATGCATGGTTAGTTGATCAAAATCAAAAAATGTAAAATTCATAACAAATTGATTTATTGCCTCCTAAAAGATGTGAGTATAGATGAAGGATTTAATCTATATGAATGCAAACTAAATGAATGAAAGATTAAGAAAATTAAGCTAGATTAATCTAAAATGATATGAGAAGCATGATTGTATGCATGATTAATCTAAAATGTTAATTATGCTAGATGATTGAGATAAAAATGTCTATAGTAATGATGCTAAAATCTAGGATGCAAGGGATATTTTTTTCTCCAAAATGAGAGGTATTTATAATAATTCCAAGGCCAAAGCTAAGGTGGCAGAAATCGATGACTCAGATTTGATCTGAAGATATCAAGGGCTAAGAGTGAGGAAGTTGGAGAAGAGGTTGGAGGAAGAGACACATGTCATCTATGTGGTGACAAGTGTCAAGGAACCTTGCTCATGAGAGGGCAAGTGTCCAAGGGAGGAGACATGTGGCAAATGTGCCATGTGTCTCAAGGGGAGAATATCCAACCCATAAGAGGTTAGGATAAAAGAGGTTAGGATGTGCAAGATAGGATAGGGTTAGTTAAACCCAGGATTAGATAGAATGGGTTAGGTTAGGGGGAGGTTAGGTTAGGTGGTCAGAAGTTAGGAGCCATGTGCTCATATTTGAATTTAAAAATTCAAATATTAGGTAAAGATAATTAATATCAACAAACTAAGAATTTGTTAATCTTAATTAGGAATTAAAAGAATTGATTAAAATGAGGGGAATTAATTAATCAAAGGGGGACTATTGAATGAACTATATAAATAAATCAATTATAATTATTTATAAGTAGATGAATGGGGAAATTAATCAAATTATTTGCGAATTCAATTAATTGAGAAGGGGAATTAATTAAATAATTGTGTATTCAATTAATTATCTTTAGGCCATTTTTAGGTGTATACAACAGGAATGTAAAAGAGGAAGAAAGAAGAAAATAAAAGGTGAGGGGAGAAGAAAAAGGGAGAATACGAAGAAGGGCAAACAAACGGGGCCAAAGAGGGCCCTATATAAGCCACATGGGCCTTACACAAAGCACGAACTCTATGAGGGATGTGTAGTGGGATTAAGGCCCAAGTAAGGGTCATTGTCACATACACACTTTAGAAATTTAGATAGCCCAAAGCACTAGGAGCGAGATGGCACATATCCTACACCATGAGCACCGCACTGGGAGAGTCAGACGTCTCCAACGATCAACCGAGTACAACCCATCGATATGTACTTCTTTAGTGCCATAAAATTGTGACCCTAGCAATTTTTTACTGCATTAGGGTCCTCATGCACACGAGATCGAATCCCCTAGCTAATCGGAGATCGGAGACTGCTCAACCCTCAGAATCTACTTCTTCCTTGGCCTCCACACCACCCTGTCTACACTCTGCCCTAGAGAAAGGGGTAGGACAGGGGCATGGTGCTCCTGTCCCCCCTAGGATAGGGTCGTGGTGCCCTTGTCCTCCTAGAACAAGGGTGTGGTGCCCCTGTTCATGCCCTATTTTTGGGTAGGACCTTTCCTAAGCATGCATTGTAGGTTGTGTAGTGAGCGAAAAAACTTCCCCGATGTTGGTCTGTGACAAAAATCAGTTTCATTAACCCCAGTTGACAAGTATAAAAGTTGCATTTGTCCTCTCATTTGCATCAGTTGGTCAAGTTGGATAAAATTATGATCAAGCGTTCAAGAGAATTCGAGCATTTCTTTCCAACATTGAGCATTCTCAAGTCTCCCTTCAAGTTAGGTGTTGCATTCAAGTCAAGGATTCAACCATTGAAGAGGATATTGATTCCAACATTCAATTCCACAAAAAGAATTTCTATCAACATTGCTATCACAACCTCCCTTGAGGTGATTTACATTTCAGTCTTTCATTTACATCTACTTGCAAGTACTTTCTTTCATTACTTGGTTAATTCCAAAACTAGGGTTAGACCTCAAGGAAAACCCCAATCCTAAACCCATTCTCCTCTCTTTTATGTGTGTAGGTTGCAGGTGTGTAGCTATACTTTTGGATTCAGGCTCCATTTGCAGAGGCGGAAAAACCCTTTTTGTTTCGCGGATTTTTCAGAGGACCATGTACATTCTTGCCACAGTCCAGGCAACTTTTCTTCAAATTTGTAGGGTGACTTCATCTCGACATATTACTGTCAGATCCAGTAGCACATCTTCATCTCATACTCTGATCTCAAGTTATAATCAGTTCTTTGTCACTTTTGCACTACGTAATTCAATCAATTCTTTTCCATTTCAAATAGGAAGAGGAGATTAGCTTATCATTCTCATTTCACTCAGAATTCTATCTTCTTCTTTGGAGGTTGAATCTAGTGAATCTTCCTCTCCTCTTCCAATGTAATTAGGTGAAAAGTGTTTGAAGGGAAATCCGTAGTGAAACTCTCATCTCTTCTTGAACGGAAAGGGTAGTTTTCCTCTTGATCTCTCATTCACACATTTTTCACCCACCAATACACTTTGGTCACATTACATTTTGGTGAACCCGATGTCTTGCATGCTTTCCTTTGAACAAAATTGCATATTTTTCATTTGCAAATTTAAATTTTCTACAAACTTAGTGGTTAAATCATTAAAAACCCTAGTTTTTGAAATTAAAATTGAACTTGTGATTTATAAAAATTTATTGTTGTTATCTTATTTCTGAAAATTGTTTTGTTTGTCAAATTCAATTTCCTTATTGTCTTGTTCAATTTGCAAATCAAATTTACAAAATCAAGAGGTTACTTGTTAAAACCTTAATTTTGCAACAATTGGATTTCCATTTAAATTTTAGATTTCTGATTGTTCTCAGACTTGTTTTTATTCCTACAATTCAAATTTTCAATTTCCCTCCTTTTTCCTAAAATTCAAATTTCAAAATTAAGTGGTTAGGTCATAAAACCCTAATTTTCAAATTTAATTGGATTTTGTGCAAATTTCAATCAATTTCATTCAAATTCATATTTCTAAACATTTTCCAAAGTGTCCCTATCCACTAGGTTTGACCTTTTTCAAATTTGCAATTCAATTCCTCTTTTTCTTCAAAAACCCTAATAGGGTCCTATTTTTACATTTAAACCTTCATTTCACCCATCTAGAAATCGTAAAATTCATCAATTTTTTGGGGTTAGCTTTGAAATCATCGTAATATTCATCCCTGAAAATTTCAAAAAAAGTTGGTCAAACCATGTGCGTTCCCGCCATGGTCCTCGACTTTTTTCCCAAAATTTTGAGAGACTTTATGACTATATTTAATAGCCTAAATCAAGAAGATCGACTGATTTTGTAGATTTTTGATCCCTCTAGAATCGGAAATACCTCCAAAATTCAACATTTCAAATTTCAAGAATTTTTTTAAAATTAAGAGGTTAATTATAGTCTGCCCCGATTTTAAAAATTTTGATTTTAAAATTAAGTGGTATTCCCTTGGCCCTAATTTTGAAATTCCAATTTCCTTTTATTTTTGGAAATTGTGTCATCCTCTTCTTCCAACAAAGTTCAAATTTTTTAATCAGTATTTTCTTAAATTTTGTAAGCTCTGTTCCAAAATTCCAAGTTCAAATTTTCTCTCTAGTGCATGAGTTTCACCACTATTAGTCCTACCTATACTATCCCTATTAGATGAAGCATTATAATTGAGACCTCCAAAGGTTTAATTACTGAGGAGATGGAGCCTAATTTGGGTGACTTCTTTAATGAGGATCATGCTAATTCTTCCCATCTTAATCATGTTCCTATTCACCCCATTGATGAATCCCATGATGAAGAAGAAGCTTTAACTAGGGTTTCTATAGATCAACTTTCCACACTGGACAATCAGTTTGATAACTTTCAACAATGGATGTCCCAAGAATACCCTAATAGTGAAGCTCTTCCATTAATTGAAGGCCTTAAGCTCATGATTCAAAGTGACAAGAATGGAGTTGATATATTGCATGGCATTGCACATATTGTTGATTCTAATGTCACACCTATCAAGAGTTGTGCCGAAACCCTAGGTTATTCACAACCTTCAACACAAGTCAATCCTTCAATTCCTTTGACTACTCTTATGACTAGTATTCCTAATTTTACCTCTATAATCATGGCTACATCAACTCAAAATGTCATCCCTACAACCATTGGTCATGGGGGCAATCCCTCTTCTTCATTTAATCCTCCATCTTTACCTATGTCTTCCATAAGTATTCCTATTATTCCTCAACCAATCCATGTAACACAAGGGGGTAATTCCTTCAACGACTTTGTTCCTCCTTTAAGTTTCCCTTTTCCTACCCAATCATCACCTCTGCCTACTTATCATAATGTCCTACCACCTTATTCTCAATCCATGCCTTCTTTTAATAACATCACGCCACCTTCTCAATCAACTATGTCTAATATCAATTCATCTACCGAAGTGGCAATTAACAATCTTGCTCAAACCGTGTCATCCTTACAACAACAAGTTGCTTCTATGAGTCAATCCAAGTTTAGTGTGCCCACCTTTGATGTTGTGATCCCACTTTCTCTTGATATTGTTAAATCAGTGCCACCTAAACATGTTGAGATCCCTCAATTAGAACTCTATAATGGAAAAGGTGATCCTCTTACACATGTCAAAACATTTCAAACCTTGTGTATCAATTTTGCTTATGATCAAAGATTGCTTGCAAAATTGTTTACAAGAACACTAAGAGATAAGGCTTTACAATGGTATTTCTCTTTGGCTTCTTATTCTATCACTTCCTTTCAACAACTAGCAAATTCTTTCATCCAACAATTTCAAAACAACATTGGTCCTAAAATCACTTTGACTGATTTAATGCATTGTAAACAAGGTGTTAAATAAAAAGTGATTGATTTCATTGGTAGATATAAGCATTTGTGTGCTCAAATTTATTTTTATGTACCTGATAATGATATTCAAAGATTTTTCATTTCTAATATATAAAAAGATATCAGGGAAAAGCTTCTTTTGACTGAGTTTACTTCCTTTCCACAGTTGTGCGCAACACTCCACAATTATCAATTGGTTGTGAGTCAAATGGAGCAATCCACTCCTATGGCTCTGAGTGATAAGGGAGAGAGTGTTCAACAACCGTTTGCAAAGTTCAAACCAACAAAAAGCTTCATCAAGTTCAATGATACAATCAACAACAACAATGTGAATGCTACAACAAGTGTGCCTTCTTTTTCTAAATTTTTCCAAAGAGAAGGACAATTTACTTTTTTGAATGAATCTTTACATAGTATTATGTCTCAGTTGTTGCATAGAAATGTTATCAAACTTCCTCCTATAAAACTAGTTGATCCTTCTAAACTCCCATCCCCTTATTTTGATAACAATTCATTTTGTCAATTTCATCATCAACCTGATCATGATACTAAGAAATGTTTTGCATTGAAGAATAAGATTCAAGATTTGATTGATAATAATACTATATTTGTGGTAGGTGTGAATGATAAAGGGAATAAATCAGTAGCTCCTCCTAATCAAAATCTTAAGATTTTCACTGATCCCTTGCCTTCTCATACCTCTAATGTTATTGCGATTGTGCCTAATTCTTTCTCTTCTGAAGAATTCACCTCTATGGCTGCGAACTTGGTAAATATGGTAGAAAAACAAGATACGCTTAAGGATCCTTGTATTACATTTGACCTTAGTGAGACCATTAGAGCACCTAATGACCCTTTATACATAATTGCAAAGGTTAAGGATATCCCTTGCCATGGTGCCCTTATTGATCCCTCTTGCATGGTTAATATCATCACTAAAGAGTATCTTTTTACTTTACAATTGCATAAACCAATATATGATACTTCTAATGTGGTTGTGAAGTTATTTGATGGATTCTCTTGTCCTACCATTGGCTCTATCACCCTTCTTGTTGAAGCTCATATTAAATGCATGGATGTTGACTTTGTTATCATACCCTCTTCTGAGCAATTCTGTGTGAAGCTGGGATATCCTTGGCTATCTTCTATGAAGGCTATTGCTTCTCCAATCCACAAGTGTCTGAAATTTCCTCACAATGGAGAAATCATAACTGTGAACCATATCTTATTTCATCCATCTGAAAGAAGCCTCAGTGTTCCTATTAATTTCTTTTGGCCTAAACAATTTCAATCTCTTCCATCAAGGAGCGATGCTCTTTTTCAATCTTATCAAAAATGGAAGAAAGATATGATCTTATCCTTAAGTCAACCTAGATCCCCAACACTTGACATTCTTATTATTCTTCAAGATGAGGTTCTTCCCCTCACCGATATAACTAATCTCTCTCCTAAGGAAGATCGTCAACCTATTCCTATGGATGTGACTATACCTTCTCCTAAGAAGAACAAAAATATTCTTCCAAGGTTAGATCTATACCTCCTCCTCATGATGGACCTGGTCTTCTTCCTACACCCACCATTCCTCCTTTCTATGGCAAAGTTCTACCTCCTTCCTCTTATCGAGAGAAGAGGCCTGCTTTTCCTCTTGTTCAACCTAAAAGACCTCAACCTAAACCTTGAAATATCAAGGAGAGAAACATTCCTACTTTTTCAAGTGTTCCCCCTCCTTCTCAACCTTCCACTAAGACTCGATGAAATCATTGTGCGAGAGAACGCTGACGAAGACACCATGTTCGAGCTCGTGAAGATATCCCTCAAAATACTCAATCTCCTTGGACTCCGATAGTTGACATGATTCTCGTTTCTCCCAAACAAGATGTTCAATATACATCTCCAAATCATAAATTGCACAAAACATGTGATGGTTTTACTCCTATTCATTTTCTTGCTCCTCTTTATCTAAAATTTGATGAAGAAATGGGTGAAAATGTTATTCATGATGGCAATACAACTCCTAATGCTTCTGATAGTGAGTATGAATATGTTGATGTGGACAAGCATTTATCAACTGAATTTTCACAAACCCTAATCCTAGCTCCCAGAATTGAACAAAGTGACTTACAACGTGAGCATAGTCCTTGTTTGGAGTGCTCGATGTCGCTCCTTTGGCGTGTTGCTCACCTTCTCAAAATAGTGATCAGCAAGATCAAGAGGTAGATGTCATGCTAGATTAGCAATATTAGCACTATAGATCTTCTCTCTCTCTCTCTTTTCTTTCTCTTTTTTTACCATTCTTCTATGTGTATCCCTGTTCTTCTATTATCCCCTTAATGTCTACTTAGGGATGATGCAAAGCATTGAGATCTTTTCTTGGTCTCTTTCATGTTGACTTGAAAGATATCCTCTCTTCCCTTTCTTCTAAGTCAGTGTCCTTCTTTGGGGAATGACAATTATTATATGCATACACATACATGATATACATGAATTATCATATAGTATATTGACCCCGAGGAAAGTGAAACTACCTGATGCCTCATGTTTTGTGTTCATTATCCTTGGGTTTATTTCTTGATTGGGGGCTACATCCTTGCAATAACGTGCTTCCTCCCTTCTCTCTCTCTTGGGTGTATCCTACCTTAAATAAATCGCTCCTTATAACATGTGCATGATCACTTGAACATGGGAGAATACACTCTGCTCATATTTTCCTTCTTGATACTTAGAATCCTTCTTAATACTTAGAATCACTTAGTGAACTTTGTTTTGCTTTATAATCTTTGGTATCCTTTCTTTTATGACTCATAATGAGGGGAACTTTGCTACTTGCAGTCATGGTTCTTCCCTTCTAGATATTCCCTTTTACTTTGTCAATTGAAGTCGTAAGATCCTAAGTCCTTTAGGGGCTTGGCGCATCTTGCCTCCTTGACATGGTAAAAGTCTTTCAATCTTGTTTCCTTGTACTTTACCAATAGTATTGGCATACGTTCATACTCCCGCTAAAGTGGGGGCTAAATGTAGTGTCATAAAATTGTGACCCTAGAAATTTTCAACTGCATTAGGGTCCTCACCCACGCAAGATCAAATCCCCTAGCCTGATCGGAGACCGGAGACTGCTCAACCCTTAGAATTTTCTTCTTCCTTGGCCTTCGCACCACCCTGTCTACACTCTGCCCTAGAGAAAGGGGTAGGAAAGGAGCATGGCACTCCTATCCCCCCTAAGACAAGGGCATGGCACCCTTGTCCTCCCAGGATAGGGTCATGGTGCCCCTGTCCCTGCCCTATTTTGGGGGATGACCTTTTGTAAGCATGGATTTTAGGTTGTGCAGTGAGCAAGAAAAATTCCCTGATGTCAGCTTGTGATGAAAATCAGTTTCATTAACCCTAATTGACAAGTATAAAGTTGCATTTGTCCTCTCATTTGCATAAGTTGGTCAAGTTGGATAAAATTGCGTTCAAGAGTTCAAGAGCATTCAAGCATTCATTTCCAGCTTTGAGAATTCTCAAGTCTCCCTTCAAGGCTAGGTGTTGCATTCAAGTCAAGGACTCAACCATTGAAGAGGAGATTGATTCCAACATTGAATTCCACACAAGCATTTTTATCAACATTGCTATCACAACCTCCCTTGAGGTGATTTACAGTTCAATCTTTCATTTCCATCTACTTGCAAGTACTTTCTTTCATTAATGGTTTAATTCCAAAATTGGGGTTTGACATGAAGGCAAACACCCAATCCCAACCCATTTTCCTCTCATTTCTGTGTGTAGGTTGCAGGTGCAAAACTGTACTTTTGGAGTCGAGCTCCATTTGCAGAGGCGGAAAAACCCTTATCGTTTCACGGATTTTTTGGAGGACCGTGTACATTCCCACCATGGTTCGGGCAAATTTTCCTCAAATTTGTATGGCGACTTCATCTCAACATATTACTGCCAGATCTAGGTGCACAACTTCATCCCATACTCCGATCTCAAGTATAATCAGTTCTTGTCACTTTTACACTACGCAATTCAATCAATTCCTTTCCATTTGAAATAGTAAGAGGGGATTAGCTTATCAGTCTCATTCCACTCAGAATTCTATCTTCTTCTTTGGAGGTTGAATCTAGTGAATCTTCCTCTCCTCTTCCAATGTAATTAGGTGAAAAGTGTTTGAAGGGAAATCCATAGTGAAACTCTCATATCTTCTTAGAGGGAAAGGGTAGTTTTCCTCTTGATCTCTCATTCACACATTTTTCACCCACCAATACCCTTTGGTCACATTACAACTCCAAACATACTTTGTCATTTAGTAGATTAGTATATTTATTAAGGCATTTAATGAGGGCTAAAAGGGTCAGGGCGCAAACATCAATCTTCATTTTGGCGCCTACACATAGGATTGGCGCTTGTAGAGTCAATAAACGCCTGCGTGGGAGCCAAGATGGCCAAAAAGGCAGAACATCACCCATGCAGATGAATGGCATCTTCATAGACATTGTTTTGTGGTCAAGGGGGGAGGTAGAGGGGCAAAGAATACAGATCTTCATCTGCACCTATGGCGCAATGTCTCTGCCAGGGAGAAATAACTTCTCTGCCTGGAAGGGATGAAAGGGAAAATGGGAGATAGGGGAAAGGAGGAAATGGGTTCGGGGGACCGCATAGGTTCCCCAAGGGTAGCGTACGGTAAGAATAGGCTAGAAAAGGGTAGGATAAAGAGAGCTAATAAGGTGAATTTATTGAATGTAGGTGGATTTAGATCCTCTTACATCCCAGGAGCACTGGCCATCGATAATGGCATTGTACAGGCAGCTAAGAAGGGATGAGGGTGAGATACTCAGCACACTGGGGTTGGGGTTCATGGGGAGATGGACATAGATTTAGGCACATACAATGATGATGACAACACTCGTGGAGTGCTGGGATAGTGAGACCTACTTATTCCATCTACCAACAAGCCGAATATCACCCTTTTGGATGTCTGGAGGATCTTGAATTTCCCCATCAGAGGCATCCTTCCAGAGTACAGGTTGGATGGAGGCGACTACTACCTTGGCATGGTTTGCGAGTATGATGATGTCCCTATGGATAGGACTTGGATGCGGCTCAAGGAGGCCATACAGACTCAACACATTCCTTGATTGGTTTTGTTCATTTGCGGACTGATCAGTGAGCACATGTTGCCTGATCATAGCAGTCATGGATTCTCTATCGGATGGGGCCATTGTGTCTATTACATGCTTGAGGACTACATGGTTTACGCATGGGGAGCAGTGATGTCGGGATAGCTCTATCATGATATGCACATGTGTGTGTACTTGAGGTTATAGGAACCTTGACACATGTGTCACTCTACTTCATATCTGCGCATGGGAGCACATCGTGGTAACTTGGCTAGTGGGAGTCCAGGATCAATGAAAGAGGTTTCCATATTTGGATCGCTACAGGGGTCTGCTCCACTACACCAGGGTGGGAGCACTATGGTTTTGGAGGAGGGTGATAGACGAGCTCGTAGTCTTCACATGGATGCCATTTTTGGATAGTGAGAGGTGGTGGGAGAACTAAAAACTTGCAGGGATTCAGTCAGAGTGTTGGCTATTTGGGCAGACATTACATGTGATTGATTAGTACCTACCTCATTGGGTGAAGACAAAATTTGGGGGTATCCAGGATTTTGTTGGGCACAAGCGGATCCATCCTCGTATTACATGAGAGAGTGCCACATGGGGCAAGATAGTGGAACCCTTTGAGGTCTGTCTCAGTTGGTCAGTGGTAGAGAGAGTGACATGGGATGAGCATCTACCAGAAGGGGAGGACCCAGGATGCACTGGTTCCTACACATGCTAGTGGGAGGCACACAGGCTTGTCGAGCTTAGCATACCAGGAGTGCTTGAGAAGGATGAGTTGTTACCTTCAGTTGACGAGGTAGTCGACAGTGAGCAGGATGGTCCCGAAGATAGGGCAGAGACAAGAGGAGGTCGAGGACATGGAGAGGGAACTAGGGGTGGAGACAAGTTCCATGAAGGAGGTGGAGGGGAGAGTAGGTAACTTGAGTAGAGGTACCCTTACAAGTACAGGCCCCAGCAAGGCAGATTGGTGCAGTTCCAACACAAGATCCAGGTGGAGAGGAGAGAGGAGAGAGGGTGGAGCCCATTGATATTCCGGAGGCAAGGGGACAAGAGGACACATAGACTGAATAGGGACAGGGACAGGCAAATATGTCTCAGGTAGACTATGGCAGAGCCATAGCAGAGTGGGATGCTGAGAGAGACAAGGCACAATAGTTAGAGGAAGGACTAGCCATAGAGAGGGCTAGGGTGGACAACCTACAGACAGAGTTGGACCAAGTGAGGAGGGAGGTGGATTCGCTAAGGGAGGATGTCTAGACTGCACTTATAGAGAGTGATGACCTCAAGAAGGACAGGGATGAGATAGAGAGACTGTTGGAGAAGGCCAGGAGTAGCGAGGCTATAACACAGCTCAAGGGAGAGCTCCAATGCCACGATGAGGAGATTGAGACCCTTCAGGCCGGGATTAGCAGAGTGGAGGTGGATGCAGTGAGACTCTGTGGGGAGAGGGATGTGTCTAGACAAATGTTGATCCTAGGCAGGCTGTTGTAGGTATTTTTCATGGTCATGATAGGTTAGCAGCGATTCGAGTGATTGGCATGGGAGGATCAGTACTACCGGGACTTGTACCATGGGTTAGTGCCTGTAGAGAAAAGGGCAATGTCATATACTGAGAGAACACATTCACACAGGGGTCAGAGCCAATAGTCTGGGGGATCACTGGGTATGAGGGCACCTCGGCCACCACCAGCAGGTCCATTAGGAGGGGGAGGGGTAGGTGGAGATGGAGAGAGTACATGATACATGGACTATACATGGATTTTGATTATTATTTATATGTGATGGATGATGGTTTATGATTCTATGATATGCATATGATTTGACCTATTTGCGATGCATGATGGATGAATGTGATATGTATGCATATGCAATATATATCATGTTCCTAACATGTTTGTGGATGTAGGATGTATGTTCATGATGTATGGCTATATGATATACAGTTTTTGATCTATCATGATGATGCTTATTTTATGATGTATGCAATGCAATTGTATGTCCTATATGCATGTAATAATATTTATGTAATGTGATCTAATGGATCCATTATGCAAATGTGATGTAATTAAATGATATTACATAAGAATATGGAAAAATAAACCTAAAAAAATGGTAAGTGAATAAATGCAACTGAAATGATGAATGAATGCAATAGCAATGAAATGAATCTAAAATGAATGTGACTACTATGTTGTCTTTGAGTAAATTCAAATGAGATGAATATAATGTGCCTAAATGTTATAAATGCAATTACCATTATGAATGCATCTAAATGAACACAATGCACCTAAAATGTAATGCAACGAGAACCCTTATTCAGCCAATAGTATTATAGACACAGTAGACCAAAAGTGTGTTGAACTTGTTCTCGATTAACTTACAAAAATGGCTCCCATTACTATTCATGTGAGGTATTAATGTTTGAATGGGATTTAATTACTACTTACATCAGTATTTATTATGTTAGCAAAACTAAGATGCAATGGTAGATGATAATTATAATGAAGCCAAAGTGAAAAATGCACCTAAATGAAAAAGAGATGCAACTATACTATAATGAAACTATATGGTAATGAAACTATATGAAACTATATGAGAATGAATATGATAATGATAATGAAAATGATAATGCAATTGATACCATTTTTATAATGTTGCAACCCTAATACAATGATACAGGAATAGACAGAAGAAATAGAGAGGGGAATAAATTGAGGTCTCCAAAATGCAAAAGGGCGGGATGGGATAAAATGCAAGTGATATGGATGAAATGGAGGGATTTGTTGTTGTGTATATGTGGAGAGAAAACCTAGTTTTGATGTTACCAAAGATGATCTATATCACTGATTATAGGAATCAGAATGTTGTGAAAATCCAAGGTGTGGACTGACTCTCAGACAATAGGTATCCCTTTCACACAACCATGTAAACACCATAAAGATGTAGATATAGGGTTGTAGATTCATACAAGAGAGACCATCAAACACGCCATGCCACAAAAAACATGCCCAGTATACACCAACCCACAACATACCAAGATATAGAATAATCTTGGCAGCCATAGGTAGGAGTAGTCGTAGGACATAAAGACAATCCAAAGTAACAGACCAAATCATGCGGACAAAATGCACATGGCCAAATGACATGTCTTGCCAAGAGTAGGAATAGGATTATGGATAAACTGTCATACATGGGAAGGACACATCCCAATGGGTAGAAGTGACTGATGAGACTGATTAGGGAATAGAGAAGATGGTATGGACACTTGAATGAAAGTGGTGTACTCACTGCAAAGAGTTGATTAGATCATGTGGATGGGTGTTTATATCATACACAAGTCAAAAAGAAGATAAGTTTGATGGGATAAGCTCAAAATTAGGAGGAGAAGCTCAGTTTAATGGGACAAAAGCTCAGTGTGATGGGATCAAACTCAGTGTGGTGGGATGATCCTTATTCATAGTTTAGACAAAGACTCATCATCTCGTGAAGGGGGAGGAGTGGAGTAGGAGCGAATATGGAAGGGTCACCAAATAAATTTTCTTAATGAAGATATAATTAACCTTGATATCCGTCTGTGATGAGTTCAAAGGATTAAGCAGTGATGTGGACTGGGGAGGGTTCACAATTTGGAATAAGATAATGTCTTTCATAGTGTATGAGAAGGTGGTGGGATGAAAGGATTAAAATGGGAATCATCCTGCATAGATGCCCTTATTTGTATAATCCTCCTAACTACAATGGTGGGGGAATGAGTGGTGAACGAAGGTCAACCAATGGTGTAGATAAGCGGCAGATGAGATATGTACCTTCTTCAGTTCGATTTATCAAAAATGAGCAATGGGTGGGTGGGAGGGAGGAATGGGATACACGATGGTGGGAAGCAGAATTTGCTCACGAATACTAAGGCAAAATTGTGAGATTGCTAGGGGTGGAGGGGGAGATGGGAATTCCTTTAAGTCTCAGCCCTAAAAAAGTGAGTTTGTCCAAGTAGATGATGGATCTATCTTATTTACCTTGGCGCTTGAGACCAGGTTTTCACCAAGGTACTTTCCCATAGCACCACAAAGGGGTTTTCACATATGGACAAATTGATTTTTCTTTACTTTTTTTTATTTTTTATTTTTTGTGTTTTCTTTAGTTTTTTTAATTTTTTGTTTTTTAATTTATTTTTATCTGATTTTTGAAAACTAGTGATCTTTGAGGACTAGGCATAAAATCTCTTCAGGTGCATGATGTTCATAGGCTCATCCAAGGGTTCACATTCAAGAGTAACCAACTGATAGGCACTTGATCCATATTTTGCAGTGATCACATATGGTCCAAGGCAATTAGGCTCAAACTTGCCTTTCTTTTCTCAATCTTCGAGATTTCTCTAATTTTCCATTAGCACGAGATCACCAATATCAAATTCCTAGGTTTAGAACTTCTTGTTATAACTCAACCATATACGGTTTTGATATACCCAGACATGGTTTAAGGCCTTGAGATGCCTTTCATCTAGTAGTTCAATCTCTTGTAGCTTGGCAACTCTGTATTCCTCATCAGGTAGAATGTTCTGCAATGATACCCTTAGTGACAGGATCTTGATCTCAAGTTTAGATAACTTCGGAACCGAAGACTAGGGAGTATGGGGTCGCACTAGTGGGTATGTGGATACTTGTGCAGTAGGCCCAAAGGGCAGGATGAAATTGCAAGTGCCAATCACAACCAGCTTCATTGACTATTTTCTTGAGGATTGTGATAAGGGTTTTGTTCGAAGCCTCAACTTGACCATTACCTTGCAGATAGTATGGAGTGGAGAAGTGGTATTGAATGCCAAACTTCTAACAAAGTTCCTTGACATCCTGGTTCTTGAAGGGTCTATCATTATCTGTGATGATCACCTTAGGGATTTCATATCAACATATAAGGCAATTTAGGATGAACTTAGAAATTTGTTTGCCAGTGGTGAAGGTGAGTGGTATGGCTTCCACCCACTTGGTGAAGTATTCAGTGGTAGTAATTATGAATTTGTGGCCATTGGATTAAGTGGGATGGATTTTCCCTATGAGATCGAGCCCCACTGAGAGAAGGGCCATGGTGTAATGAACGACTATAGATCCTGAGAAGGTGCATGTATTTTATCACCATGCTTCTAACAAGGGATACATTTCTTCACATAATGGTATGCATCTTCTTCCATGGTAGGCCACTAGTATCCCATGAGAAAGAGCTTCTTAGCCAACATGAGGCTACTTGAGTGTGCCCTACAAATACCTTCATTCACTTAACGTAGTGCCCATTCAACCTCCTCTTTACCTAAACACCTTAGGAGGGATCCATCAAAGTGCCTTCGAAAGAGGGTATCAAAAAGAATGGTGTACCGAGTGGATCGATGGATAAAAGTTTGTTGTTGGGTTTTGGTGAGGTGGGGAGGGATGACGTTGTCTCGCAGGTATGTGAAGCTTTCTTGGTACCAGGGGGAATTAGAACCAACAAGTACACACACTATTTTAATTTCAAGAAGATCATATACCAGAATTAAAAGTTGCTCAACCAAGAACTCACACTTTTGACTGTTTGTTGACATTTACAAAAGGGAACCAATAGTGGCCATAGCATTTGTAGCTCTGTTGTTCGTTCTAGGGATTTGATCAAACTAAATGACAATGATGGGCTACTTGCGATCTTTGACCATACTGTGATAGGGAAGTAACTTGTCATCTTTTGTCTGATATTCATCATTTACCTGTTTTATGACAAGTTGAGAATCACCAAAGACCTGTAATTTTGTGATCTTCCACTGGATAGCCAAATAGAGCCCAGTAATTAGTGCCTCATACTCTGCTATATTCTTGGTACATGTAAAGGCTATTTTGTATGACTTAGGAATGCAATCCCCTTGAGGTGTGACTAGTAAAATTCCTACCCCCGATCCATTTTTGTGTGCAGGAGCCATCAAAATATAACTGCCATTTTGAGGATGTTGTGATAGTCATGATGGAATCGTTAATAAATTCTATGATAAGGGGGTGATCACCTTGTAGGGGGGCCTTGACTAGTTGGTTTGCTATGACTTTTCCTTTGATGGCCTTCCGATCCACATACTCGATGTCAAATTTTCTCAAGAGCATGACCCATTTTGCAGTGCATCCAGTGAGAGTAGCTTTGGATAGTAAGTACTTGAGGGGGTCAATCTTTGCAATCAAACTAGTCTTATTATTGAGCATCTAGCGTCTCAACTTTTGTGTACTGGATACAAGTGCTAGGCAAGCTCTCTCTATGAAACTGTAGTTGAGTTCATATCCCACTAAAGTGTTGATGATGTAGTAGATTGCGTGTTCCTTGTCTTGATCATTCTTTTGTGCAAGTAATGCCCCCAGTGCCACTGTAGTTGTTGATATATACAAGAGGAGTGGTTGTCCTGGAATAGGAGACATCAAGACCAGAGGTGAAGCTAGATACTCTTTCAGTTTGTCAAAGGCCTTTTGGCACAAAAAATCCCATTTGAACTTAGTGTATTTGCGCGGGAGATGTGCAAATGGGTGACACTTGTTTGCCAACTATGCTATGAATCTGCGGATTGACTAGAGTTTCCCTTGGAGGCTATGGATTGAATAGAATTTCCATTATAGCTTTTACTTTTGTGGGGTCCATCTCTATGCCACTGTGAGATACGATGAACCCAAGGAGCTTTCATGATGTAGCTCTGAAGACACATTTCTTTCGATTTAGATGCAACTTATACTTTTCAAGTCTCTCAAAAATCTTCCTTAGGACTAGGATGTGCTAATCTCTTGTTTTTGATTTCCCTAGGAGATCATCTACATAGTCTTCCATTATTTTATGCAAAGAGGTCATGAAAAATAGTAGTCATTTCTCTTTGGTATGTGACTCCTACATTTTTAAGGCCAAAGGGCATAAATTGATAGCAAAATGTGCCCCATGGCGTATGGTGAATGTTGTCTTATGCTAATCTTTTTTTGCAATCTAAATCTGATTGTAACCAGAGAATCCATCCATCAAGGAAAGCATCTCATGCCCTATTGTCAAATCCATAATCATGTCTATGTTTGGCAAGGGGAAATCATCCTTAGGGAACGGTTTATTGAGGTCTCTAAAGCCAGTACAGATTCTTATGCCCCTAGCATCTTTGCCAACGGGTAAACTATTAGAAACCCACTTAGGATAGTCAATGGGTTTGATGAAGCCTGCATTCAACATCTTTTGAAGTTCTGCTTTTACCAAGAGTGCAATTTGGGGATGCATCTTGCATAGTTTTTGTTTAACTAGTTTGGCACCAGGACGAACTGCAAGATTATGTACTACCAAGTCAAGATCAAGGCTTGATATATCAACATAGGACCAAGAAAAGTTGATTTGTGTCTCTTTAAGGAATGTGGTGAATTTTTGTTTCTCTTGATCCAAGAGTGAGTTGGCAATGAGTACATTGTTTGGAGCATCTTTTGTACCCATGTTGATGATATATGTTTCTTCAATGAGAAAGGATGATCTTTCCTTTTGTGGGGGAACTATGGTAGGGAGGTCAAGTCGATCACCTTCTAGCACCTGATTCAAGTTTTCACTAGGAGATGCATCCTGCATTTTTTCTTTTTATGTGTCCAAAGGAACCTCAGAGAGGTTTTCCCCAGAGGACATTTGATTTTTCTTTTTATTCTCACTTTTGCAACTAGGGAGTTGACCTGACTACTAAAGTAAGTCTACGCATTAAGATAAATTCCATTGACAGAAGTGTGGTCTTGAAGGTCTTGCATGGTGAGTAATGCCAAGAGGGCATTGTCATCAGTACAGATATCTAAAATGGGTTTTCCTTGTTGATCCCAATCAATTAGTTCAGGGTATACAAGTTGGAGTTTGGATGAGGTGGAGGGAGTGACAAGGGTAATGGTATTTACGTATGTATTGTCAAATATATCATCAAGGCATTCAAAAGTAACTTCATGGAATTCCTCTTCATCAGAGTCTTGAAGTTTAGGAGGATCTGATCGGGCACCCATGATAGTGATCTTAGGTACTGGTGAGTAACCCAGGCCCCTGTTATGATTGTATGAGATGGGTGAGATAAACGCTTTGATTCCTTGTTCTTGTGGTCCAAGACCACGTCCTTTATAACCCATCTTATCTACCATGGCAGGTGCCTTTGGGTACATCTACTTGGGGATGTCTATTGGTGCCTCATTTTCTTCCCGGTACAAACCAAGAAGTGACATCTAATTCTAGGGTTTCCTCATCAAGTGGGCCCCACTATTGAAAGGTAGTTTCTTGCACTTTTATGGTGGGTTTTCTTTGTTTCTTGATTTCCTTTGGTTTTGTATAGGATTTTGGTGAGGGAGGAAGTTGACTCATGTACAGAGCATTTTGAAGAGTGTACTCTCCACGATCATTATCAATGATTTTGACCTCGTTCGTAGGTAGGGATTTAGTAGATGCGACATTGGATGGATCAGATGGGGGAGGTGGAGTGGGTTTGTTGAGCGGGTATTGGTATGGATTATTCTCTTCTAGAAGCTTGCAATACTGGAAGGGTTGAGGGTCAGCCTTGATGGTAATTCCACGACCATTGTAAGGGAACTTTAACAAATGATGATAGGTGGAGGGGATGACTTGAATGGAATGGACCCAAGGGCGGCCAAGGAGGATATTATATGGAAGGTCAAGATCTAAGACTTGGCATGTTGTGTCCACCGTAGTAGGACCCACTTGAAGAGGTAAGGTGATTGTGCCTTTGGAAACTATTTTTGCATCATCGTAGGCCTTGATTATGATTTTTTTATGACTCTACCTGGTCCTCAGAGATTCCCAATTGTTTAATTAACTTATATGTACGTAGATTTAATCTAGATCCATCGTCTATAAGGACTCTCTTGACTTTGTGTTTTTGTATGATGCCTCAATGTGGAGGGGTTTGATATTCTTGAGGCCATCAGGTGGGGCATCCTTGGAAGAGAAGACAAGGTGGTGTTGGGCAGATAGGTTGTCAATAAGGGCCTAAAACTGGGCGACGTTGATTTTGTGCACGAACGAAGTCTTGAGGAGTTCTAGAATGGAGATCTGTGCAGGATTTTTTTTGAGATGATCAAGGATATTGTATCGGCAGGCGGATGACATGGGGGGTTGCGGAGGAGGAGGAGGAGCTCCCTGGACGGTTACTCTCCCTCAGTAGCTGATGATGTTACAGTCATTTTGAAAGTTGGAAGTGGAAGGTCTTGTGCCTTGGATGAATATCTTGGCTTGGGAAGACCAGTTAGATGATTGTGGAGGGGGGACACCTTGAATGGTAACCCTTGGTCAATGAGAGGTGGGAGGAGGATCAGCTCCTTGGATTGTGATAGCATTGACATGGGCATCGAGAGGTTCTATACAACCTACCAAGGAGTTAAGTCGAAGATGTAGTTGGTATAGTCATAATGGACTTCATTTAATGATGAGGCCTTTTCCTTACCATGTTTAGGAAATGGATCTCGATACATTTTAAGTTTGTCATTTGAGTTACCAGGTTTTGTTGTTGCAACTTCGATGTCACCCTTGTCAATAAGGTCTTGAATGTAATTCTTCAGTTTAATGCATTTTCATGTATCGTGACCATTGACACGTTGGTAATTGCAATATTTGTTCTCATTATACCACCAAGGTTTAGGTTGATTTGGGTCAAAAGGACGGGTTATCAAAAAGACAACCATGTCAGCTTGAACAAGCTTCTAGAAGATGACCTCTATGGGATCAGCAATAGGGGTGTACTCTCATTGGTTTTTGTTGTTGGAACAGGGTGTTTGAACCTAGACAAAGACATTGTTGGGAGGATGGAATTGATTGCGATTATAGGATCGGTTGTTGAAGAAATTGATGGTGGTGGTGGGTTTAGAAGGTGCAGCCACAGTCTGCACATGCTTGGCATCAGTGACTCCATCATTGACAATGTTCTTGTTTTTGGACCAAAAGTTAGGTTTATCATTATAAGAGGAGGAATTTTGATTAGATTTTTTATAGTGTTTAAGTGTTCCTTCCTCTAACAAGATGCTCTCTAGGGCCAAGCCTTTCTTGGTGAACTTATAAAAGCTTGTAATAAATTGACAAGTTAATAGTTTTGAAACTTCAAGTACTAGATGGAATATATTGGAATCACATGGGATATATTGGAATCACATCAAGTTGGAATAACTCAACTTGATGTGATTCCAATATATCCCATGGGATACTTTTAATTAGATGGTGCCACCTTTGAAGGAAGTTGGTGAAAGTTTCTCCAAGCCTTTGTTTTGTGTTACATAAGTCCATCATAGAAACATTGTTCTCAATATTGTATGTGTAGTGGGATACAAACTCTTTTGCTAGGTCTGGGAAAGACTTAATGGAGCCATGAGGTAAAGTGGAAAACCAAGCGAGGGAATCCCCACTAAGACTCTTAGGAAAAAGTAATCTAAGGTAAACATCACTATAGGAGAACTCTTGACAAAGGATATAGAATTCACGAACATGGTCTCTAGGATCACCTTTGCCTTTGTATTTCTCAAATCTAGGCATTTCAAACCCTGGAGGGTTAGGTGTGATTGAGATCGAAGGATCATAGGGCAAGGACATAGCTCCCCAAAAGTGTAAGTTTTCTTGTCTATCCCATCCTTGAGATTCTTGATGAGATCCTTCATGTTCTGAATTTCTTTTATGAGGTCGGGTTGTTGATTGGTGATATTAAGGACATAGTGACCCGCGTTAGATGCTGGAATTTGATGAGTCACTATAGGGATACCACCACCACCACCAATGTATTGGTAGGTAGAAAAGGGTTGCAAAGTGACTTGGGGTTGTGAGGTGACTTCAGGCATTATGTCGCAAATGGTGCTAGAGGGAGGTAAGCTAGTGTGGATGAAATTGAGAGAATTGTGGAGAGGTGCAGATGATATGGGAGGACATGAAATATTTGGAAGAGTAGAAGTAGATGGATTAGAAGTATGATGAGAGACTAAATTTGGAAGAACGGAAGTGGGAGGAATAAAGTTCAAGGGAATCAAAGTTGGGAGTGTGATGACTGGAGGAATAGATGTTGAAGGAATGGAAGTCGCGAGTGTAGATGCCATTGGTTGTGGATGAAGAAGAGGATCAAGGATGAGATTATTTACGAAGTCTTCATTCCTCGGTTGGTAAAGAATGGATCGATCAAAGTCGAGGGGCAAGCGTTCCCCTTGTGATATGAGTTGGGTCAAAAGGCCACTAGGATTGTGCTTGAAGAACTTCTCTATCATTTCTTGATTATAAGGATCATCCAAAACTTTCTGGACCCGTGGAGAAAATTTGGGTTGGTCTACAAATTGTTTTTCCTCATGCGGTGGAAATGATTATAGAGGATACTTGTGTCAGGAATTCCGTAATCTTTGGTTTCCATCTTCGCCTTTTTAGAGTGAGTCATGACCATACACGAGCAATATTAGGGATGAAGATTGATGAAAGGACTTAGCAAATATTGAATTTGATGAGGGTAACTAATTGGGGATGGTCCTTGGGTTAGGACAAGATTGATTTGATTGGGATTACACCTTAGTCCTTATATTAGGATTTGGGTGAAGGATTGATGATGATAACCATGAGCAAGGTGGCAACCAAGCTAGGTAAAATTTAGACCTCGTGATAATGACCAAGTTCTCTTCTACTTAGGATAGGCTAACGTTCCTAAGAAAAATAAGACAAGGGATAAGGGTTTTGATCAACCCAAGATGATTAGACAAAGGTACTTGGGGGAGATTCTTTCCCAAGTACAAAGGCCAATTGATTGATTGATTAAAGATGAATGTCTAAATAAAAATTTGGCAAGGAATTAATCTCAGGATGAGGTTGATTGATTAATTAGTTTTGGATGGCTTGATTGATTAGATTGAGGATTGAATTTGATGAGTTGATTAATGCGCTAAGTCCTTAGAGGTTGATTAATACAAATGACAATGACTATGGAAGAAAATGGATGATTAAAGAGTGAAATAAAATGTGATGGAAAGAAAAAGGTTACTCTAGATGGAAAGAGACTCAATATGTGATTGGTTGAGAAGGAAAGTAAGACAAGTTGATACAACCACCCCTATTGATCGATTGTGAAGGGTCTGACCTTTGTTGGAAAGCACATTCTCTTAAGACAACTCTTCAAACTCATTGTTATGACCACGAAGATAATCATAGAAGTGACGTAAAAATGTGCTATGTTTCAACAATAGTTTTCGATTGATATACATGATTTTTTTATGCTTAATGAGTTGTTTCAAACTAGGCTTCTTCTTATTGACTTGATGGTGGATTGACTTCTTTGGATGTTTGGTTAATGTGGGAATGAAGGAAATTGTGGAATTTTGACACAAAGTTGATCATAGTGGGAAAGCGTTTGGAAAATGGAAAAATGTTTGGGAAATGGGTGATTGTCAACTACTCTTGGCAAGAAAAATCGGACAAAGCATACACATTGACCAAGGGCAATGCTTGATAACAAGCGTGAAAGTGATGGGGGCCTAGATTAGCCCAAACAAATTTTACTAGTTTTGAAAAATTTAAGACACATCTTCAAACATATAACCTAGGCTGGAAAGTGGAAACCATTTGATGGGGCCCCTGCAACATAGAAATACCTCCAACAAGGCCGAGTAGAGATTTTGGTAGCACTGGCTCCCCTCCATGACACTCACTTCTTGGGCATACCAGATTCTCTTACCCCAAAGATCCAAAGATCTATGATATGGGGAATTCATGTCTCATCTTGATGTGGTACATGAGGGGTATCTATGGGGTACAATCCACACACCTTGAACCATCAAACGTGGGATTTGGGCAGCTAAAACAATGGTTCTTAGTAATTCTCTAATGGGTTTAGTCCAATAATGGTTTCAGAATGCAAGCCACTAAAGACTTTAACTAAGCTTATCGATGTAGGGAAGGCCCCCACATACGTTGAATCCACTCAGCACTCCGGTCGTTTGACCAAATTTTTATATAGAGGCCCGAAAACACACCGCTCGAGATCACGTTAGGAGAGCCGATATCCCCGACGTGTCCCAATTCGAGATACCCTTGTGAGGTTATCAAATACTCATCAAGAATAGCCCTCCACTACAAAAATAAAAAATCAGTTGTTGTTGATCGCTTTTTGATACACCCAAGATCCATGAAGGCGACGGGAGAGGATACTCAATGCAACATACTTAGGTCCACCCTACACATGTGCAAGTGCACACATAAAACATTTGTTCATTTTAATCCCACATGAAAAGGTTATCTAATCTAAAAATGTAAGAAAAGAAACTAAGATTAGTGGAAAAAAGAGTCTTTGACAAGCGGGGCTGCACAAAACCAGTTAGTAGTTTAAAATTCAACCTTGGACAAACGAGGAAAATTTGCAAAAACTCAAATTAAGATAAGTAGCTAAAAATTTATATGGCCTCGACGTAGACACCGAAGCATAGACACAGATGCCGAAGTAGGCCCAACTACCAAACAAATTGTAGAAAAGTGGGAATATAAAAAATCAAAATTTTAAATTCTGCTTGCTATAATATTACCCATGCGGATGTTAGGCATCTACGCAGACGTCGAAATATGCACAACAAAAATAATTAAACCCAAAAATTTGAATTTTTAAAATTTTGAATTTGGGCGAGAAAATTGAGTCTAACGCAGACATCGAACTAGAGCACAAATGCCGACCATCTGCACAGACACTGATGCGTCAATCACCCAAAAAATAACCTAGTTAGCCTAAAAATTTAATTAGATTATCAAAAACAGAAAATAAACAACTACTCTAATATTTTTTTTGTTCTTTTTAAGCCTTTTTCAAATATTTTTGTGATTTTTAGTTGCAAATTTTGTAAAATTAAAGCTCTAAATGAAGTGTCAAAAGACACTAGGTGGAGACGTCATTCTAGGTCCAGAGACATCGAAGCACAAAGCTTGCAAAATGGTGGGTTAGAAAATTCAAATCCCGTGCAGAGACATTGATTTTGGGTGCAGATGTTGAAACAACGAGATAGAGATGTTGTTTTGCAGGCGCAGATGTCAATTCGAGACCTGCGACTTGACTTTCACAAAAAAAATAAAATTGATTAGTAGAAGGGATGTGGGTCCCACCGGTCATGCCAAAATGAAGAGAAACAAAAATCCAAAGTGCAATGGTTAGTAAATAAAAGTATAAAACATTCAAACATTCAAACATTCAAATATAAACCATTATACCTTGAAATCTTGTCTTCTCCTTTGAATTGAGCTTTTGGTGAAGTCGAAGATGCGCCCCTCTTCAACTTGTTTGGATGAGCTGCTTGTAGGATTGTAGACTGCTCTCCACATACGACAACACAAGTGATGACAAGGATGGCTGGATGATACTTAGTGACAAATGGATGAGAGCTATGGATGCTAAAATGGACTATAGTGGTGATGCAAAGGATATGATTCAAAATCTATTCTAGCAACATCAGATTGCATGGATATATGAGATGTGAAATGGAGGGGAGGAGACCCCAATTTATAGATTTTAAGGAGGAATGGACGGTTGAGATTAGAGATGGTTGAGTTGAAGAAAGAAGGTGGTGTGGATTGAGAGGACATGGTGTGGAGACCAAGAGATTTTCCATAAAGGCATTTCTTGTCTACACTCCACAATGTACATGGGGAAGAGATCCCCAAGTACATTGGGAAGACAAGAAAGAATTAAAAATTCCTTGGGGGAGGACAAGGGAATTAAAAATTCCCAAATAATGAGGTGCATGGGAGAGTGAGAATAGAAAGGGAATTAAAAATTCCTTGGGAAGTTGAGAGTGCATGGGGAAGAGAGAAAAATTGAAATCCTTGAAATGACCCAAGTTGGTGCATTTAAGGTTGGGGGTTGAGAGGGGGACAAGCCATTTATGGCAAATAGTTGACTTGTCCCTAATCATGGTGATTAGGAACTAGCAAATGATTGGCAAGGGTGATTAAGACAAGTGGGTGGATTAGGAGGATTTGACAAGAGGAGAGAGAATGAGTGGAGGAATTAAAAAATTAGGAAATAATTTAATAAGCAAGCTTCTAGAAGAATTAATTAGCTTAAGTGATGATTAGAGGAAAGTGATTTGTAGGAATCACCTGATTTAGTTAATTAGTTAAAATTAATTAACTAAAGGAGAATTAGAAGAATTAATTAATTGATTGACTTTAGAAGAAAGGGAATAATTAATTTATTTGGACTATAGTGATAGGATTAATTAAATTTAATTAATTCCGAGAAGAATAATGGAATAACATAATTAAATTAATTAATTATGTAGTAAGGATAAATTAATTAAATATTTAATTTAATTAATCTAAGACATCTACATAAGGTTCAATGAGTGATTGCTAATTTTGATGGCTTCTGTGAGTTGGTGTTTGAAGAAGTTATCTTCTTTACACAAAACCTGAGCATTTTCTAAACAAATGTGTTGTTTGGTAGAAAAGGAGTGGTCATCAAGGGTAGATTTGAATATACGATCATGCTTAATGTCAAGGCTATGCTCTTTGATTCTAGCGAAGAAAGTGCAACCTGTTTAACCTATATAAGGAGCCCCATAAGAGCAAACAACCTTATGAACACTTGAGTTAAGAAGGATGTCTCTTGAGTATTTATGAGAGGGAGTTTGGTGTCTCAATGTTGAGAAGGGTCTAAAGGCACAATGTTGATGCAAAAAATGCAAACACAATCAAATCCAGAAATAGAAGTATGAATTTCTTGTCAGAGAGCATTATTATTGGCCACAATTAAAACAAGTTGTGAAGAAGTTTTTGCAAAGTTGTAGAGTATGTTAGATAGAAAAAGGAACTAGGTAAAATACAAGGCTATATAAACCATTACCTATGCCGAAGAGGCTATGGGAGGATATAATGGATTTTTTTCTTGGTTTACCAAGGACTAAGAGAGGACAAGATTCTATTTCTATGGTGGTGGATAGATGCTTGAAGATGACATATTTTTTTCCTTGTAATAAGACTAATAATGATGTTCATGTTGCAGAGTTAATTTTTAGAGAGGTGGTGAGATTATATTGTCCACCAAAGAGCATAGCTTTAGATCAAGATAATGAGTTTGTAGGTTATTTCAGGAGGACATTGTGGAAGAAGTTGAAGGCATATTTGATCTTCATTTTTGAACACCATCCACAAAATGATGGACAAACCAAAGTGGTGAATAAGAGTTTGGGTAACCTACTAAGATGCTTAGTAGGAGATAAGAAAAAGGGACAAGATTTGATTTTACCATAGGCAAATTTTGCACACAACAATTTTGTCAATAGGAGCACTAGTAAATCACAATTCCTCATTGTATATGAAAGTAGTCCTAGAAATGCTTTAGAGTTAAGGAAGATGGACAAAGAAGAAAATAGTAGTGCCGCAGTTGAAGACTTTGCAAAGCATTCAAATAAATTTCATGAAGAAGTGAGAAAGCATATTAATAAATAAACATTCAGTACAAGGCTAAGAAATACCAAAAGAGGAGATATAAGGAATTTCAGATTGGAGATGAAGTCATGGTTCGTCTAAGAAAATAGAGGTTTCCAATGGGAACATATAATAATTTGAAGAAGAAGAAATTTAAGCCATGCAAAATCTTGAGGAAGTATGATTTAGAAAATGCTTATGAGGTAGAGTTTTCAAGTGGACTTAACATTTCACCCGTGTTTAATAGTTCAGATTTGACAAATTATCATGAAGGGGCATTACGTATGAAATGGTAGAAGCATAACAAAATATTCCAACACCCACTTCTAACAAGGAGGAGATAGAAGACATCTTGAATAGTCACGTGGGTAGAAGCACAAGAAATAAGCAGTATGAACAATACCTAGTTAAATAGAAAGGAAGACTTGTTGAAGATTCATTATAGCTATCTAAGGCAGAGGTTGACTGTCTTGGTTTTCCTCATAACACTTGAGATGTGACAAGGCCACTTCTCAAATTACCTTGGGTGTCTAGTGCAAGAGCATTCAAGGTGTAAGAGCAATTTTGCATCACACAAAAAAAAAACTGTTTAATTTTTCAATAAGGGCTATTTTTGACAGGGTTACTATTTTTTGTAAGGTTACTATTTTTAGTAAGTTGTTGTTATAATATGAAATCTTACACACGAACCTCCTGAATGGTGAAATGAAGCTAATAGTGAAATAATCATTCCACTAGACCTTGTGGTATTTAAGAGATATTCCAGGTTTTCTAGAAAATTTCTCTAATACAACTTCAAATGCAATTTTTAAGGCCTTAGATGCCTCATATGGGTTTGAAAGTTGACTAGAGTATGTTTCATGAAGTGTGTTGATGCATACTCTATTGTTGTAGATTTCCTTCACAAGCTTTCCAATGATATATGATGATTAAAGATTTGATGGTTGGTTTGAAAGTTATGGCTCCTAGAGGTTTGAGCTCTGAAAATCCAATAAAATATCTTATTAAGTGAAAAAGTGGTTGGTTAGACTTTTGGCACACAAAAATAGGGGATTTCGCATTCCTAAATTTTTTAGGGTAGTTATACATTCCAAGTAAAGAAGATGGGTGATGTTGCAAAAGATAGTTCCAATAGTACAATTTGTGGCTTTCGATTGCAAATTATTGTAATGAGAAAGCCCATGTGGCTATATAGCATGTTATTTTCCAAATGTTGTAGTTTCGTTTCATTGGGATAATAGAAATAAAATGTTTCCTTTCTTGCATTTTCTATTTATTTCTTCATTATTGTTGTTGTTGTTGTTGTTGTGTATTTGAATTTGTAAGGGGAGTACCCTTCATCATATCATGCTCAAACTCATGCTCTTTTTATGAAAATTCTTACTCCATTAATTGCTACATTATATGTATTGCTGACTTCTCATTCTTCATTGGCATATATAGCCCTCGTGGCCATATATTTCATGCTTTCACCTTCTATTTGTATTTGTTACAAATCTAAAATAGTTTGTTCAAACTTGAAGGATAAAGACAATGACAAGATTTGGCTCTATTTCTTCACCCCATAAACTTCATGTATGTGCAAGAATGGCCCATCATGATGTTATTAATAAACACCAAAAAAAGTTATAAGATAACAAATCAATTAGATCACTAATTTTGGCCATGATGAATAACATCTTCAAGGTTCATAGTGTTTGGATCAAGTGTAGACATAAGCCATAAATAATGTTTCTCTATCTTAGATTGGCATGTCCCCTTCATTAATAATGAATCCCAGTCAATGTCTTCAACTATTTTAGTAGGGAATTTGATGATCATATTTGTTTCAATTATCATTTTACTTTAATGCTTGCCTTTGAATCTCTTAAATCCCTATTAAAATAACTGGAATGGTCTTCCATTGTTAATGAATCCCATTAATTTATGAGGCCAACCTTTTGCATTTTTTCACTCAACCAACACATAAGCAATGCTAGGTTTTTCACAACAAAGGTGTCAAAGATGATATGTTTTCTTTTTCATCGCATGGTAACAAGGCATATTTATTTCAAAAAATGTGAGGCCTAAGGACCAAACAAACATGTCTACCTCTTCCACGTGTGTGCCTCTGTATGAGACAGGAAAGGTGACTCTCAATGGGCTCTCAACTGTTTCCACATATCTATAGCTTGTTATCAATGTGTTTATACTTGAGCATGCTACTATAGGCATTGAAAGAGGAAACAAACTATGATTGGATTCATGAGTTGTGATTCTCCTTGTTAAGCCAAAGACAAAGTCATAAAATAAACAAACTCTTGTTTCAAACCCTCCATTAAAACTCAATACACATTTGATCGCCACATAGAGATGTAACACATGGAAAGAGACTTAAAGCCACCAAAAACCCTAACATACTCTAACTCCTTGGTCAAAATCAAAATTTTCGCTAATTAAGTTTCTCTCTAGTCGTAAATGCTACATAGAGAGTAAGCACACAAGAAGGTATTTTAGATAGACTTAAGGTAAATAAGACACTTAGCTAACAAGACATTTCAAATTTATTGGAATGACAATATAAAATATGAGGCTTTGAAGAACATGACAAAACTTCTAAACAATTCCTTATGACCATGTAATCTCCTACTCAACTTAAACGCTCTTGCAAAAGTAAAAAAGAATATGAAAATAACATGACTAGGAGAAACACAAAGATCAACAAGACAAACTTCAATAACCAAAATGCTTGTTTGGAACTAGAAGCCACAAAACACTAACAATGCTCACACATAGAACAATGTGCATGAAATCCTTCAAAAGAAAGAGGAGTGTTTTTGAGCAATGTCAACACAAAATTCTTTAATTAATGATATCAAACAAACAATTCTCACAAGACAACTACAAACAAAATATACCTCTTGAAAATTCTACAATCTCTTTTAAAAAAAGTTATTGACATGTCTATTAAACCTTACATATTATTAATTTATATAATTACTTTTTATATTTTATTTTTTAAATACATATTTATTTTTGCATATGTATGTTATAAATACTTTTATATAAAAATTAATTAATCTTAGAATTATCTTTCATTAGATTTGTTATAGTGAATAACATAATCTACACTTGATACATTGTATGTCATTCTTTGCATTGTGTAATCTTGTTCCAATTTTCTCTTACTCCAATCAATCTTTTTATCCATCATTATCTCAAATTAATTAATCTTAAAATTAGCTTTCATTAGATTTGTTATAGTGAATAAGATAATTTACATTTGATACATTCTATACCATTCTTTGCGTTATGAAGCAAAATATTTTCAGATTTTCTTGGAGAAAAGTGCGACTATATTAAGAAAAGTAATTGAAACTTGAAACATTAATTTTCGAAATAATTTTTCCATGTGTCGGTCCATTGAATCACCCGCGTAGGAGAGCCTGTACTTTTTTTTTTGAAAAACACGTCGTCCACATCCAACCAAACGGCTATCTGGCACGTGGGAGGCTGATATATATGGTTTGGAAATCTTTAATCGTACCGTTGGCCATGAGTATTTGATAATGGCAGCAGCGGAATGGGAGAGACAAAACAGAGGAGGTGATAAGAGGCAGAGCAGAGGCGGTGATAGCGAAAGAACAGGAGATACAGAGCAGAGGTGGTGATAGCTAAGTTACGGGAGAAGTAGAGGAGAGGAAGAAAATTTTCTTCCAGGCAACGTATGCCAGTTTTTAGTGTTTATTATCTCAAATTTCTTGCAAAATCATGGTTAGACTTTGTTAATGTTATATGTTGAAAAATGTTTGGTGTGAGAAATTGCTAATGATGATCTCAATTATGAATTCCTTTAGAAAGCCCTTTTCCATCCACCTCAACCTGGTGCTTCCTCATGGTTTGCATTTGAAGTTTTAGGAATCTCCCACTGCCCATCTTTGTCATCTTCAATTCCCTTGGGCTCATCAACCAGTCATCCCTCATTTACAAGTTCCGGTCTCTCAAATAAGCACTGGCTTAAATCATAAATTTAGGGCTTCAGAGGGTAAAGAGTATTTCCATCTGGGGCTACTTGAAATGCCATTGTTGTCAGACTAAATTGTTATTACTACCCGCTAACATGGAACTGGGCATTTTTCTGTATTTTGACCACATGCGAAATAAGAAAATAGCTTAAGAGCATCATGTTTTTTTAAATGATAGATCACATTCCTGTTATACTTTCTTTGTTGCTTATTTCTAACAGGTTGTGGCAATATGGTATTTACTGACTCTTTTCTGGCAGTTTCTAGATTTTTATGGGTTTTTACGGTTTAAATCCTGCAGTGGGTCTGTGAAATATATTAGAGTAATTTGGGCCTTTCTAATGCATATTTGAACAGAATGAGGAAACCTATTTTTACAGAGATTGAGATAATTCTCATAAGTTTATTCAGAATGATAGTTATTTGGCCAGTGTTATCTATGAAATTTATCCTAGATTTAACTTGAAGTCCAAATTTGAGTTATCTTGTTAAGTTATTCAGCAATGCGATTTTGTGAGTGACCAGCTTGATACCAAGGACCAAATGACTAAAAAAATTTATACATACTACATTTGACTGGCAGAAAACAACATTATGTTTGGTTTGCTTTGGGATCTATAAACATTTTTGTTTGTTTTGAGTTTTTGACAAATGTAGGTATGCAAATAGGGCGTGGTTCCAAAAGTGTATGGAAACTCTCATGAGTAATTCTGATAGTGTAGGCTTTGGTTACAAATTTACATGGACAAAATAATGTTAATCCAAGTCTCTCACTTGTCAGAAGGTTTTGGGGATTATGAATCATCAATTCCCTGGGATTATGAATCATTAATTCCCTGAGCTCATTCCTCTAGTTTCTTTGCATCTACATCCTCAATTTTTATAGGTGTATACTCATACCAGTCATGTAAGGTATTGGATTTTGGGTCTGGAATCTTAGTACAGTCATCCCTATGCTTAGGTTTCTTGTTATTAGGGTCCGGCATTGTTTTAGGTGGAAGAAAAGGAAGGTTAGCTACAATGTTATCGGGTACTACTAGTAAAGACCGGGTCCTGGTACAGTACGTTTCAGGTGTTGGTATGGTTGGGGTATAACGTTTGGGTTCTTCCTGGGTGCCTGGGATCTCTGTGGGTCCTTCAGTACCCAAGCATAGTTACATACATTAAAACCTAAGTTTCACTTTTCATAGCATTGTGACAGCATTTTTAATCAGAATATGCCAGCAAGCAAGCAATTAAATATCATTTCAGTTGCATTTGTCACCTATACCTATGAACACGGGGTTAGTAAACTTTATATGAGCATTAATGAGATTGATTTCAGTTGATGTACATTATGCATATGTAGCAGTTGTTTGCTTATGTTTTGTGAAATTGTTTTCCTTGTGTTGTTTATGATTTGACATTTTGTCAAATGTTTAAAAAATGGAATTGAACCATCTTTTGCACTTGACACAACTAGTGGTAGTGGCAATCCAATTGATCGTGGTTCAAATGAAATGAAACCAAATGTTGATATTGACCTTGATGCTTCTGATGGAGAACATGAATATTAAATATTGATTGTAATTTGATATTTCATTATGTAATGACATTTTGAGACTTGAGTATTTTCATTTTTTGCAAATTATATATATATATACCCGTACCCAAGGAAATTTGTTTTCTTTTTTTTCTTTTTGCTGTACCCATATCCGTATTTGTACCCATACTCAAATCAGTAACTTAGGTTAGCTATAACCATAAACTTGGATCATTTACATAACAAAGGAAAAAAGAAAATATTTGTCCTATGGAGGATGTTCCCAAACCAAACCCAACAGCATTTACTAAAAAGTGATTCCAAAATAATGTGCAAAGTTTCGCTTCCCAATTACTCAGTTTTCTAATAATGGTCTCATAGTAATAGTCCATTAAAACTTGAACTGGAAATTTTCTACTAGAAAAGAGAATTTGTAAAATAATAAACCAAGCTGAGAAGTATCACCATAGATCAATACAATCTATTTAACATAGTTATACAAGTCCCTGTCAAATATTTTATCCACTGTAATGCAAAATTGTATTATTGTCTACTCCTCTTGCACATTGGACAACTCATACTCAACAACAGGTAGATTTTTGTCCTCCTTCACAACGAAATCTGCAGGTCAGCTACCTCAGTCCTACACTATTTATTGACAGCAAGATTTATGGATCCTCTAAAAATGCTATGCCTTTTTTTTTTTGAAAGACTACAGTTGGTCCTTCCTTAATAAGATTCATTGCCAAAAACCAAAACCCAACACATGGACACAAGCACTTAAAATGACAAAGAAGCACACGCGAAAAAAAAAAAAAAGATTTCAAAGATTATTTAGCCAAAGAAGGTTTTGGAACCCCCCCCTAGAAAGGACAAACATTGTTGTGATAGATACAAGGTGTAGTTGGCTAACATGAGAGAGAAGAGGTACATTATGTGAAAGTACATTACATGAAGGAAACAAATAAAAAGAAGTTCCATGCAGTCAAACAAATAGACTTGGCTGTATAAAACTCATGCCAAACATATTAGCACCATTACACGTGAAGCTCTAGTTTTTCAAGGCTGGGAATGGGGGACGATAGAGCATTGTCGATAGCCATGGAAACTCCTATAACTTCATTTTGTAGCACTCCATGACATCATGCACAAGTCACTTAGAGGGGCTCATTTTCACTCATACGTTGGGTTGACAATCAATAGATTGTCCAATGGAGTGTTGGTGAAAATGGCGATGATAGTGGTGATTGAGGCCATAGTTTGTAGAGGCAATGCAACTATCTAAATTGCAACTAGGGCTTTCTTCATGCTATACCTTTTTTCACCTTTTGAATTAGGATTGTGAAGGCAAAGGTGGAGGAGATATATTTGGCACCAAGAGTGAGTATGAGAAAACAAGGTAGGAGTAGAGGCCATGGTGTGAAAGGCCACAAAGAATTATAACGACCTTTTCTTGAAGTATGAGATCCCTAGATGATTTTCTTCTCAGATTTTAATCTCCTTTTGTCTAGCTAAACAAATTATGCTTTCTTCTCTTACAGTCATGATTCTTGTAATTTCATTGCCAAATAATAATCATTACAATTAACTTGTAAATTTTCTTTATTAATATGAATATTGCTGTAATGTGGCTAATATTAGATCCTTGAATGACCACATGACTTGGTATCTTTGTAGCATTTTGTCTTGTAGGCCATTGTTACTCGCCACATGTTAAAGTCTGTTTGATGGTCTTGCGTCTTGTGCTGCTGGTGCAAAGTATATGTTGTATTGTGCAGCTTAGGTTTATATATTTTTTGTTTTTCTGCTGAATTTATTTATATAGTTTAAAGCTATTTGTATTAGGATTTTTTAATTTATTCAACTTTAGAGCTGAGCCTCAATTTTAAAAAGCCAAATTGGGAAAATTGAGACGAGAGAATTTGCGTCAGCATCAATCTTCCTTCATGAATCTATGAGATAGATGCCCTCAATGTGGCAAGTCCAACCTCTAAATAAGAAAAATGGTTGATACTGTTGGAAGAATTAATCTATGGTTGAAAGATACTTGAACAGTCATTCTAATGATTGACTTGACAGGTTTCTTTTTCATCAGTTCAACATAAATGCATGCATCCATAAATGCTGGTCCTTTTACATCCCTAAACGGATACGACCGTATAATAAACCACAAATCTACCAATGTCAGTCTGTTTACACAAATTGAACTAATTAAACGCAATATCACGATAGTCTAAGGAAAAAGGAAAAATTTTATAAACCAGTAAATCTATTGTTCTCGATCTGCTTTCATATGTCCAATATATAAGTTATGGGATTGGAAAAGGCTTAACTAAATAGAATAAATCGTTGTGAGTATCATACTCATCTAAAACAGTTTTAAAAACACCAATATATATTTATATTGCATAATAATATACAACAAACATTGGAATAAAGTATAGCTGATAAAATAAATCCATGTGCAGTAACACCAATTTTCATACTTAAAAATTACATAGTTGCAACAGAGAAGTGACAAACTAAACTGGGAAAAAATGACAGAGTGCCTGTCATAAAAACTTTTTTTACATTAAAAAAAGACAAGACGGCTTTGAAATAGACTGATAATATAAACCCAAATATGCAATTAAGCCTATCTTCAGTGATAGAAATCTTGCCTGTCTGATGTCAGAAAAATAGTTTGATTACAAGCACTCTGAATATATTTTTTAAAATACCACACAAAGCAACATGAAGTACTTGTGTGTATGGTGTGAACAAGGAATTGGTTTTCATATTTCAAAGGTAAAATACACTTTGCACCATTTAGTCTAATAGACGAAAGTAAGAGATAGGACCCATGGTGTCACTTTCTAACCTATGGTAACAGCACTGAGTTGAAAGAACGCTATGCAGTATGCACCCATTTAAAATATTTTTTTAAAAAGCAGATCAAACTCTATATTTTTTGATAGACTTCCTTTAACATCATCCCTCTGAACCAACTATAGACAAAAGCTGAGAGAAAGGGTCTGCTGGACTTAAGAGAAAAACTTAGGAAAACCTATGCGCTCACATATGCCCATTCTGAAATTAAAATTTCACCAATACTTGCAAAGGAAGCTTTGACATAATACGGTACTAAATACTTATGTTTTTATGTATTGTTGAAGCTCAAATTGTAAATTCTTTGATAGACTTCTTTGACCATCATCCTTCTAACCTACCACAATATCAATTTTTTTTTTTTTTTTAAGTTCACTAAATGCTTTCCAAGTTCATTAACCTAATTTTTATTTTGCTGGACTTATTTTGGATTGCTTAGAATTATAAAATAATATACCTATCTCACAAACTGGGGAGATATTCAAAATTAGCATTGTTTTATTATCTTCATGTGATGAGAAAGGATTGACAATAAAGAACAACTCACAGGAAAGAATTTGTTAGATATTGTTGCAGTCGATTTAAAAACAATCTCGTTAGGAAAGCTGATTTTCACTCCTTGGAAATTTGTTAATCTTCCGATAAGGCACATCCAATGCGAGTGTCCTACAAATAGCCAAAAGACTCAAATGACCGGAAAATTTTATTAATCTTGCTTTACTCAAATTGGATCTTTGTTGCACAAAATGGGAAATAAAAGCAAGTCTTGGTAACTTAGGATTGTTTTAGGTTAACACTGGCTTGATTCTGATAAGACTTAATGGTTTTCAATTGTCAGTCAAACAAAATTTTATTAATTAGTTTCCAATAATAAATTTTAGTAAATTGCAAAACAATAAATTTGGGTCTCTTATGATTCTTACTTCTAGAAAGATGAAATTTAGATAATAAATCATATACTACATAGTTAACTCGTGGATATTAAAAACTTATAGCACTCATGATTAAACCTTGTATCTATTCTAAGACAAAGACCCCCTACGGCCCATTACCTATAAATATATTGAAACATAGCCTGGAAGTGCTTGTGAATTTGTGTCTTTCAATTCTCTAGTTGCTAGAAAGATGGAATTTGCATTGTGAGTCATTTACTACATAACCAACCCATAAATATTAATAATTTGAAAGCACTCGTTATTAAAGCTTGTATCTATTCTAAGATGAAAACTCCCAAGGGTCCATGAATTGTAAATATATTGAAAGATAGCCCGAAAGGAAGTGTAAATCTCACTTAGGAGAAACAAGCAATCAGAAGTCGTAGCCTCTTACCTTCAAATAGAAGCTCCATAGGGCCCTAGCCTTAACCTTCTCAAACTGCACAATGCTCCAACAACATATGGCCACATGCTTACCCCCTGCACCTTATGGAAGCGTTAAAATTATCACAAATGCTTCCATGTAAGGTACATTTTCTCATTACATCCAGTAGCAAATTAACGCAATTTGTCAAAGGTCTAGATTATTTAATGTAAGAAAAGAGGGCAATGTTCGTTAATTGGAAATTGTAAAAACTTTGTTTGCATAAATAAAACCATGGTTTAGTTGCAAGTTCAACATGCACCATTTGACAAAGATCTTGCTAAACAGAGAGTAGTCATGAAAAAATATTAAATGAATGGATCACACCAGTTAAACAGTCAGTCTGTGTATGACCCAGTTCACAATCACAGATTTCAGTTGAATTGCATGTTCCATGTCGATTGCAATCTGCAAAGCAAATTCCTAAACAAATAAACCCTCTATGAGGACTTCACAGTTATACAACTGATAGCAATGATATCTGTAGTCACATAAATCTGTCCATTTTAATTAAATGAATATTTCGTATTTATTTGATTAAAAATCCACTAGCCATCAATTAATTAAATTAATATTTAATTAATTCATCCCCAAACATTCTTCTATTAATTAAATAAATTATTCAATTTATTTTAATTAAATCCAATTCCAATCAATTAAATAAATAAATCAATTTATTTAATTAAAATCCCCTTTTCCTCTTTTAAATAAATTAAATAAAACATTTATTTAAATCATTATCCCCACCCCACTTGTATTTTCCTACAAATGCAACTTGCACACATTTATTGAAATAAATGAATTTTTATTTTAATAAAATCCTATTTTCCCTCACCCACCAAATCCACTTGCAAAAATCTAATCCCCTTCTAGATTCTTATAACCCCTTCCTAATTAGCCTAATCCATCCCCTAATTATTGTCACATTCCTAAGCAAAATTGAGTCACTTCTCAAATGGCCCAAAGTCTTTGATAACCATTGAAGGCTTTCAACTTTCAACCACTTAATTCCCCAAAGTCTCCAATAACCATTAATGGTTAATTCAACCCTCCCACATGGTTAAAACATTTGTTTGACTCAACCTCTATCCAACCACAAGGGTCTCATCAGGTCATTAATGCTTTGACCATGATTATCTCTTAATCATTTGCACAAAGGTTTATCCTTGGATTAACTCCTAATCCAATGGGTAATCCTAATTTAGGCTTGACCCTTAGCCTTTAGATAACCATGAAGTCTTCTCAGGCATTCAATGCCTCCAACCTCTTCTCTCAACCCAATCCTGTGTTGACACTTGTCACTATTTTATTGGTGCCAATTGTGCACATGGATCCCCAACTTTCAAGCTTGACCTTTGATTAAACCTTTCAATCCTGGCCATCCATTGCTCCATTTTTCCTATAAATAGAGCCCATTCCTTCATAATCCAGATCCTGAAAACTTGTATGCATTTAGACTATAGCCATTTTAGAGAGCATTTAGCATAGCATAACTAAATCTTGTCTTTTTGGTAAAATCAATCATTTTAGCATTAAAAATAGCTTTTTATTTCATGTTTGGAGCTATTCTACAATCTCAATCCTCCATAAGCATCCATAGTGCAAAAAGCTGCTGAGAGCTACACTATTTTGGAACTTGGAGAGGAGAGGAACAAGGGAGAAAGAACTAATATCATGTTAAGAGATAGTTGGAGATATCTCATTGTCTTACTTCTTTAGTTAGATTCATTAGCATGTTTTTAGTGTCTCCTTTGGAATGCCTTCATTGTGTTTGGTTTTTAGATTGATTAACTCTAACATCTTGTGTGTTTTATGTTGTTTGATCAAGAACTAACAACCTTGTGTCATTTAGGAGGGCATCATTTGGTGAACCCGACGTGAATCCAAGCACCAAAAACATAATCATTTTTTTTTAACTAACATGTCTGAATGTTGAAATTACCACACAGGTCGCGCTTCGGCGCTATTGAACGCGTTTTAGCGCTTTTGAAAAATCTATTTTAGCGCTATTGACACTCAAATAGCGCTATTGACAACATTCCAGCGCTATTGACGGCATTTCAGCGCTATTGTTCCAGTTTCAGCGCTACTGACACTATTTTAGCGCTTTTGTCTATTCGGGATTCTGGTTTTTTTTCAGCGCTACTGTTTAAATTAGCGCTTCTGCTCACACAGACTAGCGCTATTGCATAAATCAGCGCTTCTGAAAAAAATACAGAATAGCGCTATTGCGATAGAGTGTCGCCCAACTAGACTTGTAACCGAAAAATCAAAAAAAAAAATTAGGCTTGTGGAAGCCCCCCTTTGAGCACTAATTTTACTAACTTATTTCTTTTCTTTGTGCAGGTTAAACAACACAACAAAAATCACAAAAAAAATCTTTTTTTTTAGTGCTTAAAACGAACTTAAAAACACAAAAAAATAGTTTCATTGTTTTCTAGGTAGGGATACATTGTGTTTTTGGTGCTTAAAATCAACAAAAACAAACTTTCTTTCTTGCATCAATTGGGACTTAAAAATCACCATTCACACTTCAAATTCTTGGTGCAGTAAAAAGAACAATCCACTAGTCTTTATTTTTGGCAAAAACGAATTTTTCTTCATGCAATCGTGTTTTTCATTAAGTTGACCAGGACTTTCAACTTCTAGATTACAAAACATATTGCTTTGAAGTTAAAAAGAACACCATGGCTGTTGGAGCAACATCTCCAAATTGTTAGATCACATTGCAAATGCTGGACTAAAAAGAACAAGTGTTTTTCGTATTTGGCACGCTTGTACAAAACAGTCAGTCGAGTGGACCTACTTCTAACACACACTATCCTCTCCCTTGGCTCTCGTGGTCCTAGGTGCAAGAGAAAAGTGTTAGTAACACTCAAATTTTATCTTTTTAAGAGAGGCCTGCCAAGGGATCGATACTCTTGGGAACGACCTCGAGCGGTAAATCCTTTGAGCCGCTATAGAAATCAGGTGAGAGCGAAAGCTGTAGCCTTGGGTATAGCTGTTCGTACAGTGTAACTGGCCGAAAGGACAAATGGGCCCCACCACCAGTTACAAGGCTCTTAAGTGAGTCACTGCAGAATGAACTTATGTCCAAAGCCATCGAACATGACTAAACACCTTTAAGTAGTAGCCCACCTGTTCTATTGATTGAGGATATTTGAGATACAATTTAGTGCAAGAGCATAGAAGGTTTTGCTCCCAAGATACTCACCATACATATTTCCTTGAGTAGAAACATAGCTTTTTGAAAAGTCACTTGTGGCTTGAAAAAAGTGGTGACTCCCCCATCATAGGGATCATCTATTTGTTATGCTCGTGCAAGACTTAGTATATCACATCCTTACCTGGCACGGCGGGATTCATAAGGTATGTAGTACCAAAGTCGAAGAAATATCAAGATGTGGGCTAAATTTATCACAACTGGCCATTTGACCTTAGGGATAAAGAGTGTTTGAAGTGTGTTCGTTTTACAGACCTAGTGCAAATTGAGCCGACTTCAGGCTTTGGAATTACACCTTAAAATAAATCTAAAGGAAGGGTCAGAAACAAGTCCAAGGATTGGGTTGATCTAGACCCATACTCATTTGTGCCTTTGAAGCTACAATCTTGTGTTTGTGTGCTTGCTTTGTTTTCTTGTCAAAGAAAAATCAGAAAATCAATCCCAAAAACAAAGTATTCATCCAACATCTGTCAACACAACCAAAAACATCAAAAACAAGGTACAAACAAACAAAGAATCACATTTTTATGACCATTCTTCACATCTTGCGAAAGAAGAAGTGTCATCAGAGTATCACCTTGAAAAGGAGACCACTAAGCTCAAAGGCTTTAATCAAAAGGAGGAAATTCTTCTATATCAATAGACAAATCTTTGTCTCCCATAGAGTCTTTCTACATCGCATGCGTCTATACCTTCAAGGTAAAACAAACGAGTTTGATTCAGAATCATTGAACCGCAGAGCTTTTATGCAATATAGAGCTATGAGTTATCACAAAAATCAAGGAGGAAAGATTAACCCCAAATTCTTCCCAAACATCTGTATCACCTACAACACAGCTCGAGAAGTGCCACCAACGCCCGAAAGGGAAGAGATAGAGTTTGTCCCATTTGTGACACAAAGTTTTTATTGAAGTTGAAAATATTTTTCATCCATCATCCCACTCATACATCATCACTTCATCATCAATCCATCCCAAAAACTCTCAAAACATTAAGAGGTTCTTGTCCCAAAATTCTTTTTTAGATATTGCTTGAAATCAAACACATCACATCACTTTTTAGATTGTTTCTACATCTAGGATAAGCTCATCCTAAGAGACACATCTACGCAGGTTAAAACTAGTTCATGAGTGAATCCTCTCATTACTAGGTAGTTAAACCTGTAACACATCTCAGATTTCTCTACACCTTATCACATCAAAACTTATCAAAACAAGCAAGCAATTCAAAGAAGGAATTTTGGTTACATCTACCTTAAAGTGCTAGAAGATCCCCATACAACACAAATCACCAACCAATCAATCTTTCATTTCATCACCACTCATCATCATCTTCAATCAACTTCAAAAACAAACTTGCAAACAAAATGGCTCAAACCCGATCACGATCAAGGCAGCGAGAAATAGAAATTGAGGAAGAAGAGGACAACCTCAATGAATTTCAAGAAGCACTTGGAGGAAATGTGAATGATGAAAACCCAAGTACTCCCACTCCTTCAACAATCGAAAGGGTTCAGCATAACCCTCATTTTAACAGATTATTTGATGAAATATTAAGGAGCAATGCGGATGCTCACTTTTTAAGACTCGCTCAAGAAGGAGCCAAACTCCCTTCAGACTTTGATCTAGCCCAATTAAGACAAGCATCAGAAAGACAAAGTCGCCATGAGGAGGAAAGGCGTAGAAATCCCATCAGATATAACATCCCTCGAGGTAACCCACCACCTCCTCCTCCTAATGAAATGGAGATGTTGCGGCAACAAGTTGAGAATCTCGCCCAACAACTTCATAGTGGTGTTAAGACCAATCAATTCTCACTTAACGACATCTATCCCTATCCGTTTGATAGGAATCTTTATATGCCACCCTTTCCATGCGGGTTTGAAACACCAAAATTTGAAAAATATAGAGGAAAGGGAGATCCCCGCGATCATGTCCGAGAATTTCATTCCGCTTGTCTCGAAGTCGCATATGAAGACACATACTTAATGCGCCTTTTTCCCCAAAGCTTGGGAGGAACAACCACATCATGGTTTTCCCGACTACCAGGTGGCATAAGAACATTTGAGGAACTCATCCAGAAGTTCCTATCTCATTACTCTTATAATATTGAACGCGACATCACCATGGCTGATCTATGCAACACCAAACAAAAACCAGGTGAATTATTCTCAGTATTCCTGCAACGATGGCGCCAAATGTCTAGCAGACGTTCTCTTCAGTTACCTGAACGAGAACTAGTGGAAATTTTCATTTCCAACTTAAACGAAGAAATGGAATTTCACCTGGATGTCAAAGACACAGACTCTTTTAACGATATGATCACCAAGGGTATAAAATGTGAAAGGGCACTCATCAAAAAAGGACTCATCAAAATCTTTAATGAACCCAAAGATGGTCCTCGCCCGCGCTTCAATAGTGATAAACCGAACTTCTGGAACAAGAATAAGAATATCGTCAACGATGGAGTTGTGGATGCTCGAACTATCCAAAATGCACAACCTGTGGTTCAGTTTGCAGGACAAAATCCTCCACCTCAAAATAACATAAATGTTCCTCCTAATCAAGGTCGCATCACATCTCATGATGAACCAAGACCCCGTCCACAAAAACAAAAACGCACATACACTCCCTTAGGGGAACCCATTGAAACAGTGATTCGACAACTTATTTCTCAGAATTTGATCACTCTACCTAAGTTATCAAATTATGAGCCCCAAGTCAAACCAGCATGGTGGAAGGATACTGAACATTGTGAGTTCCATCAAGGAAGAGGACACAAGACAAGTAATTGTCACCGATTGAAAGATCTCATTCAGGATCTTATTGATCGAGGAGAAATTGAAATCGAAGGGCATGACCCAAAAACAACCAATAATGATCATCAGATGTTCAAAAATCCACTTCCATCGCAAGATCAAAGGGGTCCTTCCACGTCCAGACGACGTCCTGATACCACTGATTATACGCAAGCTGCGTATAATTACACTGTCAATCACCTGTATGATGCCAGTGAACAAATTGCAACTATCACCTTCAAAAATCCCACCTCCAATTGCAATGTTGTTACACGTCGTGGCAAGGTCACCATCAAGGCAGCTCCTCAAGGCACCACCTCCATCCCAAAGCAGTACAATCTTGTGGAACAATTAGACAAAACGCCTGTGCTCATATCCATTTTAGAGCTATTACGCCTATCACCCTCTCATAAAACAATCTTGGATCAAGCACTCCAAGAGGCGTCAGTCCCTGCAAACCTGAACACGGACCAATTTCAAGCCATGGTTGGAAATCTAAAGTCATCACCTTGTCTCACTTTTTCTGAAAGTGACAACTCTTCGTTCCAACAACCTCATAATGCCTCACTCCACATTGAAGGCTTTGTCAACCAACACAGGATCAAGCGAGTCTTGATCGATAATGGAGCAGGCCTAAACATTTGCACACTACAGTTGGTCACAGCATTGGGATATGCAATAGAATCAGTGGATCCTCGCAAGAAGATCACCATCAAGGCCTATGATGATGCAGAGCGTTCATCCAAAGGAGCTGTGGTACTACCAATCCGAGTCGGTCCTGTGGTAAAGCACATAATTTGTCAGGTTCTGGACCTTCCTCTGCCATATAATCTATTATTAGGGAGACCTTGGATACATGCCATGCAAGCCGTTCCATCTACCTACCATCAATGTATCAAGTTCCCACATAATGGTGCAGAGATCACAATCTTGGGTGATGCAAATCCCTTTGCTTTTTGCCATAATATCAGCCATCAACCAGAGATTACTGTTCCTAATAATCGGGAAGCCATTTCCTCCACATCATATGTAAATCCCGCCTCTCTTGCCAGTTCAAACACTCCTATACCCAAGCAAGAGAAGCTTAAAATGAAAGTCGCAGAGGAAGGTCCTGGGGAATATAACTTGAGTCAGCTCTTTTGTGTGGGACAAATGCCCACTTCTCCTAGAACACATGGTAAGCCACAACAGTTACTCCAGCAACCACTAATCACACCAGCATGTGCCTTGACGCCTTTCGTCCTTGGAAAGAGTCAAGAGGAAGAGACACAAGATGAGGACCTAGCGGAATGGATCTATAAAGATCCCATCACCACTGATAAACCGCAAGTTACACTTCCTACGGAACAATATGGCAAAGGCCTCCTCATTATGCAAAGAATGGGATATGATGGTCAGAGTGCTTTGGGATCTTGCAAACAAGGACGACAAGAACCACTGCTGCCAGAGTTCAAACCCAAAGGTAATACAGGCCTAGGCTTTGAAAAAGAAGTCCTTCCTAAACTCAGATTCAAAGGCAAACCCAGCAAACCATTTTGCCCACCTACTGCAAAGAGGACACCTTTTATAATCAAAGCACCATCAAGCACCATCCCCACTGCCCCATCGAGGCTCATGACTCTACCGCAATCATCTACAATACCAATCATCCCACCAAACGAACCAGTAATCCCATCAATAACACCAATAGTAGCAGCAACTACATTGGAACCCGCAGTAACATCTATGGCACCAGCCGTTCCAACAGCAGCCACTAAATCAACACTACCAATACTTCCAGTGACAAATCCTTTAAATCCCATCACGGTTCCTGCAGCACCGATCACCACAAAGGTACATAAACCAATCACGCCTGCAGTATTCAACTCCAAAGACATCCCAGTGTGGTATAGCAATCGGATGCTAGAAAGTGATTCAGAGACTGACTCACATGAGTGGGAATTTGATTCTGTACAGCTTAACACTTCAGATGAGGAAGACACATCACCACCTCCGCCCCGCAAAGACATCCCTGTTTACGGAGAAGCACAGATAAAGACCACTTGGGTACCTGAGCTGGAAACATCTTCCACAGACCCTATGTCTCATCCTACGCCTGATTCTGACAAGGAGAGTACCATCAACAACCTTCACCACACTGTCTTAACCCTCACTGATACCTCTAACGCACTTAACTTAATCGATGAAGTAATGCCCATTATCCACCCTGAACTCATCGAATGGAACCAACCAAATCCCCCATGTCTTGACCTCTTCCAGAACGATGAGGCTATCATTGACTTTTTGGAATTAAGGGATAATCTACCAAGCGGGGATCACAAAGCTGGATTCGCCATTGAACTTAATAGCGCAGCATACTTCGGGGCGGATGCCAAACCCTTCAGCTGCAAAAATATAACAATAAAACATGGATCTTCCAGTGAAAACCACACTGTGGCACTGTTTGATCCAACAAAAGTAAAAAGAAAGAGCGTATCCAATGGTGAAAACCTCTCTGAGGCGCCTGAGGATGAAGGGTTTGACATTCTCCCTGCTAGTACACAACAGGAACGATCGACGATTCTCATTGAGGAGACTAAAGAATACAATGTGGGGACTCCTGAAAACCCTCATATCATACATCTGGCATCTCTTCTCACTCCAGAGGAACAACCTAAGTTTATAGAGTTCTTCCAGAAGCGTCAGATCAACTTTGCATGGTCATATGCAGACATGCCTGGGCTTGATCCTGATTTAGTCATGCATCACCTCACCGTAGCAGAAGGAGCCAAACCTATCAAGCAGAAGCTTCATAAGATGCATCCCCAGATTGCAGTACTAGTCAAAACAGAACTCAAGAAACTCCTAGATGTTGGTTTCATTAGGCCAATTGATTATGCAGAATGGATCTCCAACATCGTGCCAGTTGGCAAACCAAAAGGGGGCATCCGCATTTGTACTGACTTCAGAGATCTGAATAAGGCATGTCCTAAGGATGACTTCCCCCTTCCAAATATTGACATCATAGTGGATCTAACAGCAGGACATGCCATGCTTTCACTCATGGATGGCTTTTCAGGATACAATCAAATAAAGATCGCACCAAAGGATCAACATAAGACAGCCTTCACATGTCCATGGGGCACATATTGCTGGAATGTAATGCCTTTTGGTCTAAAAAATGCAGGAGCGACCTATCAAAGAGCAATGACCACCATCTTCCATGACATGATGCATACTCTGATGGAAGATTATGTGGATGACTTACTAGCAAAATCACTCACAAGAGAAGGACATCTCCATATCTTAGATCAAATCTTTGATAGACTGGAACAATATCATGTTCGACTCAACCCAAAGAAATGTGTCTTCGGAGTGACCTTCGGGAAGCTTCTAGGATACATTGTCTCAAGCAAAGGCATTGAGGTCGATCCAGCAAAGGTTAAAGCAATCATGGACATGCCACCTCCAAAGAATATCAGTCAGCTAAGGACATTACAAGGGCGGCTTCAATCCATCCGAAGATTCATTGCACAATTGGCTGATAAATGTCACCCATTCACACACCTACTACACAAGAACATACGCTTTCAATGGGATGACAGATGCCAGCAAGCATTTCAGGCACTTAAAGGCTATCTCATGAATCCACCATTGTTGATGCCACCAGATCCAAGTAGACCGTTGTTACTTTATATCTCAGCAACAAGTACAGCATTGGGTGTACTACTGGCACAACATAATGCAGAAGGAAAAGAGTGTGCTGTATACTACATCTCTCACACACTGGTTGGCTATGAACTCAATTACACACCTATTGAGTGAGCTTGCCTAGCAGTAATCTTAGCAGCCACAAAATTAAGACACTATCTATTAACACACAAGGTACAACTCATTGCAAAGATTGATCCACTCAAGTATTTACTCAGCAAAGCAGCATTGACAGGTCGCTTGGCCAAATGGGTAATGATTCTAAGTGAATTTGACATCGAGTATGTGGACCGTAAAGCTATCAAAGGGTAGGTCATTGCAGATCAGTTGGCCGATGCACCACTCATAGGCGATCATCCTCTCATTTCCAATTTTCCAGATGAAGAGATATTCATGATCACAACAACACAACCATGGAAGCTATATTTTGATGGGTCATACACTAGGCACGGCTCAGGGGCAGGCATTCTGTTTATCACACCTCAAGGTGATAGCATCCCGAAGTCTTACAGGCTCACATTTCCATGCACAAACAACATAGCCGAGTATGAGGCCTTGATCACAGGACTCAGGTTAGCCGTACAATGGAAATTACAAGAACTGCAAGTATATGGCGACTCGCAACTGGTCATTCGATAAGCAACAGATGAATATCAGACCAAAGATGATAAACTCATGCCATACAAGCAAATGGTGGACACTCTAAAGACATCATTTACTACTATCACTTTTGAGCAGATACCAAGAGATCAGAATCGAGCTGCTGACGCTATGGCTACCATCGCATCTCTCCTAGATCTTCCACAAAATTCAACACGCTACGAGTTCTTGGTAGAACAGCTTTGGATCCCCGCTTATGATATCCCTGAATCTGAAATGATATGTCGCCTTGTTGGTTCCGAATCCCCATGGTACGGTGAGTTCTACACCTATCTTCGCAATCATGCCCTTCCTCCCAACCAATCAAATAACCAACGTAAAACCTTCATTCGCCAAACTGCTCGATATACCATTATTGCCGAAAACCTATACCGACGTAGTCTTGATGGTACTCTCCTTCGATGTCTGGAACAAGATGAGATAACAAAGGCTTTGGAAGAGGTACATGAAGGAATTTGCGGGACTCACTCAAGTGGTCCATCACTAGCCAAGAAGATCATGCGAGCTGGATACTATTGGCCTCTATGGAAAAGGATTCCTACTATTTTGTCAGGAAATGCAAGAAATGTCAAGTTCACGGCGACCTGATACATGCACCGGCCCAGGAACTGCAACCAATCACGACACCATGGCCTTTCTGTCAATGGGGCCTTGACCTTGTGGGTAAGATTCATCCATCTTCATCCAATGGCCATAAATTCATTATCACCGCCATCGAATATTTCACAAAGTTGATCGAAGCTGTTCCACTTACCCAAGTCACCGGCAAGCAGATCGCCTCATTCATCCTCAATTACATCATCTGCCGGTATGGTGTACCCATGTCCATTGTCACAGATAACGGTCTCCCTTTCAAAAATCAGGATGTCCGTGAACTTTGTGAGAAATTTCATATCCAACACCGCTTTTCCACTCCCTATTACCCACAAAGCAATGGTCAGGCCGAAGCGTCCAATAAAAACATTTTAAGAATCTTAAAGAAGACAGTCAATGATGCCGGCCGTGATTGGCATGTTCAATTGAATCCAGCATTATGGGCATATCGAACTAGCATTCGAACCCCTACAGGTGCAACTCCTTATTCGTTGGTCTATGGTGCTGAAGCCATCTTACCTATTGAGGTCGAGATCCCATCACTACGGGTTTCCTTGCACCATCTCATCGATGATGAAGCCTACAGAGTCTCACGCCTTCAGGACTTAGAGTTACTTGATGAGAAACGACAAGCTGCATACAATCACCTCAAAGCCTATCAGCAGCGCATGAGTAGAAGTTACAATCACCGAGTTAGATCTCGTACATTTGAGGTAGGTGATCTTGTTCTTCGAGAAAATCCTCGCAACCAACCAAATAGAGAACATCAAGGCAAGTTTGAATCAAACTGGCTGGGCCCATATGTTGTCACTGCTATGTTCGGATCCGGGGCATATCAGTTGGCTACACCAGAAGGAGAACCGCTCGCAGATCCAATCAATAGCATGCACCTCAAATGGTTTTATACCTAAGGTATACAGAGCATCAGGCTCCCCTACATATCAAGAAAATCTCAAAAACATTCAGAAAATGTCCTGAAGAAAATACAAAAACATTCAAAAAAGTAAAGAAAAATCATGCATCCAAACGGTGAACAAACACTCCGGTGGCACCTTGGGTAAGTACGGTGGTGAAAACCTGGCAAACAGGCGCCACTCGTAAAAACAATGGCTCCAGTATCTTTCAGGCTCGTTGCGATCACATTCATGCACACACACATCCATCCATCCAAACTATGGCTTGTTATTTGATCTGCAATTAAGAAAGTACTCCACACGTCTAGCATCCCACCTTTTCATAGTCCGGTCTACAAACTGGGGGCAATACCCTTACCCTCATGGTAGAAGTGGATTCTACATTGTCTTATGATTCATTAAGTTCTTCATTCAAAGTAATCATCAAAATACCAAAAACATTCAAAAATGTCTCAACACAAAATCCAAAAACATTCAAAAATATCTCGCAAAAATACCAAAAACATTCAAAAATGTCTCAACACAAAATCCAAAAACATTCAAAAATATCTCGCAAAAATACCAAAAACATTCAAAACAATTCAAAATCCAAAAACATCGGAAAACCCATCAAAAATCACACAAAAACATGGCAACACCTTGTACATATTCATCCGATCAGATGCAAAACAAACATTGACAAAACTACTCACACCATGACCATTTACCAATCAAACCACACAATCAACATCAACACTCAAACCTGTCTTTAAAAAAGGATGCATCCTTCCTTATCAAAACAAAGACAAGATGACATTTTCTTTGACAAGAAAATTATGTTAAGCTATCAAATACTTGGTTGATTTATGAGTACAATCATTTGTTTATCTGTATCGGGATCTTTCAGCATTGTTTTGTATCGTTTGCGCATTATTTCCGATGAAGTTTTGGGGATTGTACTAATGGTGTCTACGTGGGAAGTTCACCAAGCTACGTGATCTTATGCAAAATGCAGTCATAGATCACTACGGCTTTCTGACTACAGCGTATACCTCGACCATATGAGCATGAACCATTACCAAGGATCCATATTCTTTATTCTTTATGTATATACTATTTGTTTGCAGGTACAATGCTCATTCTTTGGTTCCTCTTCCTCCAATTTGGATAAAGGTTTTATTTTCTTAGTATGGTATGCACTTGTCTCAGGATCTGACCAGCCTAAGATCAAGGAGGACGATCCAAGTCATGCACGAAAGGAGAGAATCCTTGTCTGTTCCGCAAGCAATACTCTGGTCGACTTGACCCTTATATCAAGTCGTTTGTATTAACTTGCTATATTAAAATCCATGAAAGAAATACTCAGGTCATCTTGAATTATTGTGTCAAGTTGCTTGTATTCTCTTCCAACATTTTAAAGCTCAATGATGAAAATAGAGCACTATGGATCGTCATTTCACCTCATCTGTTTATATCTTGCATTCCGTTGCATATCACCCATCCACTCATTCATTCATATATAGGCTTTTACATGCAAAAATGACTAATAAAAACTGGTCTTGGATACAATCACGACCGAGTACTCTGATACATCATCAAATGCATCATGCAGAGTCTTAAAAACCTTGCATTCCTCATGACAATATCATCATTGCATTTAGGTACATCTTGCATTATGTCCATTCATGTCATTTTTAAACTTAAAACATTGCATCTAGTTCATTATTGACATTAGTTTTCATTAAAAATCATATTCATCATTGCATCAATCATAAATAATTAGATTCAGCCATGGGATCAAATTGTCTTTGGTTGTTTTAAATCATTTACTCAACATTTCATCCAGTGTAAATTATCTATTATCATCTTATCAACTTATTATTACACACATCCATTTATCCATTTTAGTTACAAAATGCATTCATTCATTCATTAATAAACATCTTATTATGTTCATTTTAGGATTCATTTCACATCGCATTCATTATCCTCTTTTTAATTGTATTAAGGTACAGTTATTACAAATATTAGTTATAGTATCATCCCACTTTCATATTTAATGCATTTTAGATTCATAAGACCATTTGTTTACAAAACATTGGTTCATACCATTTCATATATCCATTTTACGTATGCATTTAAAACACATTATCATATAAACATTTGTACTTTACATTTGTTTATCCATCTACATTCATTTAGGCATCATCATATAAACATTTGTACTTTACATTTTGTTTATCCATATTACATTCATCTAAACACATCTAGATGCATATCCATACATAACATCATTCATTCAAACATCGTCACATAAATCATCTCATCATTACATTGCAATAGGAAACATCAAAAATCCTATTCATGCATCAAGCATAAGCATATATCCTCATCATGGCATTCCATACATAAAGCATTACATCACAAATCAAATACATTAATAAACATATCATCCTGCATTCATATGTCAGTATCTCACATCATAAATCATCATAAAAACATGCATAAAAAGAAACATCTCATCAAATGCATACATGTACACATATACATCTAAGCAATAAATCCTCATCATGCATAAACATCCATACATCATCACATGCATAATCATCACAATATGGGATCTCCTCATATATATCATCTCATGTATCAGAGTACAATGAAGTCTACAAAAATCGGCTACCAAAGAGCCATCCAAGATACAGTCCAAAAAATAGACAATGATACAATACATGTATGCAAAAATGTTCTCTCAAATGCCACTCTGGCCAGATGCTGTACCTGCTCCACCCCTACCTACTCCACCACTGGTACCGGCACCACCTGATCCATCTCTCCGTGGAGGCCTCATCGAACCCCCACTCCCTCCTGCATCCCCTGATCTCTCCTGCCGTAGAGGACCCATCACACCCCCACTGCTTTGCATCCTCTGCGATCGCTCGGATCTGGCCTGCCGCATCTGTGAATAGCTGAGAGCTCGCTGGCTGATCGGTACCACCTGCTCATATAACCCCCGCCAGTACTCTATCTCCGCCTGAGCTCGCCGCATCTCCCTCATAACCTCCCCTGAAGGCCCCTGTGCACCAGTCCGCACTCTCTCCTGCAGCTCCGCTAACCTCTCCACCGCAGTATCTCTCTCCCACAGCACCACTGTCAGCTCTGACTCACGTGCAAATAGCTGCACATCTCTAGCTGCTACCTCCGCCTCCAATCTCTCTACCCGGGTCTGCAAATAACCTATCATGTGCTCCCGCAGATCCCCAGTCGCTCCCTCCCCCATGGCCATGGCTGCCGCACCTGCATCATCCCCTCCACTAGGTCCCTCCCCTGCACTACCCTCTCCTGCACCTGTATCCATAGGGATCTCTCTCTCCATCCCCCTCCCACTCAGCTGCACTCCTCCCTGGATCAACGGACCTTGTGATATCTGCAGTGGTAACCCCCCTCTCCCTCTCCGCTGTCTCGGCATCCCCATCCCTCCACCGTCTCCTCCACCTCCTCCACCACCACCTCCTCCTCCTCCTCCTCCTCCTCCTCGGCCTCCTCCTCTCCGTCCCCGTCCCCTCTCATCCTCAAAGGCTGGGATCGGCTCTGCCGGGTCTGATATCCGTCGGATCGGGTGCGCCGCCCGATACTGTGTATACTCTGCTGTAACCCCTGCATCCACGACCCTCGATCGTAGATCCCATGGCCTCGCCTGCAGTGTCCGGAACTCTGCCAGTGCCTGATCATACGGTAGCACTGGACCCCATGCATACCGCTCTCGAATAACTCGAGCATACTCTCCCGATCCGCTCGGCAGTCCCTGCTGCCGTCCAAACTGCCTCATCACCGGTCCCGGCACCTGTCTCTCCACATGATACGAGGTCCTCCCAATGAGGAATCGGGTCATAAAGCAATACGGCAGTGCCTCTGCATCATCCTCCCATGGCTCACACTCCAAGTATGGCCGCCAGATCACTGCATCTAGGTCATCCAATGCTCACCTCCACCACTCTAGCTTCCCCAAGTGGGGCTGGCTCATCATACCTCTATACATGAACATATAGGGCTGGTCCACGGCTCGGAATCTCAGACTCACTGGTTGAGTCACTGGTAGGTGCTCCCATGCCCACACATGCAGCAACGTCATGCCCACTGTTAGAGACCCCCGCCCTCTGTACACTACCTCGTGTAACTCCTGATACATGTGCGCTAACACGCACGGCCCCCAGGCATATCGAGTCCCCTCTATCACCATCATCTCTATCACCTGTCTCCATCCGACCGCCAATCCATGTGACCGCCTGTCTGGACACAGAAGTCCTCCCACGATCCCTGACAACACTGCTGGAAGGGGCTCATATAGTGCCGCTATATCCTCCCAGGCAATCGACCCATCATCAATGTATACATCCTCATCAAATATCCTCTGGCAAGACACCGTCCCCCAAGATCGATCATATGTCACCAGCTGCCCTCGAATCGAAATCCGAAGAATACGCCACACGTCCTCTAAAGTCACCGTCATCTCTCCCTGAGACAGATGGAACGTGCAAGTCTCACTATGCCATCGCTCTGCTAATGCTGTAATCAGGCCGTGATTCATCCGAATCACGGGCATATGCATCACCTCATAGAGCCCAGTCGCCGCAAAGCAATCTATCTCTATCTGAGTCAAACGATCTCGCAACCCCTGTGTCGCGGGGTGGCGCTTGCGTAACTGCAACACGCGCAGATCCTCTTGCACATAGACATTCATCCAAACACCATCAGTTGTTTTGTTATCAAACTTTCTTAAGTTTAAACCTAGACTATCATCAGATACTTTGATCAAGTATCTTCGGGTCTCAACAGGTAAGCAATCATGGCCGCCTAGACTTCAACAGGCATTTATCCTAACAAATGACCTAAGTCTCATCGGGCTGCTATGGTTCAAAACAACTCCCACTTCACCTCGTCATCCATCCATCGCTAGGCATCAGGAGATTTGTTTTGTCCGAAACTGGGGCATCTTGTTATCCTAAGGCAAAAGCGCTATTTAATCTACAATAGCGCTCATTCTGAACAATAGCGCTACAAAACATCAATAGCGCTCAAACAGCCCTACAATAGCGCTACAAAAAAATAAAAGCGCTAAAACCATTCTACAATAGCGCTATTACGAGCCAATAGCGCTCAATTAACTATACCGTAGCGCTAATTTATCAAAAGCGCTCCAACTTGCCTACAAAAGCGCTAAATACATGCAAAAGCGCTAAAACTAGCCTACAAAAGCGCTATTGCGGCACAATAGCGCTAATTCATGGAGCAAAAGCGCTAAAAACCTAGTTCCAGCGCTTTTGCTCCGACTTGAATTGAACTTAGCTAAAAACATACCAAAAATGCATAAAAAGTGAGTTTTTGAATTTGCGTACCGCTGGTCCATAGTCGGCTGGGCGCTGGTACCGGCGGACTCGCTCAAATCGGTGCTCGGTGATAGGAAACGGCATCGTAGCTCCTCGTTGCTCCTCCAAATGTCACTATCAGAGCTCTAGTTTTCAACTGGTCGCGGTCACAAATGATCCTATTTTACCCCCTTTCACCCCATTTATACCCCCCGCCATCACCGTAACTTCGCCCCGCTCATCGCCGTGGTCCCCGTGAATCCCGAGCCCCCCATTTCTCCATGTTTCCCCCGTTTTCTTCTGTTTTTCACCCACGTTGCTAACTTATTCTCTTCTATCACTTTGCCAATTTTCATTCTTTTTCGAGAGATCGCCCGATTTTTTGAAATTTTTCGGCCCATCTCTCGAGGGGGCATACCACCCATTAAATTTACATTTTATGGGGCATTTCTTCACACCAGTTTTTCTTTCTTTGAAACGATGCGATAAACTGCACCGTCTCAAAGAGGGGCAAATGTAGTCACATAAATCTGTCCATTTTAATTAAATGAATATTTCGTATTTATTTGATTAAAAATCCACTAGCCATCAATTAATTAAATTAATATTTAATTAATTCATCCCCAAACATTCTTCTATTAATTAAATAAATTATTCAATTTATTTTAATTAAATCCAATTCCAATCAATTAAATAAATAAATCAATTTATTTAATTAAAATCCCCTTTTCCTCTTTTAAATAAATTAAATAAAACATTTATTTAAATCATTATCCCCACCCCACTTGTATTTTCCTACAAATGCAACTTGCACACATTTATTGAAATAAATGAATTTTTATTTTAATAAAATCCTATTTTCCCTCACCCACCAAATCCACTTGCAAAAATATAATCCCCTTCTAGATTCTTCTAACCCCTTCCTAATTAGCCTAATCCATCCCCTAATTATTGTCACATTCCTAAGCAAAATGGAGTCACTTCTCAAATGGCCCAAAGTCTTTGATAACCATTGAAGGCTTTCAACTTTCAACCACTTAATTCCCCAAAGTCTCCAATAACCATTAATGGTTAATTCAACCCTCCCACATGGTTAAAACATTTGTTTGACTCAACCTCTATCCAACCACAAGGGTCTCATCAGGTCATTAATGCTTTGACCATGATTATCTCTTAATCATTTGCACAAAGGTTTATCCTTGGATTAACTCCTAATCCAGTGGGTAATCCTAATTTAGGCTTGACCCTTAGCCTTTAGATAACCATGAAGTCTTCTCAGGCATTCAATGCCTCCAACCTCTTCTCTCAACCCAATCCTGTGTTGACACTTGTCACTATTTTATTGGTGTCAATTGTGCACATGGATCCCCAACTTTCAAGCTTGACCCTTGATTAAACCTTTCAATCCTGGCCATCCATTGCTCCATTTTTCCTATAAATAGAGCCCATTCCTTCATAATCCAGATCCTGAAAACTTGTATGCATTTAGACTATAGCCATTTTAGAGAGCATTTAGCATAGCATAACTAAATCTTGTCTTTTTGGTAAAATCAATCATTTTAGCATTAAAAATAGCTTTTTATTTCATGTTTGGAGCTATTCTACAATCTCAATCCTCCATAAGCATCCATAGTGCAAAAAGCTGCTGAGAGCTACACTATTTTGGAACTTGGAGAGGAGAGAAACAAGGGAGAAAGAACTAATATCATGTTAAGAGATAGTTGGAGATATCTCATTGTCTTACTTCTTTAGTTAGATTCATTAGCATGTTTTTAGTGTCTCCTTTGGAATGTTTTCATTGTGTTTGGTTTTTAGATTGATTAACTCTAACATCTTGTGTGTTTTATGTTGTTTGATCAAGAACTAACAACCTTGTGTCATTTAGGAGGGCATCAATATCTAATACACAGAAACTTGCATGGCCACCACCTCACATCAAGTAACAAAGCAACCTCCTTTCATGAGTCATTACTCATTCCCAATAAATCCTCATAAAGAAAAGACATTTTCCATCAATGAACTGCCCATTATAATTAAATGGATAAGGGCACTGACCATGGAAGGCCAAAAAATTATCCCAAAACGTTCATTACAAGCAAGGCCTTACAACTCCCCTGCAACATAAATTCAAAAAGTCAAAAAGGGCAGTAAACATAAGAAATTCCATTTGATAGGCTAAAGATGTATCATATCAAGCAAAGGCTCTTCTCTGATTGAGGTTTGCAATAGCAGTTAAGGAGACCAAGTTCATAACAAACATAAGAAATCTCATTTAATAGGCTAAAGATGCTTCATATCGGGCAAAAGCTCTTCTCTAATTGAGGTTTTCAATAGGAGTTGAGAAGGCTACATTCATAACAAACAAATCTTACAGTAATAATATATCATGCCGCAGTTTATAATGTTACATATCAAAAGTCAAACCATTAAAATCAATAAAGACAATGTAGTATTCCACCATCCAAACAAGAGCACCTACACCAGCAACCAGGAAGGCTGGGAGAGCTTAAATCCCAGTAGAAAGCCTTAAGGCCTGCCTTTGGAATCTTACTCACATATTGTCAATACCCAATCAAATTGACTTCATCACCAATAGATAATTAAAAAGAAAACAAACGAAACTCACAAATTTGCCAAATTGATACTTCTTCAAATAAATTAATTCAAGAAAACTTCATCATGGTTTGTAAGAATTTCTATATTCTATATTTATACAAATAAATCCATTACTGGGAAAGGCCTAAAAGTCCACCAAATTGTATGTAGCTACAAGCTACAACCAACATGAACTTACAAAAGATGTCACCATACTGAAAATTCAAAATTTCTGGAGAAGAAAATTAGTTAAGAATGGTTCAATTCATCAAAAATTATGTGAAAATAAACAACTGTTATACCTCACAAAAGTAAGCATTGTTAATGTCTTGAGGATATACTTTAGCACCCGCAGTCATGAGCTTTTGCCTAAACAGGGTAGAAACCTTCTCAAGCATTTCATAATCAATAAATCATGTAACCAAAAAGAAATCAAATACAATAACTAATCAATATTAGAAAATCACAACAAATATTCCTAAATTATGAAACATTATTGCATTTATTAATAATACCTAAAACAACATAGTTGTAGCTTCATACACACAATATGACATGAATTCAATATAAATAGATGTACCAGATACTCATCCATTCACAGTCATGAATCCATGATATAAATGTCATCCATGTGGCAGGTCCAACCCTTGAGAGTTATGCCACAGTTCAAACTTCAATGAATAGTATTCAGTTCTACATGTCAAAATCATCATAAATGAAAAAATCCTCAACAATAGGCTAACTTCAAAATTTTTAGGTTACAATTATACCATTGATCAATTGTGTGTACGAAAGGAAATGTGTATATAGCTAAATTAGATACAGAGGTAAATATTGACCAAACATTAACAACCCATTTACTAATTATTAAAAACCTATGGCTCTTTGTTTTCCTAGACGATTTTTGTGCACTTGTTCAATGACTACTTGTAGTAGGTTTGTGCAATTGATTTAGTTTCTTCATTTGAATAAAAATTCAGAGATGGGCCTCAATTTTCAAAAACCAAATTGGTAAAAAAGGAGACCATTAAGAAAATAAAGGTGTAGTAGAAGCTGAATACTCTCTCAGTCTCGTTTGCAACAATATTCTTTCATGAATCCATCAGATAGATCCCATCCATGTGCTAGACCTGTTGGTTGAAAATTTTGTACACTCATGAAAGAAAACAAAATTGTGGCTTCAACCACAGTTGTGTGAGTATGAAACTCTCCTAATTAAGGGAAGGCTCCCCCTATCTATCTAAAACTGAAATGAAAATAGGGTGGGACAACAGTCTTCTTTCTTTCTTCAAAGAAGCCTATATCTTTTTCTCTCCTTAGAAAAGGATATCAAGAAAATGTATAATAATGATAACAACTTCAAATGAAAATGAGAGAAAGGAAATGAAGTTTCCTGAAAGCTCAAAGACTCCCGTCACTTCCTTCGGGACGGGACATCAATATCAAGCTCAAAGACTCAAAATTTGAGTAATCCTTTTTTATTATTCTTCAAAACTTTCAATTCACATACATAAGCTCAAAGACTTCTTGCTGTAAATTTGGTAGAGTTTTTGCTTGCTTCCCAAAAAGATAAAAGATACAATGGACCCTCTCTTCTATTTATAGGAGAGGAGCCTTGAGAAAAAGGTGGGAGGATCCTAACTAACTTAGAGAAATTTTCTCAACCACCAAGACCTATTCAACAACTAGTTATGACTTATTCAAGGTTACAAGTCCTATTCTAAATTGACTTGTAACCTGCCTACTTGTAATTACAAAAATGCAAGTGATGACAACTTGCAATTATGAAAATGTTTTTACAAGTAAACTTGTCGAAAGGGAAACTACAATTCTGAAATTACAATTTTGAATTTACAACCAAGTGTTAAAAACACTTAAGTTGCAACTCTTGAAGACATGAACAATTCAAACTTCTGAATAACTTTCTGCAATTCGTCAGGATCTGGTTCATGAGTATTCATAGCCACCACCCTAGTCTTTATGACGACATCATGGCATTGGCAAAGCGTGGAGTTGCCCTTTTCCAACGCGGACCGGATTTCCTGCAACTCAGTTTGATACTTAATCAATATTTGAATGGAAGCGGTTGAAAATTGTTCACTTCTCTATTCATCATGAATCTTGAGTTGCAGATCTGCAAGAACTTCTTCCTCGGGCAGCAACTCATCATTCTGATTTAGAATGTCGCAGGATGCCTTTGTATAGTGGGAGGTAACATCTTGAAAGATTGCTTCACGCAACTTTAAGGTCTCATCAATTTCTTCAATGAGTGACTTGAGAATAAGGGATTTGTTCTCCAGAAGTTCCTCATATTCAATGTACATGACTCTCGAAGGAATTACATCATGCACCTGAAGAATGTTTAGTTGTTGTTGAGGCATCTTTTGCTAGGAAACTAAATTTTTCTCAACATTCTCCAAATTTAGTTTGAAAGCACCCAAGATTTGATTCATCTTTTCTTCAATGATTTCCAATTTAACCATTGTTTCAAATACCTATTTTATGACTTGTGAACATAAGTCATGGAATTGATCAACCCAGGTGTCTAAGGCTTGAACCTTTTGAGCGGCTCTCTCAACACCTTGGACTGGTTCACTGACACTGGAAGAAACAGGTACTTGGCCTCCTCCATTTGAAGGTTGAGTAATACTTTGGATGGCTGCCATGAGTCTCTGATTCTCTACTTCCAACTGATCTTTCTTGGCCAAAACTTCATCATACTGCTGTACCAATGTAGCCACTGTTTGCTGAGCATCATGTTTGACAACCTCATGAGTCTGGTTAACCAGTTGCACTTTTGTGATCCGATAATCAGCTGCCTGAATTTCTTCAATTGGTTTATTTGATATTGGTTCGGCAATTTCTGCCACTCTCATCTGATTTTCATCAACGGTCACCCTCGAAACCATCTTTGCCCTCTTAACAGCTTTAGGTCTTGATTGTTTCAAGTGTCGATAGTCAAAGCAATTAGGTGAGATCACTTGCTTCTTCCTCTTTGCAGTGAAGGAACTGAGCCATGGAGGTAAAGCCATTAACTCTGACTCTGGGAAAGAGGGAGAAGCAGTTTCTGTTTGAACAACTGCGGTGACCCTGGGAGAAGTGTCCGTCTGAACAACCACCATAGTCTGCTGAGTGACGATAGGATGTGATGAAGATGTCATGAATTCATCAAAACAGGTCATGGAAGTATCAATATCAGACAAAGGCACATATGAAGGATCATCCGAAAAGATATTCAACAAATTTTCCTGAGAACGATCCTGAGATGGTTCTGCTGCTGAAAGTGGAAGAACGTCTTGTGGAGATTCTGAAACTGAAGGGACTGATTGAGAATTCACATCTATCATAGAAGGAAACATGGGTACCTCAATAGGAAATGAAGAAAGGGAATTGTGTGGGGATTCTGTAGAAGGCGATCGAGGGGCATTATTAGATTGAGTTTCTTCCTCTGAACCTTCAGGATCAACCACACGAATTTCTAGTTGTGACTTCTCCTTGCCTTGGACTGTTATTTCCTGGGGAGGAAGCACCATTGCACGGCTGACTCGCAATTTGATCCTCGTACTAGAAGAGGATGCACCTTCTTTATTGTCCAGTTGAATTTTAGACTTCCGCCCAAGAGGACCCGTAGAATCTTCTTCTTTCCCAACCTTAATCTTGATGAGCTTGACACCATTGTTCTTAAGCCAGATATTGGTATTGGCAAGAATTGACTGAAATCTATCCAAGATAGAAGTGTTTTCCTTATGGGACCAATGAATAGAAGGAATTGGAGCCTCATCAACATGCTGATTGACAAACTCAGAATCAAGAATGTTTCCATCGTCAATCATCCCTTGTGGCATGTCCACGAGGTTTAGGTCTACAATTTGTTCTGTAGTGAGCCGACAGTAATCCATCTTGCGAATCTCCTTTTTCGTACGAAGATCAACCCAAATATCTTCTATCCGATGCACATGAATGAAGGTCTTCTTGATCTTTTCCTTCATGCCTCGGTAATCAAAATCAGCTCTAGGTTTGAATCTTTTGAGTCTGATTTCTTGCAACTCGGTCTCCATAGCCTTGGCCTTGATCGAAGTCATTAGAGAATATCGACCAATCTTCAATGGGTTATTGGAAGAAATACACATACCAACCTTGTGCCTGACTGATTGATGTGTATGCACAGCCATGATCTGTTTTCCCAATTCCATAAGAATAATCTTATCGGTTGGGTATCGTGGGAGCATATAAGGCTGCCCGCCATAGCATCCAACTCTCATGCAAGTAAAAGTTGGAAACTGGAGAAACAAACAACCATATTCTTTCACCCTTTCCCATGCTTCATCTGAGAGTCTTTTGTTCTTCAGGGTTTTGTCAAATTGACACAGGTAATGACCAAAGAAGGCGTCTTGAACTCTTCTGAAATGAGACCTACTTGGCCTTAGAGGCAACTGATCATAGTACTCCCAAACTGGTACAAGCATGCGGTCACCCTTGGTGGAAAGACCTGGAAAATGTCTAAGTGACGCAGCAATATACACGAGATATGAATTCATGTAGAAGGTGAAAGTAGTAGGGACGACTGCAAGTTGCTCACACAAAGCATCACTGATGATCTCACCCCAACAGATGTGCTGAGACTGCCTTATTAACATAATAAATTGGTACATACAAGGTTCAAAAACATTGGAATGTTCCAATCCCATCATACGACTCAGAAGGGTAATAGTATCGCCAATCTCATTCTTGAAATCAGATTGATATAACTTAGTCCATCTGGTAAGTGCAATGTGAGGTTCATGAATCCATTTGTTGATATGCCGCTTTCAGTCTTTTTCCTTTCTAGCAAAGTATTCAGCTGCGCTTTGCTTGGAGATCTGTATATAGATGGTTTCAGAAGGTATTTTGAAAACCCTCTCTATAGCTTCTGCATCCAGGCGAATGATCACTTCTCCATCATCGTTCTTAATAACTCGTGTCTCTTTATCGAAATGATGGGCATATGCTAACACAAATTCCGGTTCTAGGGCAGCAACTGGAAAGGATGCGGCATGATGGATATGGCTGTCCAACAATCGTTGCATGTCTCCCTCCTTCGGATCTTCAATCCTTTGTATGAATTCATACATGTCAACATGCCCTATCTCAGTATGCTTGATATGATCAAGGGAGGAGGAAACCTGTGACTGCGGAACTTCATTTTGGTATTTGTCATACCTATATTTCATCTTTTTTGGAGTGGGAAATGATGGTACATCTGTCATCTGAAAACAACTGGAAACGCTGCAATGTAAATCCAAGAGTATCAAGGCAATATCAAAGTCAGTATCTTCAGACATTTTTACTCCTCCAAATGGGAAAGTTCAACTTTCGTACTTGGGCTTTGTGAGAGGAAATATGAGAGGTGGAAAGGCAAGCTTTTGACTTATTTTGGGTTTTGAAACATGTTTTGCAAGTACACAAGAGGGAAGTACAAACGTGCAATCGGGTTTCTAAATTCCGAATGCAACTATACTCGCAAAACACGAAGCATAAAAGGAGAATGAATTTTCAGTTTGGAAGTTGGGAAGAACACATTTGCAATTGGTTTTCTAAATCCAAACGCAAACTTACAAACTGAAAATCGAAGGAATGGATAAAAAATGATATTTGGGCATGCGGGAAATGACGAAGATGATAAGTACGGATGAGGGAATTGAAAGCGGATAGGTAAAAATGAATTTCAAGAAGACCATTTGGAACTTTGCCATGCAAAAATGGGAAGGACTTTCAACTTGCAATCCAGATTTCAAAACCCAAATTTGGGAAGAACTTGATTTTTTCGTCATTGGAGCTTGATTTTTGGACTAAAGAAGGTTAAGTCTTTGTCCAACAAAGGGAAGAACTCAAGAGGTAGAAATTTTTACACTTGCACATTTCTTTGCAAATTGGGAAGATTGCAAATTGGGAAGAACACATCTTTCTTATTTTGAAACTTGATTTTTTGGACCAAAGAAGGTTAAGTCTTTGTCCAAAAAGGGAAGAACACAAATTTTCCTCTTACTTGCAATCGGGTTTTTAAAACCCGAATGCAAGTAAAGAAGGAGAAATTCCAAAGGGGAAGAACAACTTTACTTTACAAATTTCTTTGTAAAATGAGGAATTTCCTCTCATAAAACCATTATGAACATGAACAAAACTAAAACTAAACAAGAAAATGCAAGGAAAGAAATAAAAAATAAAGACAAAAATAAAAATTACCTTGCAATGTTGAGAAGAAATCCAAACTTGGAGAATCAACCAAACATGGAAGATGAAGCCCTTTAAATAGAATTTAAACAATGGAAAAAACTTAGCCATGCATTGTGACAAAAGCAAAACTGATTTGCTATAAAAATGCCAAAGGAAATGGTTCGAAACTGATTTCACTCATCATTAAATACAAGACAAATCAAAAACAACTTAGGATTGAAAGCATACCTTAAATGAGAAAGGTGCGTAATCTAGCAAAAAACATGACTATTTTTTTAGGGCCTTTTTGCAGATTCGAAACCAAAAATGCGCATAAAATGGTTTGATGAATGCTTAGAATCCAACGCATTCATGTTTGAGCCAAAAACGCCTTAGGAAAAGATGAATCCAAACCCTAAAACCATGGCAAATCGCATACATGCATGATTCAAAAAAAACGCTTTGAAGAAGACAAATGGCAAAAAACGGTTTGATAGATGCGTGAAAAATAGGTTTTGAATCCTTCAAAGTTGCAGCAAATCCACACTTGGAAGGAATCCCTAAATTTCCTCCAAAATATTCGAACCCAAATCAGCTTGCAATGGCATGGAAGAATTTCGGGTTTTGGAAACAAAACAACAAGTTTTAAAAAATGTTCATATTTTTGCCTCTAAGGCAAATTTCGGGTTTTAGAAAAGGAATTACAAGTAAAATTACTTGTAATAGGGAAATAGAATTCCCTTTACAAGTGATTTCACTTAAAACATGTAAAGGGGTTTTAAAATCCCATATACAAGTTCTATTTTAAAATTATAACAATAACTTTAAGTTATAAAGACATGTAAAGGGGTTTTAAAAACCCATTTACAAGTTTTAAAACACTTCAAGTCATAGCTACTGGTAATGGGGGTTTTAAAACCCTTATTACTAGTTTTAAAAAAACTTGCAATTGGAGAAAAATTCCCCTACAAGTCTAAAAGCTTCAAGGGGGTTTTGAAAAACAAATTACCAGTTACTGGTAATCATTGAAAAATTCCCCTACATTGAAGCGAAAACATAGCAAACGGACTCGAAATGCGACGAAATTCGAAACGTAGCTTGAGGATGGATCAACGATCAATCTAGTCCAAGGATGGGGCAAATTTCTGCCTTGGGAAGTGTGCCATAGAGTAAAATTTTTCATTTTTTAAACAAAAATTTCTATGTGATAGTCCAATTTTTTGAAATCAAAAATTGAGGACAACAATATTCCTTCATGAATCCATCAGATAGATCCCATCCATGTGCTAGACCAACCCCTAAATGTTAGGAAATGGTTCAAGGAATAGTCTTCAGTTCTTCATGTCAAAATCAGCACACATAAAAATATAATCAACAATAGGCCAAATTCAAATTGTTTAGGTTACAAGTCTACAATTATTCAATCATGTGTAGGTAAAGGAGATATGTAGATTGCAAAATTAGCTAGAGAGTTGGATAATTGCCAAATATTAATAACCCATTTACTGAATATTAAAAATCTATATCTCTATTTTCCTAGACTATTTGTGTGCACTTGTTTAATGACTTGTACTAGGTTTGTTTAATTGATTCACTTTTTCAAATTAAAATTTCGAGTTGAGCTTCTAATTTGGAAAAGCAAATTGGGAAAAAGGAGACAATTAAGAAAATATGGGTGTAGTAATTGCAAACTCTTTAAAATGCATGTTGTTGTTTGTGCTTTAATGGGGGGTGAAGTTCTCAAGAGAGAGTCTATATTAATATGTGATCATCCGTGCTGACTGTAGTGTAGAAGCTTTCAGTTGTTTTGAGATGTTATCGGCTTATAGTGCTGATTGTTAAGTGTTAACAATTTCGCTTAAATCATTGCTTGATTAAGCTTGAGAGCATTGTATTAGATTTGTGTCTTTAATAAAGGTTGATTTTTGGTGTGGCTGGGTTTTTCACCCTTAGGTGGGATGGTTTTCCCACGATAAAATTTTGTGTATCTTGTTCTTGTGAGATTTGCTAAGTTTCAGATTTTGTGTCTTATGTTTCTGGTTTTAAACATTAACACCTCCTAGAAAACTTAGGGCAAAATGTAATAAAAAGGTAAAAAAATAATAACGCAAATAATAAGATAAGCTCGCAGCAAAGCAAAGTTGTAGGGAAATGACTAATAAGGAAAGTATTTCGTAGGAAGACAAAAATCCTTGCAAAGTTATAGTGATGGGATCTATTGACTGTGTAAACTTTTTGAGATGATTGATTTCTTATCATTATAATAGTCTAAAGAGAAATTGCCTTTACCAATGAGCCAACAATATCGATTGTTCTAAACATCTATATTACCTTACTTTCACTAAATAATTTAGACTGGCTATGGTATTAGCAATATAAGCAATTTTAATTTCAATTTTTTTTGTTCAATTTTAAAGTTAATGTTAACTTTACCACTATTCTTGTTTTGAAAATTCTCTGTCATGATATGTTTTGGAAATTATTAAATTATATTTAAAAAAAATTGGCGTCTCCAGGTACCCCCGTCTCCTTGTAAACTTGTTAAAAGCCTATGACTCTTTGTTTTACTAGACTATTTTTGCACGCTTGTATCATGTGTATTTGTACTAGGTTTGTGTAATTCTGACGACATCAAGAAATCTCAATGGAGGAAGAATAATCTCATGGCTAGAAAAATACTAATTGATTTTGTTAAGGATCATCTAGTACCTATTATATCCAAGTTGAATTTAGCCAAAGAGATGTTCGAGTGTCTTCAAAGCTTGTATGTATCAACAGTACTAGTAGAGCTCTAGCATTGAGACGTCAACTCCTTCATATCAAAATGGCTAGAGGTGAATTTGTTGTTTCTTTTGTTATGAAGATTACTAAATTAAAGGATCATCTCAATGCTATTAGTGATTCAATTGAGGATAAAGATCTTGTTATGGTGGCCATGAATGGTCATCCTCACTCTTGGGAATCTTTCATTCAAGGTATTAGTGGAAGAAATGAATTACCCAAGTTTGATCGTTTGAGGGCTGATTGCATTCAAGAGGAATGTAGATTAGAGGCAAGAGGAATTGGACGTAAATTTCATCATGAAGAAGATCATGTTCTTGCTGCCCATTCGTCTAAAAGAAGAGGAAGGAAAGGAAACTTAAAAGGAATAGAGATAGAAATTCTGATTCAGCTCCCGAATCTAAGAAAAGAAAGGATCTCTCTAGGGTTCAATGCTTCAAATGTGACAAATTTGGTCATTTTGCTAGAGAATGTCCTTCAAGACCCAAGCCTCAAGCTGCTGCAACAAATGTTGAAAATGTTTCTCCTCATAGAGAGTCTAGTGAAAATTCAGAGGGGTTCTTATTTATTTCTGCTGTCTCTAGTAATATTCATACTGACAGTGATACATGGCTGATTGATCGTGGAGCTTCCCGCCATATCACTGGTTATCGTGAACACCTCTCCAACTTGAAGGAAAAAGATTTGCATCTTCAAGTTATCATTGGTGATGATGCATGTTATTTCAGTTAAATTTTGGTATTCCTCTTCTTTTGAGCGATATTCTTTTTGTTCCTGGTATTAAAAGGAATGTGATTTCTATTTCAGCATTAGAAGACAAGGGGTATCATGTTGCTTTTGTTGATGGAAAAGTTCTTGCATGGAAGAAGAATACCAACATTCAGTCTACAGGTGAAATTGGTATTCGTCACGACAGGCTTTACAAGCTTTCAACTCATCCTATTCAAGCTTTAGCTCATGATTCTACAAGCTCAAGTGAGCTGTGGCATAAAAGATTTGGTCATCTAAATTTCAGAACTTTATCTTCAATGGAGAAGGTAGTTGTTGGTCTTCCAAAGCTGAATCAAAACCATGAAGGTGTCTGCAAGGGATGTGCTCTAGGTAAGAGTGTGTCCAACTTCGTAACAAGATGGGTTAACTTTGGTTGTTTCCAACTTCGTAACAAGATGGGTTTATTTTTCTCTTGGTCATATTGAGGATGCATATAATCTCCATTATCTTTTACTTGATCAAGAATAGGAAACAAGTCACATTTCTTTATAAATTCCACTAGAATTTTTGACCACATCTTCTTCCTTACCCCAAATTCATCTATTAACTTGGACCAATAGTCCTCCAATTCCACTATGTGTTCTTTCTTCTTTCCATGAACTTTTGAATGCAAACCAAAATTTGATCTTTCTTTGTATCCATCCAGCTTGTAAAACTGCAACTCTGAATTAGTTGTCTTGGCTGCTTGGAATGAAGGGCATATCTCTATCATTTTACCTATCACAATAGGAAAATGCACCCCTTGCTTGTGTTCCTTCTTTTGTATGGGGTCCAATTGGACTAACTATCTTGCGACCTTGAGCATGAGTATCTTGTTTGTTGGGTATCTTGGAAGTTTGTCTGGAGCCCTTGAAAACACTTGAATCCTTATGTAGGCGAAGGTTGGAAATTGAATGAACCACGATCCATACTTCTCAATTAATGCCATTTCCTCCTTGGATAACCTCTTGAGAATTCCTCCTTGAAGCAATTAGGTGGTGTACATGAGAAAGGCATCAGTGGCTATCTTGTAATTACCCTTACAATGCAATTGGAGCCGTGGATACAAATCATACACTTTGAATTGTTTACTCCTTGGTCCTACTTCTCCTTTACATATCACACCTCTATATTTTGTATACCAGGCTAGGATATACACCACATAGGAGCTCATGTAGAAGGTCTTTGTTCTTTCTAACTTTCTTAACTGGGTGTCAATGTTATCACTTATCAATTTAGCCGAATTTATCATTTCCTTCCCCAATAAAACCTCTTATACATATGAGAACATCCATACTTCAAAGAATGCACCTTGGGAGGTACCCATGACCCTATTTAGCATGTGAATCATATCACTATATTCTCCTTTGAAGTTAGTACAGAGAAGCCTCTTGGGTAACTTGGAATGATGATTCTTTTGTTCTTTAACCCAATTGGTATTGATTATACCTATGCAGGCTTCTTGTGCTTGATCAAACATTGCTTGTGATTCCTCTTGATTTCTAGTCAGCATCTTCTGGAAGCGAGGAATACCAAACACTTCCCTAATTGAGTCCTTTGTGAGATAGGCCCTAATTGAGTCCTTTGTGAGATAGGCCAAGATTGTCTTGGCTCCACTGGGTTCTTTGATGGACCTTGTTTGTGGATCATACCTCTTGGCACATTCAACCATCAACTCAGTACATTGAACTGCTGGTGGAAAACCTACTGCTTGATGCAGTCCATACTTGACTATGTTTGTTTCTACGGATGAACGCATTTCAGCATGTGTGCGAAACAGTCTTTTGTTGTATTGAACCATGTTGAATTGTTCAAAATTAGTGTTTGCAACAGTCTTCAATTTGGATGACATTTGGGATTCAGGGTAGTGACCTCCTTGACTTGAATCCTCCTAATTCCTCCTCCCATATTCCTTGGTGCAGACATGGTACCTGTACAAAGCTTGAAGTTAATGATTTTACAAGGCAACTAAAACACAGAAAAAATTAATTAATTCCAGCATTTCTTAAGTTTTGATTTTTTTTCTTGTGAATTTCAGTCATCTTAATCTTTTAAAATCAAAATTCATAACTATGAATGCTCAAACCTTCAAAATCTGGAAAAAGAAAATTCTAAAACCTGATTTTTTACCTCTTATGGAGGTCTAATTACAATTCCAATCCCAAAATCCAAAGTCAAAGGGAAAAAATTCTGCGATTTTAAGCTCAAAGTATGATCACCAAGGCTGAATATACGTCTGAAACTTCTTTGCCTGTAAATGACAAGGGATTTGCTTGGTTGATCAGCCTCTCTTCTTCAGGAATTTTCTATTGCAAGGTTTGCCTAGAGAAAAATCGAACTTGTGGAATGAATGTTTGTTGCTATTCCCTTTAATAGACTTGTGAATCCTTCTAGAAGGAGGACGACTCATGCCTTCTATCCCTTAAACAAAAAACAATAACTCTAGCCTCTCACAAGCATATTGCAAAAGAAAACAATAAGGCCTATGCTTTCTTTCCTTAATGAATTTGCAAACAAAGCGATAAAACTTGTTGATTCCTTCCTTGAGCGATTTTGGCAAAATAAAACAATTGATTTCTTTTTTTTTTGAATAAAATAAATGATTTTCCCCTTTCTAGGAAATTGACCTCATGAAGGAATTATTCTTCCACATCTAAGTGGATTTTCCAAGTGGATTATCAACTTAACCTTGCTTACTTCTTTACTTGGGAATTTCGACCTCCAAGTGGATTTTTTTTTTATCTTATGGATTTCTTCACTTGGGAAATTCGAAGTCCAAGTGGATTTCTTTACTTGGGAAATTCAACCTTCATGTGGATTTTCATTTTATCACACAAGGAATTTTCAAGTACTTAGAAACTTTTTGCTCACCTATACTTGGGAAAATTGGACCCCAAGTGGATTTGTTAACTTCTTCCTTGCCTTCAACTTGGAAATTCGAACTCTAAGTGGATTTTCTCTTTCCTTCCAAGTGGATTTTTTTACTTCTCTAAGGAATTTATTTTCAATTGGATTTTCGATTTCTCCTTGGGTGGATTTCATGCCTTCAACAAGATTTCTTACTGAGGAGGTCAGACTTGATAGGATTTTCATTTCCTTGCACACAAAGTAACCTTTGACATCTCCCAAAATGGAAACTCCTAAAAATAGAAATTCATATTTTTAGAAATTTCTAAAAATAGAAGCAAAAAGAAAAAAAGAAGCTTCTCGGATTGGCCCCAAAATGCGAAAAATGAAAGAGCAAAAATGTAGAAAAAACAACTTTCCTAAAAAATAGGAAGTTGTTAGAATTGATCCCCCAAAATTGCATTTTTACTCCTTCAACTTGTCTAAACATATTTGTGGCATCAAAATACTCTTTCGACCATGCTTTCACTGTATTGATTTGATGAACCCTTCGAATTTGAAGAACTTGACTCACTTGCAAAGGCGAGAGTCTGGAGACAAAACCTAAGACACCAAAACACGACTCAAAAAAGCAAAAACAAAGGGGTCCCCATTTGCAGTTGGGCAATGTGTGATTACATCATAACAGTATTGTGCAGTGATAGTTGGAGGAATTGGAAGAAATAGCTTTGGTCACACGTGAGGTTGCAAAGCTCTCTTGCTAAATGGACATTGGTCTTTTTCCCTTAGTGGTCATTGAGGCTGAGAAGATTCTTGCCTATTCATGAATGTGGAGTGTGATGGAGAGTTTTTTTGATATTTCAAATCCCATTATTGGATGAATATGGAGACACTTGCCATGATGGCAGCATGGCATCCATTGAGACCCACTATAGCTAGAAGGCATGTTCGAGTGCTCACTACACTTCATTACATGGAGACATGTTTCAAGGATGTCTTTTACAGATCGAGGGAGGTGACAACTTCTCTTGAGGAAGCTAGTGTGCCTAGGGAGAGTGCACTCCAACAAGAAAAGTTTATTAGGGGTGAGTTAGCGGACCGCATTGAAAGATTTCAGGAACAACTCGCGTAGCAGATCCAACTTATCATTGTAGAATGAGAGCATTGTGTAGTTGTGGAAGACACCTTGGTGTAACGAGAGGCTCAGTTGGTTGGGAAGGAGAGTAGATTGGAGAAGTAGAAGAAAGAGTTGGCAGATCACGCAATTGGCTTTGAAGGAGCAATGGTATCAAGGCACGATTGAGGAGTTGGAGCAAACAAAGGCTCACTTGATGGAGGCGACTAAAGCAGTCACCAGCGAGGAGGGACCTCAAGGAGATTATTCCAAACCAGTCAGCAAGAGTAAACACAACGAAAACACACAGATATGATGGAATGTCATGTCCCCTCTTTAGTATGACATGACACTTTATGTGGATTTGCCTATTCCAGACTCTCGTAGGCAGATGGTTGTGATGAGAGAGTCATTTTGGCGTTTATTTGGTGATTGGATGGCTCATTATGCTCTTGGAGACATTATATTTATTATTACTTTTTATTTGGGGCCAAAATGTTATTGAGGTGCACTTTTTATTTTATGAAGTAACTTTTTATCTAAAAAAGTGCAATGAGGCTTCTAAAAGATTCTATTATGGATACTTCTAGAAAGTCATGGATACTTCTAGAAAGACTAAGAGGCTTCTAGAAGATTCTATTATGGATACTTCTAGAAAGTTATGGATACTTCTAGAAAGACTAAGAGGCTTCTAGAAGATTCTATTATGTGTATAAATAGACCCCATGGGTCTCTCATTTGGCATCAAAGTCTATTTTCTCTAGTGCATCTACTTGAGCATTTGTGGAGCTTGAAGGTCTACAAATATCATTGATCTTTGGGAACGATAACTCCCTTAGATTAGCATAACTAAGGAAGTGAAATATCTTCTGAAGGTTTGCGTTATTGGAGATGGTACTCAGCCATTTCATGTTGGATTTCAATTGAAGGTTGATTTGAGGGCTTGTATTTGGTGAATAAGGTTTTTGAATTCATCCCAGCTCAAAATTTGGTACTGCAGCCGCACAGTACGACCCAGGTACGGCCTGCAGCAGGGACAGTATGGTAGTGACAGCAGGGCATTCTTGGGACAGTCCAGTCCTCCTTTCATCAGCATTTCATAATCGGAGTTCAAGGAGCGATTTCCACGTTCCATTGCATGGTTTTTGTTGTCAATTTTTATGATAGAAGTGCACAGTCATAATAGTCATATATGTATTCAGAAAACAGTCCATTGTAATCAGACATTGCTATCTTGTAGTTGGATTGATATAGTAGAGAAGGTGCATTGCAAGGTCATTGTTCATGTGTGATAGTTTATACATTCTCTTGCCATAAATTCAGTGCTCATGTGTAAGAGTTTGTAACAGTCATACATTTTTAGAAAATTTGTCTACTGAACAATGCAATCAGAATTTGGGAGATTCATGATATATTAGCATTGAAGTCCTTGCATGAATATTTAGAGTTTCATTATTGTTTATTGTGGTATTGTTATCTCAATTGTACTTGATGCCCAAAACAACTATCATATTGAAACACTACATCACAAACAAAACAATTCAGTGCATGCCAAGTGTTTGACAAATTGTCTCAGTTCAGATTTGGGGTTTATTAGTGGCCTTTATAGTAAGGGTCATTCCAGTGGTATCAGAGCGGTGTTCTTGCCATCCTGTTGGGTAAGAAACATTTATGCATCCATCAGCACTGGGGCATCACAGGTACTACACACACAGAAGAGCAGCACTAGAGGGTGAACAGGAGTACAGAAACATTCTTACCATGGGTGAAAGACAATCATAGAGTCCACCTAGAGTTCCCAGGAATGAGGATGATGAGGCTAGGGACTTTTTCAGAACCATGGCTACTGGACAGCAGGAGATAGTCCAGTCATTGTGTGCTTTGACCACTCTGATGGAGAGAGTGGTTCAGCCCAGAGTTTAGGAGTAGGGTAGAGTTAGACCTGATCATGACAATAGGAGTGTAGCAGGTTCACAGGGTGCTCCTAGGCACAGGTCTTGGACAGCGGATAGACCTACTCGTCCTACTTTCCTTAGAGAAGAGGCTCAAGAGGCAGGAGAGTGCGATGTACAAGATGAGTTTCAGGATGATCTTAGAGCTGCTATTGCAGAGTGGCAGGCATTACCACCACATGTACGTGAGTTACTTAATTTTGATCGTTACTTGAATCAGAGGAGAGAGCACATGAGGAGTACTCAGCTGAACAGGAGACCTAGAGGCCATGACAGTGAGTTGCAGCGAGCTGCTAGCAAGCTCACTTTACCTTCCTTTGATGGTAGTGGACGGATGACAGCACAGGCATGGATACATAAGTTGGATACCTTCTTAGCATTGAGACCCATGTCGGAGATAGATGCCATCAGATACGTCACCTTGCATTTGGAGGGCGCAGCTCATGACTGGTGGTCACATGGTATGGTTACTTTACAACACAATTAGGTGACTTCATACTAGGATTTTGTAGATAGATTGGTGGAGCGTTTTGATAGGAAGGATCCTGAGATATTCTTTCGTGATCTTGCATAGTTGAGACAGATAGGCAGCTTGGAGATGTATATCAGTGAGTTTCAACGGTTGTTAGTTATGGTACAGGATGTATCAGAAAGACGGTTGGTCATACTATTCACTGAGGGATTGTTTGAACCCCTCAAGGGTTGGATCAAGGCATTTGAACCATCGACATTATAGGAGGCCATGAGGAAAGCTCGTAGTATGGAGCTTACAACACCTTCTAGCAAATTCACCCCTAGGAGTTCTACTTCTTTCAGAGATAATAAGAAGTTTGATAAGGAGAAAGGGAGGAAGGTTGATACCAAGGGGAAATCCACCACACCCTTGGATACTGAGGCACTTAATGACCTACGCAGGAAGAAGCTATGCTTCTATTGCAAAGGTCCTTATGACAGGGATCATGACTGTCCGTTGAAGCCTAAGGGGAAGGCCAATAGAGTTATGTGGGCATATTATGAGGACTCAGATTTAGATAGCGCAGTACATGAGGATGAGCACAGTGACACAGAGCCGGAGGTAGAGGCAGAGGCTACAGAGCCTAAGGATGAGCTGGAGTTACATTTGCAGCAGGCACGCTTGTCTAGTATCCAGCAGGAGGGGTCCTTTAGATTGCGTGGAGTTCTAGCAGAACAGAAGGTGATTACCCTAGTTGACACAGGTGCTATGCACAATTTCATTGATGCACAATTGGTTGAGCGCCGTGGCATTGAGACAGAGGAGTTTGAGGGTCTCCGAGTATAGGTTGTTGATGGTTACACTCTTAAGTGTAACAGGATGATTAGAAACATGCCTCTACGCTTGAACAATTATGAGTTCAAAGCGGATTACCATGCAGTTAACATGGGTGACCTAGACATTGTATTGGGGATGACTTGGTTACATTCATTGGGTGAGGTCACTCTCAGACTCAGAGACATGGAGATTAAGTTTGAGGTTGATGGGAGACAGCATGTATTGAAGGCTATTAGAAATAGTGATGTTAGAACTATTTCTTTCAGGTGCATGGAGAGGTTGGTTAGACACGATGGGATTGGATGGGCAGCCATGTGTACTCTCATGCCTACACAGGAGGAGCATCAGAAGGCAGAGTATCACCCTGACATTCAGAGATTGAGATAACGGTATGATAGGGTGTTCAGTAACATTCCACCTGGTGCACCACCTAACAGGGGAATAGAGTACATCATTGAGTTAGAAGAGGGTGCTAAACCCGTGATGATCACACCATACAGGCATCCTAAGAGACTCAAGGATGAGATTGAGAAAACCATCAAGGAGTTGCTTGAGATGGGGCATATTAGACCGAGCAAGTCTCCTTTTGCTTCTTTAGTAGTGTTGGTGAAGAAGAAGGATGGCTTGTTACGTATGTGCATTGAATATCGGGTGTTGAACAAGAGGACTATCAAGAATAGATACCCTATCCCACGGATTGATGAGCTGATAGATGAGCTTCATGGGGCATGCTACTTCAGCAAGATAGATTTGAGACCAGGATATCATCAGATCAAAGTTAGAGAGCAGGATGTGGAGAAGACGACATTTAGATGTCATTGTGGACACTTTGAGCTTGTGGTCATGCCATTTGGGTTGACCAATGCACTAGCTACTTTTCAGTCTACGATGAATAAGGTCTTCCATCATCAGTTGAGGAGATTTGTATTGGTTTTCTTCGATGACATTTTGGTATACAGCAGATCATGGCAGGAACATCTTGAGCATCTGGAGATAGTATTAAGCATATTGCAGAAGGAGTCCTTGTATGCCAAGGAGTCCAAGTGTGATTTGGGTATGACTGAGCTCTTGTATTTAGGACATATTATCAGTGCAAAGGGAGTAAGGATGGATCCTGATAAGATCCGTGCTATAGTAGAGTGGCCTATTCCTGAGAACTTGACACAGTTGAGAGGGTTCCTAGGCCTATGTGGCTTCTACTGCAGATTTGTTAGTGGATACTCACGACATGCAGCCCCTATGACATATTTGTTGAAGAAGGGGGCCTTTGATTGGACACCGGAGGCACAGACTTGCTTTGACAGGTTCGAGGAGATCATGACCTCATGCCCGGTGTTAGCCTTGCCTGATTTCTCAAAGCCATTTGAGCTTCAATGTGATGCATCCGGCGATGGTATAGGTGCTGTGTTGATGCAGGACAAACACCCTATTGCATATGAGAGCAGGAAACTCCGTGGTCCAGAGAGATCTTTCAGCATCTATGACAAGGAGATGTTAGCCATCATGCACACATTGGCTAAGTTTAGACAGTATCTCGTGGGTGGTAAGTTTTGTATTAAAATTGACCACAATAGTTTGAGGCATTTCCTTAGTCAAAGAGATCTCAACGATAGACAGCAGAAGTGGGTGAGTAAGCTACAAGCTTACGATTTTGACATATCATACGTGAAAGGGACTCAGAATGTGGTAGCGGATGCGTTGTCACGTAGACCACATCTCAGTGCATTGATTGAAATATTAGAGGATTGGAGACATATGATAGTGGCAGAGTATGCTAGAGACCCATGGGCGTCAGGGATAGTTGATGGGTTAGTTATTGATACCCGGTATACACTTGTAGATGATTTATTTATCTACAAGAGTAGGACATTTCTAGTCCCAGGATCGAAGGTGAAGCAATCTATATTGAGGGCTCTTCATGATTCACCTACAGTTGGTCACCCCGGGTACATCAAGACATATAGACAGGTTCGGGAGCGGTTCACTTGGAAAGGGCTTAAGTCAGATGTTTTGCAGTATGTTCATGAGTGCCCTGTTTGTCAGCAGAATAGACAAGAGCACACCTTTCCAGCTGGGCTCCTACAGCCACTTCCCATTCCAGATCAGAAGTGGGAATGCATATCTAAGGACTTCATTACGGGCTTGCCCAAGGCTCAAGGGCATGATTGCATCTACGTAGTAGTGGATAGACTGACGAAGTATGCACACTTCTTTCCCATCACTACTACTTACACAGTAGTACAGGTAGCTGAGGTCTTCTTCAGAGGGGTCTTCAGATTGCATGGGATACCCCGCAGCATAGTGAGTGACATGGACAGTAGATTTTTGAGTCACTTTTGGCAGGAGGTATTCAGACTTTGTGGCACTGAACCTACACCTAGCACTAGTTATCACCCACAGACGGATGGACAGACGGAGATAGTGAACAAGTGGGTGGAAGGTTATTTGAGGAATTACATGGTTGGTCAGTAGAGGGCATGGGTGAGATGGATTCATTTGTGTGAGTATTGTTACAATACCACATTCCACATGTCGATTCAAATGACACCTTTCAGAGCTCTATATGGGTATGATGCGCCTAACTTCATTGATTTGCTGATGTCTGATGTTAGAGTTCCACATGCCAGGGATTTGCTTCAGGAGAGCGAGGACATTATTGATGCTCTCAAGGATAATATGGCCAGGGCACAGAATCAGTACAAGCAGTACGCAGATCGGAAGCAGATTGAGAGGAGTTTTGAGGTTGGTGATATGGTTTACCTCATGCTTCAGCCCTATAGACAGTCTACTCTTAAGAAGAGTGGGTCAGAAAAGCTTAAGCCGCGCTATTATGGGCCTTTCAGGATTATCAGGTGGGTAGGAGAGTTCGCTTATGAGCTTGAGCTTCCAGTAGATAGCAGTGTGCACAATGTGTTCCATGTGTCGCGCCTCAAGAAGGCATTAGGACAGCATGTTGTGCCTTCCACAATGCTACCACCCTTGGATGATGAGGGGAAGTTGATATTGGTGCTAAAGTCTATTTTGGATAGTAGGGAGAAACAGCTCCGCAGGAGAGTTATCAGGGAGTATTTGGTGAAGTGGAGAGATCTTCTTGTTGAGGATGCCACTTGGGAGACTGAAGCCATTCTGCAGCATCCTGCATTGAGATTTCTCGAGGCCAAGCAATTTCAGGAAGGGCGGACTGTCATGTCCCCTCTTTAGTATGACATGACACTTTATGTGGATTTGCCTATTCCAGACTCTCGTAGGCAGATGGTTGTGATGAGAGAGTCATTTTGGCATTTATTTGGTGATTGGATGGCTCATTATGCTCTTGGAGACATTATATTTATTATTACTTTTTATTTGGGGCCAAAATGTTATTGAGGTGCGCTTTTTATTTTATGAAGTAACTTTTTATCTAAAAAGTGCAATGAGGCTTCTAGAAGATTCTATTATGGATACTTCTAGAAAGACTAAGAGGCTTCTAGAAGATTCTATTATGTGTATAAATAGACCCCATGGGTCTCTCATTTGGCATCGAAGTCTATTTTCTCTAGTGCATCTACTTGAGCATTTGTGGAGCTTGAAGGTCTGCAAATATCAGTGATCTTTGGGTACGATAACTCCCTTAGATTAGCATAACTGAGGAAGTGAAATATCTTCTGAAGGGTTGCGTTATTGGAGATGGTACTCAGCCATTTCATGTTGGATTTCAATTGAAGGTTGATTTGAGGGCTTGTATTTGGTGAATAAGGGTTTTGAATTCATCCCAGCTCAAAATTTGGTACTGCAGCCGCACAGTACGACCCAGGTACGGCCTGCAGCAGGGACAGTACGGTAGTGACAGCAGGGCATTATTGGGACAGTCCAGTCCTCCTTTCATCAACATTTCATAATCGGAGTTCAAGGAGCGATTTCCAGGTTCCATTGCATGGTTTTTGTTGTCAATTTTTATGATAGAAGTGCACAGTCGTAACAGTCATATATGTATTTAGAAAACAGTCCATTGTAATCAGACATTGCTATCTTGTAGTAGGATTGATATAGGAGAGAAGGTGCATTGCAAGGTCATTGTTCATGTGTGATAGTTTATACGTTCTCTTGTCATAAATTCAGTGCTCATGTGTAAGAGTTTGTAACAGTCATACATTTTTAGAAAATTAGTCTATTGAACAATGCAATCAGAATTTGGGAAATTCATGATATATTAGCATTGAAGTCCTTGCATGAATATTTAGAGTTTCATTATTGTTTATTGTGCTTTCGTTATCTCATTTGTACTTAATGCCCAAAACAACTATCATATTGAAACACTACATCACAAACAAAACAATTCAGTGCATGCCAAGTGTTTGACAAATTGTCTCAGTTCAGATTTGGGGTTTATTAGTGTCCTTTATAGGATGCATAAATGTTTCTTACCCAACAGGATACCACTGTAATGACCCTTACTATAAAGGCCACTAATAAACCCCAAATCTGAACTGAGACAATTTGTCAAACACTAGGCATGCACTGAATTGTTTTGTTTGTGATGTAGTGTTTCAATATGATAGTTGTTTTGAGCATCAAGTACAATTGAGATAACAATACCACAATAAACAATAATGAAACTCTAAATATTCATGCAAGGACTTCAATGCTAATATATCATGAATCTCCCAAATTCTGATTGCATTGTTCAGTAGACAAATTTTCTAAAAATGTATGACTGTTACAAACTCTTACACATGAGCACTGAATTTATGACAAGAGAATGTATAAACTATCACACATGAACAATGACCTTGCAATGCACCTTCTCTACTATATCAATCCAACTACAAGATAGCAATGTCTGATTACAATGGACTGTTTTCTGAATACATATATGACTGTTATGACTGTGCACTTCTATCATAAAAATTGACAACAAAAACCATGCAATGGAACCTAGAAATCGCTCCTTGAACTCCGATTATGAAATGCTGATGAAAGGAGGACTAGACTGTCCCAAGAATGCCCTATTGTCACTACCGTACTGTCCCTGCTGCAGGCCGTACCTGGGTCATACTGTGCGGCTGCAGTACCAAATTTTGAGCTGGGATGAATTCAAAACCCTTATTCACCAAATACAAGCCCTCAAATCAACCTTCAATTGAAATCCAACATGAAATGGCTGAGTACCATCTCCAATAACGCAACCCTTCTGAAGATATTTCACTTCCTCAGTTATGCTAATCTAAGGGAGTTATCGTTCCCAAAGATCAATGATATTTGCAGACCTTCAAGCTCCACAAATGCTCAAGTAGATGCACTAGAGAAAATAGACTTCGATGCCAAATGAGAGACCCATGGGGTCTATTTATACACATAATAGAATCTTCTAGAAGCCTCTTAATCTTTCTAGAAGTATCCATAACTTTCTAGAAGTATCCATAATAGAATCTTCTAGAAGCCTCATTGCACTTTTTAGATAAAAAGTTACTCCATAAAATAAAAAGTGCACCTCAATAACATTTTGGCCCCAAATAAAAAGTAATAATAAATATAATGTCTCCAAGAGCATAATGAGCCATCCAATCACCAAATAAACGCCAAAATGACTCTCTCATCACAACCATCTGCCTACGAGAGTCTGGAATAGGCAAATCCATGTAAAGTGTCATGTCATACTAAAGAGGGGACATGACAGTCCGCCCTTCCTAAAATTGCTTGGCCTCAAGCAATCTCAATGCAGGATGCTGCAGAATGGCTCCAGTCTCCCAAGTGGCATCCTCAATAGGAAGATCTCTCCACTTCACCAAATACTCCCTGATAACTCTCCTGCAGAGTTGTTTCTCCCTACTATCCAAAATAGACTCTGGCACCAATATCAACTTCCCCTCATCATCCAAGGGTGGTAGCACTGTGGAAGGCACAACATGTTGTCCTAATGCCTTCTTGAGGCGTGACACATGGAACACATTGTGCACCCTACTATCTGCTGGAAGCTCAAGCTCATAAACCAACTCTCCTACCCGCCTGATAATCCTGAAAGGCCCATAATAGATGCATCAGAAGATTCTATTATGGATACTTCTAGAAAGTCATGGATACTTCTAGAAAGACTAAGAGGCTTCTAGAAGATTCTATTATGGATACTTCTAGAAAGTTATGGATACTTCAAGAAAGACTAAGAGGCTTCTAGAAGATTGTATTATGTGTATAAATAGACCCCATGGGTCTCTCATTTGGCATCGCACTCTATTTTCTCTAGTGCATCTACTTGAGCATTTGTGGAGCTTGAAGGTCTGTAAATATCATTGATCTTTGGGAACGATAACTCCCTTAGATTAGCATAACTGAGGAAGTGAAATATCTTTAGAAGGGTTGCGTTATTGGAGATGGTACTCAGCCATTTCATGTTGGATTTCAATTGAAGGTTGATTTGAGGGCTTGTATTTGGTGAATAAGGGTTTTGAATTCATCCCAGCTCAAAATTTGGTACTGCAGCCGCACAGTACGACCCAGGTACGACCTGCAGCAAGGACAGTACGGTAGTGACAGCAGGGCATTCTTGGGACAGTCCAGTCCTCCTTTCATCAGCATTTCATAATCGGAGTTCAAAGAGCGATTTCCAGGTTCCATTGCATGGTTTTTGTTGTCAATTTTTATGATAGAAGTGCACAGTTGTAACAGTCATATATGTATTCAGAAAACAGTCCATTGTAATCAGACATTGCTATCTTGTAGTTGGATTGTTATAGTAGAGAAGGTGCATTGCAAGGTCATTGTTTATGTGTGATAGTTTATACATTCTCTTGTCATAAATTCAGTGCTCATGTGTAAGAGTTTGTAACAGTCATACATTTTTAGAAAATTAGTCTACTGAACAATGCAATCAGAATTTGGGAAATTCATGATATATTAGCATTGAAGTCCTTGCATGAATATTTAGAGTTTCATTATTGTTTATTGTGGTATTGTTATCTCAATTGTACTTGATGCTCAAAACAACTATCATATTGAAACACTACATCACAAACAAAACAATTCAGTGCATGCCAAGTGTTTCACAAATTGTCTCAATTCGTTTCCGATCTGCGTACTGCTTGTACTAATTCTGTGCCCTGGCCATATTATCCTTGAGAGCATCAACAATGTCCTTGCTCTCCTGAAGCAAACCCCCGGCACATGGAACTCTAACATCAGACATCAGCAAATCAATGAAGTTAGGCGCATCATACCCATATAGAGCTCTGAAAGGTGTCATTTGAATCGACATGTGGAATGTGGTATTGTAACAATACTCACACAAATGAATCCATCTCACCCATGCCCTCTGCTGACCAACCACATAATTCCTCAAATAACCTTCCACCCACTTGTTCACTATCTCCGTCTGTCCATCCGTCTGTGGGTGATAACTAGTGCTAGGTGTAAGTTCAGTGCCACAAAGTCTGAATACCTCCTGCCAAAAGTGACTCAAAAATCTACTGTCGCTGTCACTCACTATGCTACGAGGTATCCCATGCAATCTGAAGACCCCTCTAAAGAAGACCTCAGCTACCTGTACTGCTGTGTAAGTAGTAGTGATGGGAAAGAAGTGTGCATACTTCATCAGTCTATCCACTACTACGTAGATGCAATCATGCCCTTGAGCCTTGGGCAAGCCCGTAATGAAGTCCATAGATATGCATTCCCACTTCTGATCTGGAATGGGAAGTGGCTGTAGGAGCCCAGCTGGAAAGGTGTGCTCTTGTTTGTTCTGCTGACAAACAGGGCACTCACGAACATACTGCAAAACATCTGACTTAAGCCCTTTCCAAGTGAACTGCTCCTGAACCTGTCTATATGTCTTGAAGTACCCGGAGTGACCAACTGTAGGTGAATCATGAAGAGTCCTCAATATAGATTGCTTCACCTTCGATCCTGGGACTAGAAATATCCTGCTCTTGTAGATAATCAAATCATCTACAAGTGTATACCGGGTATCAATAATTGACCCATCAACTATCTCTGACGCCCATGGGTCTCTAGCATACTCTGCCACTATCATATGTTTCCAATCCTTTGATATTTCAATCAATGCACTGAGATGTGGTCTACGTGACAATGCATCCGCTACCACATTCTGAGTCCCTCTCACGTATGATATGTCAAAATCGTAAGCTTGTAGCTTACTCACCCACTTCTGCTATCTATTGTTGAGATCTCTTTGACTAAGGAAATGCCTCAAACTGTTGTGGTCAGTTTTAATACAAAACTTACCACCCACTAGATACTATCTAAACTTAGCCAATGCGTGCATGATGGCTAACATCTCCTTGTCATAGATGCTGAAAGATCTCTCTGGACCACGGAGTTTCCTGCTCTCATATGCAATAGGGTGCTTGTCCTGCATCAACACATCACCTATATCATCACTGGATGCATCACATTGAAGCTCAAATGGCTTTGAGAAATCAGGGAAGGCTAACACCGGGCATGAGGTCATGATCTCCTTGAACCTGTCAAAGCAAGTCTGTGCCTCCGATGTCCAATCAAAGGCCCCCTTATTCAGAAAATCTGTCATAGGGGCTGCAAGTCGTGAGTATCCACTAACGAATCTGCAGTAGAAGCCACATAGGCCCAGGAACCCTCTCAACTGTGTCAAGTTCTCAGGAATAGGCCACTCTACTATAGCATGGATCTTATCAGGATCTATCCTTACTCCCTCTGCACTGATAATATGTCCTAAATACAAGAGCTCAGTCATACCCAAATCACACTTGGACTCCTTGGCATACAAGGACTCCTTCTGCAATATGCTTAATACTGTCTCCAGATGCTCAAGATGTTCTTGCCATGATCTGCTGTATACCAAAATGTCATCGAAGAAAACCAATACAAATCTCCTCAACTGATGATGGAAGACCTTATTCATCGTAGACTGAAAAGTAGCTGGTGCATTGGTCAACCCAAATGGCATGACCACAAGCTCAAAGTGTCCACAATGACATCTAAATGCTGTCTTCTCCACATCCTGCTCTCTAACTTTGATCTGATGATATCCTGATCTCAAATCTATCTTGCTGAAGTAGCATGCCCCATGAAGCTCATCTATCAGCTCATCAATCCGTGGGATAGGGTATCTATTCTTAATAGTCCTCTTGTTCAACACCCAATAGTCAATGTACATGCTCATAATTGCTTGATAGATTCAGGAACCTTAGCAAATGTCATGCTGTTGTCCATATGTACCGCTCTAGGCTTGACCCCCACCAAAACAAACAGAAAAGTGACGTAGTTGGATAAAACTGAAGTGAATGTGGTAGGTGAGTTAAACAACATTCATATGCAACTAATAGCGGATCCACAGGTGCAAAGGTATATTGATATCCAAGTGGTGGATATCTCGGGTGCGTATGACATGCTGCTGAGTAGAGATTGCACCCGAGTTCTCAAATGGATGGCTACATTCAAGCTTAACCCACATGTGGTTGCCATGGAGAGGGGTATCAAACCAAATCAGAATTGAGTCGCAACTTTGACTCAAGTTGATTATCACAAAATACAATTAGATGAATGATACTCTATTTTTGGAGTCCGATATGGGAACCTACAAGCCTGATTTAGGCCTTGTAAATGAAGTTTTGCTAGTTCAATGTTCAGGACCAGTGCCAACTTAGAGAAATTTACAGAAAGCATCGAAATGTGCATAGATGAGGATGATGATTTGTCATTTTGAAATAACGTGCTCACTATGTAAAACAAAGTTGGATCAAGTACAAAAGAAACACCCAAGAAAATTAAGGTCTATGTGCTACAACAAGTATTTGTTGGTTCACCAGTAGGTCAAGAAGAGGAAGCTCTCCAACATAAAATCAGTGAACTTTAGAAACTGGAAGGTCAACCCCACACAATAGAAAATCCAAATTAGATATGGACTCTGAGGTTCAATGGCTCTAAGTCAAAGCAAGGAGTTGGGGCTGGAATAGAATTGATAAACCCCAATGGTGAAACATAGTTGGCTGCCCACAGACTGTAGTTTCACTGCACTGACAATGTGGTAGAATATGAATCTCTTGTCCATGGACTGCTATTGGCAATCCAGAAAGGATCATGAGTGCTCCACTGCTTTAGAGACTTAGAGGTAGTGTTTAGATAGGTCAGGAAACAATACACTTGCCATAGCAAAAGGCTGAATTGCTACCGCAATCGGGTGTGGGACTTGATTGAAAGTTTTGATGCTTTCAACGCCAAAACTATCTAGAGATCACAGAATCAAGTAGCTGATTCCTTAGCTCAGGTTCCAAGCTCGTTGGAGCCATTAGCAATTCAGAGTTTAAAGACGTTCACAGTTGAGTTGACATCAACCCCCTCCATTCCTAATAACATCACCAATTTTTAGGTATTTTAGGATGATAAACATATTTAGATTTTAGCACCAGTTTAGACATGTTTGCTGCACAGTTTATTGATGAAGAAGAAGTTGAAGAAGTGGAGATTGACATCGAAGGTATCCTCAATCTCAAAACAAGCATTTTTCTTAGAGGTATGGTACAACTAGAGAGGATATTCGATTGGGATCAGCTAAAGTCCCACAAGGATAGTGTGTGACAAGGTCAACTTAGGCACTAAAGATAATGAAAGGAATGTCCTAATTGGAAAGGTGTGTACAACACAAGAAATGGACGGAATTCTTAGAAACATGAGGGAATTTTCAGATGTCATAGCATGGGGGTACGAAGACCTGAAAGCCTATGATACCTCAATCATAACACACACCATACCACTCAAACTAGGGACCAAGCCATTTAGGCAAAGGCAACAACAAGTCAACGCTCTATTAGAGTCATTAAACTATCAAGAAGTGAAGAAGCTATTGGCTGCCCACATCATATTCCTTGTCAGACATTCTACATGGGTCACCAACCTTGTCCCGGTGCGAAAGAAGAATGGTGAGATCAGACTGTGTGTAGATTTTTGCAATCTATACAAGGCTTCAAAAAAGGACAAGTATCTTTTTCCTTCACTGGATGAGGTAATACAGATAGTTAATGGGTCTTAGATGATGTCTTTCCTCGATGGGTGCTCTGGATACAACCATGTGATGGTTGAATATGAGGACAGGTTAAAGACAACATTCACTACCAGGTGGGGTGTGTTCGCATATAGAAGAATGCCATTTGGGCTGATCAACGCAGTCGCAACATTTCCATGTGCTATGGGCATTGCTTTTCAGGACCTAGTAGGTAAATGCATCCTCATTTACATGGATGATTTAATGGTTTTTTCTAAGAGGAGGGAAGACCATGTGGATGATTTGAGGAAAGTTTTTCAACGGTGTAGACAGTTCAGGGTTTCTTTAAACCCCAAGAAATGTATGTTCGGGGCAACTGAGGGGAGGCTGCTTGGACATGTTATCTCAGACAAGGAGATTTCTATTGACCCCGATGGATTTAAAGCCATCTTGTAGATCAATCTTCCAGCAAGCAACAAAGAGCTGAAATCATATTTTGGAAAAATAAATTTTGTTAGGAAGTTTATCACGGGATTTGCTAAAATAGTTTGGCCTTTAAATGATATGCTCAAGAAGGATGCCAAGATAGAGTGGACCCCAACAACGAAGAAGGGTTTTGAAGAAATCAAGCAAGCAATTGTTTAGGCTCCAGTTTTAGTGAGTCTCAATTACTTAAAGCCTTTCTATGTATATTCATTTGCTTCTGAGCACACCTACGTTGCCATTCTAACTCAAAGAAAAGGTGAAGAAGGGGAGCATCCCATTGCATTCATGAGTACCCCCTTAAAGGATGCCAATTTGAGGTATCCAAATGTGAAGAAGCAGGCGTATGCGTTGGTCAATGCCATCAAAAAATTCTGGTATTACATACTAGGGAGTAAAGTACATGCTATAGTCCAAGATGCAGCTGTAAAAACGTTGCTAATGCAAAATGAGCTAGGAGAATGAAGGGGCAAGTAGGTTGCCATCATTGAATAATATGACATAGAAATTCAGCCAATGAAGCTAGTAAGAGGCCAAGCCTTGACACAGATGCTTGCATCTGAGTGTTCAGGGATTGCGCATCAACAATATTTGCTTGAGCAAGTTTTTGTCGGATGAGTGTTATGATGATATCATCTTTTATTTGCTGAACCAAAAATGTTTGTCACCTAGTGAATGGGCTAGACCTCATTTTCCCTATGCAATTGAGAATCCCTACCTTGTAGTTTATGCAAGAATACCTCGATGTCAATAACACTGTTGAAGCATGATTGTCCCAATTGTTGTACTTAGAAGAAAAAAGCAATAATGAGATAGAGATAGTTTCCAAACATCAGGAAGTAGTCAAACACTGGTTTGATAGAAGAGCAAAGGTAAAGATTTTTCTCATTTCTTATCTTTTCCTTGGGTAGGATAAAGCACATGAGCAGAAAGGAGAGCATGGTAAGTTTGACAATCTTTGGCTCTGACCTTTCCAGATTTTAGAAATTTTGGGAGATAATGCATTCCAACTGAAGACCGTAACAAACGAGGACGTTCCCTTGCCTGTGAATGGTCAGTTTTTGAAGCATTACTTCTAGCCTTAGGTTTGTTGTGAAGCCTTCCTGTGTACATAGTTAGAATAGGTTTCTTGTTTTCTGCTTTAGTTTAGTTCGTCTTCTTGCTTTAGTTTATGGTTCTTTTGAGGGATTGTTTTCTATCATTTTGAAAAGGGTTTGTGTTCATTGTATGACATTGGTGTACAAAGTCAAAGGTCTTCCTCTAGTTACTTCAACTTTAGCTCTGGTAAAACTCTTGATCACTGGGATGAAGAAATTATTGGAAATACTGAGAGGGGGAGGGGGTGAATCAGTATTTCAGACCTTTAAAAAAAAAAGGAAATCGACAACTCAAACAAGAAACCAACAAGAAAGGTTCAAGATAGTGACACAAGATTTCCCATGGAAAACCCTTTCGGGTAAAAAACCATGTAATGATCAGTTCTCTTTCATGCTTAAGGGCATCAACCTAGATTACGTAACAATAAAACAGAGAGCTCCAACTCTCCTCATAGCACCAATAGAATACAATAGAGGCTCCAACCTCTCAAATGATGAGCACCAACTCAAATAAAAATCTAGATACAATAACAAAGAAGTTGAATGAAAGTGCAATCTCTTTGTTTTACTTAGGAGTAAGTAAAACTCATACAACTCAATACATTGACATATCAAGAATGAACACATTTTGATTGATGGTAAAGTTCTTTGGATACTTCTACTTAAAAACTTCATATCACCGGAATAATGCAACACTACACAATGTAGTCAAGTTCTCATCTCAATCTTCAAATATTTGCCTTCTCCAACACACAATGTCTTCACTTTACAATGGATAAGTATATGTAATCCACTGTCAGAATCAACAGTAAGAGAACAAAGCACGAACTTCTCTCTCATCCCATGTATTCCCCCTCTTTTTTAAAGAACAGAGTTCAAATCATACATAAACTTTTTGCGCAACAACTATATCTCATCGAAAATGGATATAGATCCTCCTCATTCACACGCTTCACACACCGAATGCTGTTTTTTTCATATTTCTTATCTTATGTATCAACACTCAAAAACAACAGTCATTCCTCCTTTTTTTTGACACTTTAGCAGTGAAAAAATGAAGGATACAAGACAATAACGTCTTTGCATACACGAGAGAATCTTCAAACAATGTTCAAAGAGCACACCAAAGTATATGAAAGTAGTTTGAAAACCACTTCCAGAAAGAAACGCCCATCCATATGTTCGAAAAAATGAACTGAAAAAAAAACTGTTATAACCCGACAATTCTAAGAAAAGCGCAAGTTTCATTAGCCATTTAAAAAAAATAAATGATATAATCTTCATAAAAACGCCCGATAAAAAGGAATGCCTCTATATCTATGTGAATACAGTGGTAAATAAAAACAAAAACATAGCGACTCATCAATGACCAAAGCAGAATAAAAAATGCTCCTCTAGAAAAACTATTGAACCATCATAAACTCTGCCTTTTGATTAGACTGAAAAAGAAACGGTTTTGTAGAACACCTCACAGAGCTATCATAAATCCTCTGTAGTTCTCCTTACATAGCTGAATTGACAGATGCCAGTATTGCCATACATCTGAAGAATGTACAAGAAAATAATTCATTTGAAACAAATAGATTCTTGCCATACAAGTGTGTTGATGTGTCTTTTGTACACGACCAAACACAGAATAAAATACCTAAAGGTACCTTATCCTCTCTTGAACAAAGTTCTCGACTACTGAAGATCTCGTCGAAGGATCAGTCGAAGTAACTCCAAGGTTCTGTTATGTAGGATCTCTACTTGTGGATAAGCTCTCTATGGTACGATGTGATTTTGCTGGGATTACAAGGGGACTTACACTCGATGATTTGAATGTCTGATTTGCTTTTAATATTACTGGAACATAGGATTTCAATAGCCTAGAATTTTGAAAAAAAGGATGAGGGCGAGGGAAGGATCTAATTCTGACAGTAAGAATGTAGGAGCAATGAATGACCTTTGATGAAATTCTAACTAAGTCTTGTTTGACATCCCAGGACCATCTCCACAAGGTTAGTACGATCTTCGGAGGAAAGTTTTATGATGTTCAGATCATCGCTACATGCATAGATACCATCAGGTTGATGCATATCAATGAAGAAGCGACAATTGAAGTTAAGCTTAAGTTGAATGATTCCAGTTGACTACACAAAGCAAGTCTGCAATCAACAAACTGCTAGTAGTATGGATATACAAATTTCACCATCAATCAAACACATTTCTTCCACTCATCTAATAACATGAAATCAAATTTGAGAAGTATAGAGACCATGCAAATTGTTTAATCGACCCATAGATTTCACCATTTCTTCAATGAAGTTTACAAGTCTTTTACAACAACGTCTTGGCTACAATCTTTGCCTTCTCTTTCTATTCTACTCTAACTACTATTCTATTTGCTATTAATCATTAGCTATTCTAACCCTTTTGAACTAACTACTATCTATTGACTAACTATTAGCCTTTACAAATGAGGAGCTAGGGCTTATATAGCGCCCTCAATACAATTCAATGGCTCAGATCAATTTGAGATCAATGGCCGAGATTTTACAAAAAAAAAACCCTAATTAGGGTTTGTTACAACAAACTCAATTTTAGCCAATGAGATAATTGCATTATTTGGACATGTCTTCTCTGGAATATTCGACCAATGGATAATCGGGGTAGGTACCTCGAAGTTTGTGACATCTTTGATGAATCAGGTACATTGAATCTGGACATGCTAAGGCGGACCAATCCGATTGGAGGAGTGATGATTGGGATGCCACCTTGTCTGACACTTGTAACTTGGTAGATTTTCAATTTGATGATGTCGAGAAGCTAACTTTAATTAACTCTTCTGAAACTATTGGCTTCTTCAACGGACCCTTGCTTTAACCTCCTTTGTCTTTGATGTGCAGGATGGATGGTGTACCTTTCCTTAAAATGTTGGACTAGAAGATGTCGTCCTTGATGATGCTGGACTGGAGAAGGTCGTCCCTGATGATGCTAGACTGGAAGAGGTCGTCCTTGATGATGCTGGACTGGAGGTCGTTCTTGCCCTGGCTTGGTCTTCTTTCATCTGCAAAACAAACCAAAAGATGATTAAGGTCATATAACAAATTTATTTCAACATAGCATTTTCTACCTTAAATCATCAACAAAAGATATTAAAATGAAGCTTGCTCAAGATTCTCCCCAGGGACAGGCCCTATAAGAATTTCACCCTGGACCCTCTGGAAGGGTCAGGAGCGAAATTTGCATGCCTGGCCAAATTCTTCTCACTTTGTAGCCATACTTGCTTAGATACATGTCCAAAGATGCCCTCATTCTCAACCAACACCAAGCTTGATGTAAATTTGGGACAAAATAGAGGTTTTAAGAATTTTGCTCTGGACCATTTGGAAGGGTCAAGAGCGAAATTCACCTTTTAGGCTTAAAACTCAATCTCTTTCACTCCAACTCATCTAGACTCCCTCATTTTGAATCCACTTCTCAACTAGGCAACATTTGTTTGATCCTCACAAGGCCTAAAAGGGAAATTTAGCTCAAAAACCTAGCCAGGGACAGGACCTATCCAAAATTTCGCTCTGGACCCTTTGGAAGGGTCAAGCACGAAATTCAAGTTTTAGCTCAAAATTTGCATTTTTTGTGGTCAAAAGTCTTTCCAAGGCATTCCAAATAGCTTCTCTCACCCTAGTCTAGGCCTGACTTCATTCAAAATTTGGAGAAAAGGATGGTTTTAGGGTTTTTCGCTCTGGACCCTTTGGAAGGGTCAGGGGCGAAAATCTTGTTTTAGGCTTCTTCCTCCATTCTTTCAACATCAATTAACTTCAAAAGGCAAGAACATGTCTCCTCGCACCCATCCAAGCTATGAAAACCTAACGTTTGACTAGTCTCGCAAGGAAAGTAGGTGATTGTAGGATTTTCGCTCACCCTTTGGAAGGGTCAGGAGCGAAAATCACTTTTTGAGCTCATTTCTTCATATTTTGACGACTCTTGGCAATTCAAGGACATGCCTAAGGACACCTTTAATCTTGATCCACACTAGACTTGGCATAAAATTGAGGGAAAAGATAGGTTTTGCACAATTTCGCCCTGTACCCTTTGGAAGGGTCAGAAGCGAATTTCTTCCTCTAGCCCAAAATCATCATTTTTGGAGACAACAATCTATTCAAGGGCAATCTCATGGGCATCCCTCACCTTGGTCTAGGCATGGCTTGGCACAAATTTTGGAGGATAGGATGGGTTTTAGGATTTTCTCTCTAGACCCTTTGGAAGGGTTAGGAGTGAAATCCATGTTCTAGGACAAATTCTACCATCCTCCTCACTTCAACTCACCTTCAAGGTCAAGGAAACTTTGCTTCGTGGTTTTGAGAAAATTCGCTCTGGACCCTTTGGAAGGGTCAGGAGCGAATTTTTCATTCCTGACTTGATCCTTCATCTTTTCAACTCCAATCCTCTCTAGAAGGTAACTAAACATCATTCTTCACCCAAGGGACAAGGTTTGTGGTCTAAGCAAGGTCAAAAAATAGGTTTGTAAGGAATTTCGCTCTGGACCCTTTGGAATGGTCCAGAGCGAAATTCACCTTCTTGGCTAAAATCCTTCACTTTTCAATGCTTTCAAACATTTCCAAAGGGAAAATATGTCCATTCTTCCTTTCAAGATGCCTTGCAAATCAAAATTTGGTCAAACTAGGGAGGAAATGAGTCTTAGGTAGATTGAAAATCATGATTTTGGCTAAAATCTCCATCTTTCAAAGTGTCCAACTCCCTCTCAAGGCAAGAACATACCAATTTATCCCCCATCATGCCAACGCCTAGCCAAAACAAGGAAGAAAAAAAGAGTTATAAGGATTTTTCACTCTGGACCCTTTGGAAGGGTCAGGAACGAAAATCATGTTTTGAGCTTGATTCTTGATTCTTCCAACTCCAATCCTCTTTGGGAGGCAAACATAGACCATTCTTCTTGCATCTCCACCAAGGTCCTGATCTTGTCTAAGGGGAAAATGAGTGTTTTCAAGAATTTCGCTCTGGACCCTTTGGAAGGGTTAGGAGCGAAATTCACCTTTCAGGTTGATTTTCATCATTTCAAAATCCTACACTCCCTCTCCAAGGCAAACATGCATCAAAACCTTCTCAACTATGCCTCAAAAGTCAACAATCTTGGTCATATCCTTGAACAAAATGGAGGAAAAGTGGATTTTGCTTTGGACCCTTTGGAAGGGTCAGGAGCGAAATTCACATTTCGGCTCAAATCTTGACTTCATTCCTCACATTTCTCCATCCAAACAAGCGTTTTGCCCTCAAAAATGCCTGGGAATGAGTTAGTTCTAAGTTTGGATCAAAGTAGAATGTCTTATGGAGAATTTCGCTTTGGACCCTTTGGAAGGGTCAGGAGCGAAATTCACTTTGGACCCTTTGGAAGGGTCAGGAGCGAAATTTGACATTTTGGTCTCTCCGTCAGGATTCATGTATGGAATATAACATTTAGTTATATTCCATATATACTGTTAGGATGTTTGAGAGTGGTTTCAGACCTCCAGGAGTTATAATGCAAAATCTAGTTTTTGGAGGATTCTTCATTTTTCCAGACTTGGTCAAATTTCAGGATCAGGAAGACATTCTAGACTTAGCCAAATTTCAGGACATTTGGAGATCAGGATGACATTCCAAACTTCATCACTCACCAACTTGACCTAGCTCAGACCTTCAAAAGACAAAATTCCCTCATCAAGATTCAATGACCTCTTGACACCATAAGCAACAAGAGCAAAACTAGGCCCTAAGGAAGACTCAAAGAAACCCTAATTCTGGGGCCCCTTGGACTCACCTTGGCTCAAGCAAAGCTTGCTATCCAGTATTCCCCCCGACAACACTCATCCTGCAAAGGCTAACAGACAAAACCCTAAAAGACCTAGAAAAAAAACCCTCGAAGGCAAAAAAGCAGGGGTCCCCATTTGCAATGGGGCGATGTGTGAATACGTCACAACAGAGTGGCACAAACCAAAGAAAAGAGAAGCACCGATCAAAGTGAGCACTTTCAAAAAAAATATTCCACATGTCCCAAACTGAACTAAAAGATCAATCATCTGAGCATCATCTGAGCATGAGCATACAAACTTAAGTATTGACATCAATGACATAACTCAACAATCTCCCCCTATCATTGATGGCAATCAAAAGTGAACCAATCATGAAACATGAAGCATATGAAACAAGAAACTCCCCTTGTCGCATTACTCCCCCTTTGACATCAATGACTTAACCAAACACTGAAGACTTGAAAGTGAGGCAAAAATATAGCAATAGACCCCCCCCTGAGTCCAATGTGCAAGTCATTGAGAGAGTGAAATCACTGCAAGTTTTTGCCTTAGAGATTCAAACGTCTTGTAATATCCCCCCTAATTTTTCCCAATTTTTTTTCACAATTACATTCAACACAACACTTGTTATGGTTAGGAAATGAAAACCAAATGCTGCTGAAAGTAACCCTCCACTTTCTGATTACCAAGAGCCCAATCTAGGAGGGTGAGAGAATACAGTGTCGAGGGGATCGTTAGATGCCAATAACTAAAAATGATTACAATCTTCAGGTGGCAAGCTAGTGCCTTCCGCTTATACAGTGGGATAATGAAAACAATGCAATCATTTGGTGGTAAACCAGCCAAGGACAAGCTAAAAAACTGAAGAATGCAATCACTCAACCGCTTGTTCAGCGGGAGGACTAGAAATGAAATTAAAATTAACTCTACCGCTTATGCAGCGGGAGGACAGTATTACAATATTCAAAATAGGCGGCAAAGCCAGCCTCTTCCACTTATGCAGTGGGACTAAGAGCAATAATCCAATTAGATAGTTGTTAGTACCACTAACTAGCTTTACAATGCACAATATGGATTACAATTTAAGGGAAATCACTATTCCAATGATAGGCGGCAAGGCCAGCCTCTTCCACTTATGCAGTGGGACAAGAAAGAACAATAGAAACTATTGTTAGTACCACTACCAGCATTACAATATGAATCATAGCATATAAGAGTGATGTACCAAGTGCAATAACATGACCAACAGTTGCAAATGAAACCAATTCCTTTCTCTTCACACCAATGAACTCACACACCCCAAAAACAACTCCAAACACCAAAACCTCTAATTTTGATATACTCCCAGTACGCTGAAAACACATAGACCAACAACACCAAATCCCACTAAAACACTCACAACTCACCCAATTCTTAACCAAATGACACGAAACTGAAAGCAAATAATCACTAGGAGGTAGGCGATCATTCCTAGGACAACAAAACATGGCAAACCAACCCCAATAATTTATGCACGTATTCCAAAGTGCTCAATCACATGGTACGACCAACTAAGGTACGATTTTGCAAAAATAAAATCTAAAACACCATTTTAAGCTCTATAAACTTGCAAAATGAATTGCCTAAACCATAAAGAAAGATGAAATACCCAAAACGAGGAGAATGACACACTGAGACCTGCGACCCAAAATCCACTTTAGCACACTCCACTATAGCACTCCCAAAAATCAGAAATCTAATATATAAATCTGCAACATTATCTTCAATCCACTCCTCTGAATGAAGAGCAGTCTCTAACTCGACTAGTTGTTGTATTGCAAGCAAGAAATCAAGCTATGGCTAGGAGGTAAGTGTTCCCCGAAGCTTTCACTTTGCATTTAGGCAACATTTCTTTATAAAAATTCTTGGATACCAAAAACAAGAGCCCAACACTCTTATTTATAGACTTTGTGTCTCCAAATTCAAATTCACATTCCCTCCAAGTGAACGCCAAACCCAAATGCACATTCACTTCACATTATTTTGAAATTACATTTCATTTCTCCTTTCTCCAAATCAACCATCTCATAGGAGCAAATATACTTTATAAAAATGACAATAAAATCATAATGTGGCATCCAAGGTAGATAAGTGAAATATATTATAAAATTAACTTATTTCTCCATAAGGCGTCCATCTTGCCTTATTAATATTTCACTTTATAAAGTATTTTTCCTCAACAATAAATCGCCCAATATATAATTAAGGCAATGACTTAGATATCAATATAACTTAAGCAATCCCTTTAAAATAAATCGTCCAACCTTTGCCTTAAGTTATAATTTAATTTAAAACACCATTTTTCATCAAATACTGAACCTGCCAAAACAAACTCCAAGGAAATGGGGAAACAAGGTGAGACAATTGCCCTACCAGAAATAGTCACTGAATTGAGCTGAAGAACCCTTGCCAAGAATACGACCAAAAAATGCTTGGAAGACTAACTACTCAAACTGACTTGCGGCAAATAGCCATTTGAATAGGCTTGCTGACATCATGCTAAAAATAGTACTTACTAAAGATAACATACTGCTAAAAATAGTAAGTGTTTCCAAAGTGATTTTAGCCATATGCTGAGCAGCCATTGCACTTAATAAAAATAGAAAGTCCGAAAAGTCACCTGATGCAGATGCATGTCGAACCATCTTGAAGCTCTCTGAAAACCCATAAGGAATCCACAATCCAAACTGACAAACTCCCACATACACCCCCTAAAAACACCAAAGAATCCTCCTAGAAAATAGGAAACCCTAATTTCTACTCCCAACTAGCCTACGGGCCTCCGAAATAGGCTAACGGCCAACTAAACTAATCACTGTGGAGAAAGGGACACTACACGTCTCCTTGGGGAGAGGCTTGGTAAATATATCAACAACTTGTTCTTTAGAGCACCGATATTCCAGCTTAACAATCTAATTAGCAATTTGTTCTCGCAAAAAATGATATTTAATTGGAATATGTTTAGTACGAGAGTGCAAAGTTGAATTTTTTGAAATATTGATAACACTTGTATTATCACAGAAAATAGAAATAGGATGAACATACTCAACCTTAAAGTCCTGCAAAGTGTGTTTCATCCAAATAACTTGCGTACAACATGACACAACTGCAACATACTCTGCTTCAACTGTAGACAAAGAAGTAGAAGCCTGTTTTTTGCTTAGTCAAGAAACAAGACAATCAACAAGAAATAAAGCACCACCGCTTGTGGTCTTTTTGTCATCTACTGAACCTCCCCAATTTGCATCAGTATAGGCTGTTAGTGTAAAATTTGAATATTTAGGATACCGTAAGCCAAAACTCAATGTAATAGTTAAAAATCCTCTTCACTGCTTGCACATGAGTGTCTTTAGGTGTAGCCTAAAATCTTGCAACATACCCAACTACTTGCATAATGTCAGTTCTAGTAGTTGTGACATATAGCAAACTGTAATATCCACCCCTTGGACACTCAATTTTTTTTTCTCTTCTTTACATTCACAAGTACCACTTAATTAAACAAACTTCTTGATCTGGCTTGGAAATGTCAGCTTCTTAATTTTCTCAATTGCCTTAGTGGTGAAAGTTCAACACCACCACTTATGCTTGCACCCAAAGGTGGCAAGCTCTTGAGATCAGGATCCCTATTAGTCCTAGACTTAAGCCTCGAGGGTTCATGCCTAATGACCCTACCTATATATCCCTTCAAGGGAAGTCAAAGGCTTCGTAGTTCATCCCCGAAGGTTAGAGGGAGTTCATTCTCTCCTCTTGTATAAGATCTTTGATCTCTCTTTAAACTGAGACTATTTAAAAAAACCTAGCCCAATAACAATAACCAATTGCTAACAACAACTTACAAACGTACACAATTACTTAAAGGTCATATCCTTTCACAATTTTCACAAATTCATAGAGAGTGATTCAAGCACAATTCCCATTAGCATATGGTGACTAGCTCATACATATCACACACATGATGACTCCCATATTAATAGGGACTAGCTGCAATGTGCATCTCTCGTAGATAGTGACTAGCTTTAGTAGGCACCACATACCTAGTGACGAGGATTACACAGTGAGGAACTGACATATCTTAACAACTAGCTACCACTTGCCCATAGTGCATCCTAGATAAAAGAAATGTTGGTGCACTGTGCACTACACTGTGGGTCACATTTTTCTATCTAGTCTTTTGCACCAACAAGCAAGTGGGCACAAAGTTGGATGTATCCCATACTATACCGGGTGTCTATCCTCATCCTAACAAGTGAAGTATATCACTTCCACATAAATATATACCCAAATTCCATAATGTTTAGTCCAATTATTACCTACCTATTCCTCATTAGAAACTCTCTTCCTTGCAGTCCATCGGACGACTAAGCAACAAGGACATCCATCGCCGGCATGCAATTGGCCCCCAGGCCTACATGCTCCTAGCAGAATTTGTCCAATACCCTAGATGTAAGCAGGGTATCCCTCGCCTCCATGCAACTGGCGATAACCATCTGCTAACTAGGGCGTACATTTGACAGTCTACTGACATAGTACGCTCCTTGACTACTATCAATCTTGAGTGGATAAGCTTATCTTATGCGGGCCATAGGATTTCCATCGGTGATCACCTCTAATGGAGAAGGGTAGCCTATGCATTGAGGTATACAACCTTTACCTATGCCCTCATAGGACCCTTACTCCATTCGTAACCGTAAAAGTCAACACCTCTACATGGTTTAGTACTATAATTCAAAGAGTGTTTCCTAATTCAGAACAAATAGATCATAATTGACTAATCTAGGAGTTACACAAGTCTTATAGGTCCTAGAATTAAATCATTCAATTGCATAAGATCACTTGGGTCCAACATAAGATTGCCTCTACTCAATAGATAAACAAACTGACAATAAGGTGGTCTACCCTTACACTTTATCAACTAATTATTCAAAAACACCATATATATTAAATATGAGTTATAAGGCTTTCTTATCTCTTCATAATCTTCTAATGTGTATTCGGCTTGATGTGAATCCTACTAAAGAGGAAAGGTCGACAAGTTAGGAACAAGCCCAAACCTTGGAGCTATTCCCCACTAGACCCTACCCCTATGGACTTGAGGTCACAGGGGCATCCTTCACTTAAGGACCGCCTACGTTCCTGCTTCCAAACAGGTCAAAGTCACACGTAGTTCTCCTAAAAGACAAGTTAAGAACAAGCCCAAACCTTGGAGTTATTCCCCACTAGACCCTACCCCTATGGACTTGAGGTCACAGGGGCATCCTTCACTTAAGGACCACCTACGTTCCTGCTTCCAAACAGGTCAAAGTCACACGTAGTTCTCCTAAAAGGTTTCTCTCAAGGGGCCTACACACAACTTCTTGATTTCGTAATCCTATACCACATCACTTCTATATGTGCATATTGAGATTTCCAATTAGACCTCACCAATATTATTCAAGAAGAATATTCTAAAACCTCTTAAAGGTTCACCTCCTTGACACTCAAGTTAGGTGGATCTTCTAATTCTCTTTGTTCACACAAACTACAATTACTAATGGACCAAGACTCCATACAATAATAGGGACATAAACAATAAATTACATTATGGTAAATCATAATTACCACATACAAGGAGTAATTCCCTAGTGCAAGCCATGTAAGGTTTAAATAACTAGCTTGCAAGAATGAACAACACCCATTTGACACATCATTATAGATTTGGGATCCCTTAATGCTCTAGTTAAACATGATTGGTGCCCAAGCCCAAGTCATACTCAAGACAACAACACTATATCCTTTATATCATTGTAAGAGGATGTACATTCAATTATATGATTAATAATATTCTTAACTCTCTGATCTCTTTGGCCTTATGGTGTAGTTCAATACTCATATACTATTCCAGTTTATTGTCTATATAATATCCACATTCACCATTTATAACCAATTATGATCTTAAAGGGCAGCAATAGTTTAGTAGGAGATGTCATACAAAATGTTTATAGAAGCTTTTTAACCCATCTCCTTGAATCAAATAATAGTTCCCTCTTATATAATCATGCAATAATTTGATCAACTATAGTACCTCCTCTTAGTTCACATGATAGTTCAAATATTCAGATTCTTATATATAAGTGGCCTATAATCATTATGTAGCTATATAAAGCCTATATTCTCAACCGGGAGTAAATTACCCAAAAGTGTCAACTTATACAATGTTGAAGTATGAATATAATATAGTGTAGCTCCAATAATGAAATCATTATCACCTACATTGTTGAGTACCCATAAACTTAAGCTCATACTTAGTAGGTATTGAACAAGTAAGATGATACTAAAACAATATTAAGGAAACGTAGCATAACAAGAAGTATATATGAACATACTCCCATTAACAACCATTACACTATATATTTTGCTAATAGTAAATATCATTACATACACCCCAAGAAAAACCCTCTAAATTGGTATTTCACTTTTCTAATTGAGTATTCTATGTTAGACTTACTTGTAGTCATGAATAGGAAAACAAAACCCAATAAAATCTATAAATATGAACATGACCATACAATAGAGTTTCATTATGGGATAGATCCAATTTCGGTTCCATAATTTATTACACTATCATTCAAAATATTTGGAATGATGACTGATTTCAAATAAGGATACATCTGGTCATGGAAGCCTTCACAAAAGCGCTCAACCTATTATGTCCTCTAGATTATGTTCTCTAAAGTTCCACACGCTATTACCACATATTTCCATTAGTCTATATATATTATGGATGATCATGGCCATCATCAAGGTGCCATGGTTGCTGAAAAGTTAGCAGCATATTATTAAGCCAGATCCATTAGTCCATTATCATATTTAATTATGAATCTAATTGCAACTTTGTATACAATAACAACAATTGTTTAATAATGTATATCTCGACTTAGAGCTTAATATTTGACCAAAATATATTTCTTTGTTCATGATTAGGAATTAGTTAATGAGAGTAAGCATAACCATATTGATAACAGAGAATAGCAGCCAAGATCTATTATATTTATGGAAGGAGAACACAATCTATGGATGCACCTATTACTTGAAAATTATAGAGCTTCTCGCTGCTAAAGTCTTTAAGGAATTGAATTAGTTGGCACTACTGCTGTTCAGGGAACAAACTCTGACAAATACTAATTTTGGCACATTTTATAATATTTCATTGCCATTGGTATTCTAATGGCAACTATAACAGGTTGCCATTCGAAACGAAAACTAATCGCAGCCTTGAAAGGGTTTGATAACTTGGAAGGAAAGGCAAATTATTTCCATTTGCTACCAGTTCAAAATTCAAAGGTGGTAGCAGCGTATTGAGGTTAGTAGTTGCCATACGATTCCAAGTTGGGATAAGCATGCTAAATCCTTACTTAGCATGATATACATATACATATCTTGCTGCAAATAAAAGGAGAGATTTATTCAGAATTGTATTTAACTGCAATATTTCATATTCCCTTTAGCTTTACTAATTGTGGATGCCAATTTAGGTATGAAGTTAACTACATAAGGGTCTAAACAAGTTGAAGGTTTAATGGAAAGTTCTCACGATATTCCAAAGGGGATTTTGGTGATTTCACGACAACTTTATTCCGAAATCTAGCCACCAAAGACATACATTTATCCCCAATGGAACTGTATAAACTATAATCAATGATTTGTGCAGATAATTATGGGTAAATCAAATAAAATAAAATATTTCATGCGAGATATTACATAATTTATGGATAACTCCAAAATTACTAAGACAATGTCAGTACAAAAGAGAGAGGATGATACGAACATCCTAGAATTTGACCATAAAATTCATGCTTCGAGATTAGTAAAACTTGTGGTGCCAATATTGTATAATAAACAATTAATTTTTCACCATTTTTACACGTAGAAATAAAAAGAATACTGAAAACAATTATGTGGCAAGTCAAAGACTGAATGACCTCTTCGATTACAAATACCATTTTGAGCATGTCTAATGCTGTAAAATTTTCATCAGCAAGAAAACATGTGTGGGAAATGACTTACAGTTTTGAAACTGGACAAGTCAGGAAGCCAAGAGTATACAAGGTCTGTTGCATAGATTAGGATGTCACAGCCATTGCAGGCCTCCAATAGAGAAGGCAACTCTACTACATCTCCAAGCACAATGTCCACTTCCTCTTGTTGTAGATGGTGTAACATATTGCGTCTTGAGTGCATACCCTTCCCACCCACACTCCATAAAAAGAATGCAGTTCAGGAAGTCGTGAGGAAGATATTATGACTACATAGTGCATATCCTGCAATCATTGCACTCCATGAACCGTATTTCCTTCAAGCATCCTATCAAGCAATTCACGTACTTTGTATATGCTTGCACAATTCGCATACATTTCTGCCAAAGCAGTTGCAGCTACGATTATAACAACCCTTACAACCCTTGTATAAACTCCGACCTTCTGGTCAAGTTGTGACCTCCTTAGGCATCGCAGCTTTATTTGATGGTGGGAAAAGCCATTGATAAAACCTCATATTTGGGCTATACCTTTGCAATGGAGATCAATTTAAGGGTTGTGTTGGTCTCAAGATGAATATAATCATCTTCTTGACTATTGATATGTAGCAAGCCAGCGATTTCCAAACATTCCTTGCTATTATTCTTCCCTCTCCCCCTTTGATTCTCCCCTTCATCCAAGTTTTTAGCATTTTCCCTCATTGATTATTTCCATACAAAATAAATGGTCTCCATACCGTAATAATGGCATGGATGCCTTTGCTCATTTGTGTCCATTCTTTCTTAATGATAGGTCAGAATTTCCCATACTTACACTACGTGTTTGTCAGTCACTACCTGTCCTGGCACCATACAACTTTATTGATGGGTCACCAGTCAGTCGTCCTCCTTATCCTCCAATAAATGCCCACATAGCAGGGCCATACACAGCCCATGCCTTGTGAATTCTTCAACTTTAACTTTTAATATTTTATTTACTTTTTATTTCCCATTGTCTAAACGTGGGATGTGATACAAACTGCCTACCATATACCTGTAATATGTCTGATTTAATCAAGGAGATTCATCTTATTTACTAAGCTTACACCCTGTCACCATAGGTGTACTAATTGGATGGCAGCCTTCCATTCTGAACCTTTCAAGAATTTTTCTTATATACTTGGTTTGGGAGATAAAGATACCTTTTTCAGTTTGATGAATTTGCAATCCCAAAAAGAAAGACAACTCTCCTAGCATAGACATTTCAAACTCTTTCTTCATATTGGCTGCAAATTCTTTGCACATACCTACACAGTCACTGCCAAAGATTAGATCATCCACGTAAACCACAACAATCAACATATGTTTACCTTCTTCTTTCACATAGAAGTTACTGTCCGCAACTCCTTTTCTAAAGCCCTGTTGTTGCGTGTACTTATCCAACCTGTCATACCATGCACATGGAACCTGTCTAAGCCCATATAGTGCCTTTTTCAGCTTGCATACATAGTTATATTTGTCAGATTAAACAAATCCATTAGATTGTTCAATATATACATCCTCACTTAAACTACTATTTAGAAAAGCAGATTTTACATCCATTTGAAACACTTTAAAACCTTTGAAAGAAGCAAAAGCCATAAATAATCTAATTGCCTCAAGACATGCTACAGGAGAAAAAGTATCATCATAATCTATACTTTCTACCTGAGCATACCCTTTGCATACTAATTGTGCTTGTAAATGTTATTCAAATTTGTGTTCAAGTCTGAAGTTGTATAATTTTTGTTATTCTTTTACTGATATTTATTGTTGCTTCTTATGTTACAGGTTGCTGTAGATAACATTATTTATTTTCTATATCTCTACAACATTTCATATGACATATACTTATAAGCAATGCCCATCGATCAAGGCATGCCTTGATTAGACATGTCTCTTGACATGCCTGATCAAGACATGTCTTGATTGGTGCACAAGCACCGCTTCATAAGAGTGTTATGCCAATAACCATCAGGTCACGCCTAAAGACATTTAACATAATCAACCGATAACAAATTGGGTCACGTCAAGTGCTATTAAATCTAACAACCAATAACAGATCGGTATAATGCGAGATTAATATGATAACTATTATAGTTATCATATGATAACACCAATCGATGCTATCATATGATAGCTATGATAGTTATCATCAGTTTGATTTGTTCTTATTACAATCACAGCATGTGTAGTATGATTATAGCATGATCGATTATGTTTGATAATGATGTCCGAATGTCAAACTGTGCAATCCTATGTTTTGGATAGTGAATGCATATAAAGATGATTATAACAAGTTTATTTATTTAATCATGAAGTCTACCATTAGCTTGTAGTTATATCGATAAGGTAGATGATTGAATGAGAGATAAATGAAGTCTCTCATTCAATCATTTATCTTACCAAAGATACTAAGTTTCAACAGTGCTTTATTTCTTATTACTTGACCTTCTTCATTTAACTTGTTCCTAAAGACCCAATTTGTGCCTATCACAATTTTATCCTTGGGTCTAGGGACAAGCTCCCATGTCTCACTTTTCTGTATTTGGTCAAGTTCCTCCTTCATGGTAGCTATCTAGTGCTTATCTTCGTTGCTTCTTCAAAACACTTAGGTTCAAACATAGACAGGAAGGAAACATCTACATCTTCAAAATAATTAACATTCCTTTTAATAGCTCTAGTTCTATTTTTAGGTTAGATTTGATCAAGAGGATGATTTCTTTTCAAAAACTTAGGAGTCTTAAACATAGTCTTACAATAATTATTTTTTGATTCATTTTCAGAATGAGTACTAGTTGTTTAGTTGGGTGAAATTTTTGTAAACTGATGAAGGTTAACAAAATGTATGTTTCACGACAACACCTGGGATAGTATCTCCCAGAAGGCAAGATATGCTCCCTCCTAATTATAAGGGAAGGCTCCCCCTTTCTACTGCAATTACTTTCTATTCTATCTACCTGCTAACTTTACACTAATCCAAGGTACAATAACAACTTAGTTCTCTTTCTTCAACTAGTTCTATCCGATTCTCTTTTAAAACGAGATTTTCTCTTTACTCAAACTACTCAAAACTTGTAGTAATATTTAAAACTAAGCTAACTGGGAAGTAAAGTGTCTGTGAGAGAACAAAGTCTTCTGTTACTTCGTCTTTTCTGAAAAATGACCTAGGGACGGGAATTATGGACATTTAAGAACTCAAAGGTTCTCTTGTATACTGAATTCCTATCAACCACTGTAACCCAAATATATTTTCAGCTCAAAGACTTACAATATATTTAAATATCTTCTACTCCAACCAGATAATCCGTATAGCACAAAGACTCTACTTCTTACCTTTTCAATACAAATTCTAGAGATAACTTGTAAGAGCTCAAAGACTTAAAGCAACCTTCTCTCAACCAGTTTCCAATTCTTGAAATTCCAAAGTAACTCAAAGATTACTTGCAAAACTCAAAAAAAAAATCTTCAATATCTAGCACAAAGAAGTATATCCAACTTTAATCATTCAAGAAAGTATGACACCAATGACATAAGAACATTCATATCACACATAAGATTGAACTTGAAAGAAAGTTTGAATGCCAAGCTTATCTTCTTCTTGATTAAATTGCAAATTTACAAAAAGAACACAAAGTCTCAATTTGCTCTTCGCTTGGGCAACGTTTTGTTGCATAAACAAAGATGGAAATAGGATCCTTATTACAATAATAACCCTCATATATATAGAAGAGAGGTGCAGCATGAAAATAGGAAATTATAACTAACTCTAAGACTAAGTAAAAAGAAGAGTTTGATTTGACTTAGGACTTGTGCACTCAAGAGGTGCACATGATCAATTACAACATGACACCTGAGGTGTCGATTGACATAATCAAATGCCACTAGGAAAAACCCGAAAATGACTAAGTGTCATTTTCCTCAAGCTGAATCTCGTTTCTGGAACTCCTCAAACTTCTGCAGAGCATTTTTCATTTGAACTCCATTGGGTCCTTGGGTATTGCTGGTGATGACCTTGACCTTGGTGATGGAATCTTCTAAGTCGATGCAGCACTTCTTCAGTTTCTTCAGAAGTGAATCTAGAAAATCTAAGAGGTGTTGTCCTCATTTTTGTTTTCAAAAATGATGAACCATTACATAAAATTTTTGACAAAAAATGAAAAATTTACTCTATGGAACACTTCCCGAGGCAAAAATTCACCTTATCCCTGGATTGGACTAATTGTTAGTCCATCCTTGAACCACGTTTCAAATTTCATTGCATTCTGAGTTCGTTTGCTATGTCTTTCCTTCAGTTTCGGGTTTTTTCTCCCTGACCGCAAGTGGGAAATTTTCCTTAAGTTGCAAGTTTTTATGTTTTCTTTTGTTTTGGTCTTTGTAGGTAAATTTTTAGTTAATTACAAGTGCACTTTATGTAAAAAAAACTTGTAAATTACTTTTTATTTCCCCCTTGATGCTTTTTTGGCTTTTTAAGTCATAGTAGGAACTTTTTAAATGAGTTACAAGTTAATTTTAAATTATAAATTTAAAAGTCACTTTTGATTCTTTTATAAAGTTCCTCTTTAATTGATTTTATTTGTAATACAGATTTTATTTCACCATTAGAAGTTCTTAAAGTTTCTTTTTAGTTGTAATAGGGATTTTATTTCCCTATTACATGTTTTTTCAAGTCACTTGTAAAGGGAACTTTATTTCCTCATTACAAGTGCTTTTTGAAGTTAAGTTATTAAAACTTGTTGAGGGGATTTTATTTTCCCTTTACAAGTTATTATGACTTGTATTCCTCTCTCATAAACCCGATTTGCTCTAGAATGGAGATAAAGTCATTTTTAAACTTGTAATATGGAGAAAGAAACCTGATTTTCTTCATTACATGCATTTTTAAACTTGTTGTTCACTTCCAAGAACTCGACCAGCCAAGGAAGGCGAATTTGTTGAGGATTTCAAGCAATTTTTTGTGGAGAAATCCTAGGAAGTGTAAGGCGTTTTGGATTCTTCCCTATTTTCATGCATTTCAAACATATTCCATGCCATTTGGAGGTCATGACTGCTGGTTTTATGGTGTTTTAACAACAAACACGTGTTTTGTAAATGTCGCATTTTTCCTTTGAAATTTTCCATGAATCCATTCTCTCCAAGGTCATTTTGGCTTCCTTCACCTAAGCGTGGGGTTTGGGTAGAGATTTGACCCATTCTACTTGTATTTTGTAACACATTTTTGCTATTCATGCTTCAGATCCGAGTTTGAAAAAAACGTGGCAAGGGTTTTGGAGTTTATTTCTATTTAAAGGATTGCTTTCTCCATTTAAAGATTGTTTCATCTCTTGAAGAGGCATCTTGGATAAGCAAGGTAAGTTTGCTTTTGGTTTTTTGCTTATTTTATTTTCTTGTTTGATCTTTCTAGTTGTAAATTTGTATATATGTTGGTTCTGCCCTAAAATCGGTTTTGTGAGAGAGATTTTCCCCCTTGGCAAAGCAATTTTTACATTGCATTGGACTTCCCCATTTTCCCTCTTTACTTGCATTTGGGATTTTAGAATCCCGATTGCAAGTAGGATGAAAATAATTGATCTTCCCATGTGGTTGGAATATTTTAATCATCTTTTGGTGAAATTTCAATTCTTTAAGTTGAAAAATACCCATTCTTTCAAAATCGGGTTTTTAGGACCGGATTACATGTTGAAAGTTTTTCCCATTTTCTTGAAGATGACATTCCCAAAATCTTTCCATACTAATTTCCATTATTTGTACATACCATTCTCGTCATTTCCTACATTTAAAAAATCTCATTTCTCACCCGCTTCTTCATTTTCCTTTTTACAAGTATATTTGCATTTGGGTTTCAAAGGTCCGATTGCACGTTTGTCCATCACCATTTGTATACTTGTAAAACTTTCCCCAAGATCTGAAATTGGTCAAAGACCAAGTTTCAAGCATTCCCATTTATTTCTCATCTTTCTCTCACAAAGTTGTGAAGTGCAAGGATTGGAGTTCTTCCCATTTGAAGAGGAAAAAATGTTAGTTACAACTGATTTTGATGTTGCTTTAACACTTTTAAGTTTTCATCGCAGCGTGCCAGGTTGTTCTTCAATGTCAGATTTACCATCATCTTTTGTTCCCAAGAAGATGAAGTATAAATATGACAAGTACTAGAATGAAGTTTCCCCTTCACAAGTTTCCTCTCCTTTGGATCATATCAAGGATACGGAAATAGGGCATGTTGACATGTCAGAATTCGTCAAAAGGGTGGAGGATCCACAGGATAGTAATGTGCAGCAGTTGTTGGATAGCCACATTCATCATGCATCTTCTTTTCCGATGGCTGCCCTAGAACCTGAATTTGTTCTCGCTTGTGCTCACCATTTCGGCAAGGAGACAAGAACCATCAGAAATGATGATGGGGAGGCAATTATCCGCTTTGATGCAGATACCATTGAGAAAGTCTTCAGAATACCGTCAGCACCTGTGTATATGGAGATTTCCAAAGATAGTGCAGCTGAGTACTATGTCAAGAGGGAAAAGGACTGCAAATGCCACATTAACAGGTGGATCCATGAGCCACGAGCCGCTTTCACAAGGTGGGCTAAGTTATACCGTTGTGACTTCAAGTGGGAAATTGGAGACATCATTACTCTCCTTAGCAGGATGTTGGGTCTTGAACATTCTAATGTTTTTGAGCCTTGGATGTATCAGTTTATCATGTTCATAAGGCAGTCCCATCACATTTCATGGGGAGAGATTATCAGTGATGCTTTGTGTGAACAACTTGCAGCAATCCCTACCACTATGACATTTTATATGAACTCATACTTAGTGTATTTGGCAGCATCACTTAGACATTTCCCTAGTCTTTCTACCAAGGGTGATCGCTCGCTTATACTAGTATGGGAGTACTATGATCAGTTGCCCTTGAGACCCAACAAGTTACATTTCAGAAGGGTTCAAGATGCATTCTTTGGTTACTTCATGGGCCAGTTTGATAAGACTCTAAAGAACAGAAGGGTATCAGATGAGGCATGGGAAAGGGTGAATGAGTATGGCTGCTTGTTCCTTCAATTCCCGACTTTCACTTACATGAGAGTTGGATGTTACAGTGGGCAGCTATACATGCTTCCTACATACTTAACTGATAGGATTATTCTTATGGAGTTGGGAAGACAGATTATGGCTGTGCATGCACATCAATCTGTTAAGCATAAGGTAGGAATGGGGATTTCTACAAATAACCCATTGAAAATTGGCCGATACTCCCTTATCACATCTACCAAAGCCAAAGCTATGGAGACCGAGATGCAAGAGATTAAACTCAAAAGGTTTAAGTCAAGGGCAGATTTTGACTACTGAGGTATGAAGGAAACGATCAAAAAGTCCTTCATACATGTGCATCGCATTAAGGATATTTGGGTAGATCTCCATACAAAAAAAGAGGTTCTCAAGATGGACTATTACCGGCTCATCCTTGAGCATATTGCTGATTTAAACTTGGTGGACATTCTACAAGGGATAATTGATGATGGGAATGTGCTTGATCCAGAGTATGTCTCGCGGAAGGTTGAAGAAGCTCCACTTCCTTTAATCCAATGGTCACATAAAGAATGCACTTCCATTCTTGAGAGATTTAAGCCTATCTTAGCTAACACCAACACTTGGCTCAAAGGTAATCATGTTAGACTCATCAAAATCAAGGTTGGAAAAGAAGATGATTCTATAGGGCCTCTTGGACGCAAGTTTAAGATTCGGATTGATAATGTTGTCCTTAGTTTTGTTTTCAAAAATGAAGGACTGTTACATAAAATTTTTGTCAAAAAATTAAAATTTACTCTACGGAATGCTTCTCGAGGCAGAATTTTTCTTCGCCCTTGGACTGGCTTAATCCTCAATCCATCCTCGAACCATGTTTCAAATTTCATTGCATTCTGGGTTCATTTGCTTTGTCTTTTCTTCAATTCCAGGTTTTTTCTTCCTAACCATAGGTGGGAAATTCTCCTTAAATTGCAAGTTTTAATGTTTTCCTTTGTTTTAGTCGTTGTAGGGAAATTTTTAGCTAATTACATGTGCACTTTTTGAAAAAAGAACTTGTAACTTACTTTTTATTTCCCCCTTGATGCTTTTTGGCTTTTTAAGTCATGGTGGAGATTTTTTGGATAAGTTACAAGTTAATTTTAAATTACATATTTAAAGGTCACTTGTAATTCTTTTGTAAAATTCCTATTTTAGTGTATTTTGCTTGTAATGGGGATTTTATTCCCCTATTGCATATGTTGAGTTATTAAAACTTGTTGTAGGGATTTTATTTTCCCTTTACAAGTTATTATAACTTGTATTTCTCTCTCAAAAACCCGATTTGTCTTAGAAATGGAATAAAGTGAAATTTTAAACTTGTTATTGTGTCTAAAAATTCCGATTAGCTCCATAAAGTGAAAATGGAGGCATTTTAAACTTGCAATTGGATTTATAAAACCCGATTTTGTCCTGTTGAAAGAAAAGTGAAATTTTAAACTTGTAATATGAGAATAAAAACCTGATTTTCTCTATTGCATGTAAAATGAAACTTGTCATTCTTTCCCAAGACCCTCATTTTCCTCTCCTAAAACACTTTTGCCACAAATTCTTCCCGATTTTTATGGAGAGATTCATGGAGCAAGGAGGCGATATTATTGTAAGGCGATTTTTGTGAGTTTAAGAACACGTTGCATTTGATTTGGTAAACAGTTTAACCCCCATTTTCTGCAAAAACCGTTTTCCACGTGATTCTTCCAAGCTGCATTTTGGGGGGTTTTGGTGCCATGTTTTCACTTCTCCCTTAGGCGTTTGGATTTGGGACTCTTAGGCATGGTTCCTCCTTAGCGATTTGGCTCTATAAACTTGCATCTTGTGCCACGTTTTGCTTCCTATGGCGTTTTGGCAAAAACGTGGTTAGGGTTTTGGAATGCGGGTTTTTCTCTATTTAAGAGTTTTCCTCTCTTCTTTCAAAGATTGATATTCTTTTGAAGAGGCATTTCGGATTAAAGCAAGGTATGATTTCTTTTCTTCTTCTTGTTTCTTTTTCTTGTTTTCTTGTCTTCTTGTTCTAGTTGTAAATTTGTGTATATGTTGGTTTTGCCCCAAAATCGGTTTTGTGAGAGAGATTTTCCCCTTTGCAAAGCAATTTGTGAATTGCATTGTTCTTCCCCATTTTCCCTCTTTACTTGTATTCGAGATTTTAAATCCCGATTACAATTTGGATGAAAATAATTGATCTTCCCTTATGGTTATAAGAATTTAACCATCTTCTAGTGAAATTCCAAGTTGCAAAGATGAAAAATACCCATCCTTCCAAAATCGGTTTTTTAGAACCGGATTGCATGTCCAAAGTTCTTCCCATTTTCTTGAAAATGACATTCCCAAAACCTTCCTATTGTTATCCATCCATATTGCTTACATCTGTACTTTCCGTTCACGTCATTTCCCACAAGTTTAAATTTCATTTTTCACTCATTCCTCCATTTTCCGTTTTACAAGTATACTTGCATTCGGGTTTTAAAAATCCGATTGCATGTTCATTCTTCCCAACTTGTATACTTGTAAAGCTCTCCCCAAGATCCAAAATTGGTCAAAGTCAAATTTCCACCATTCCCATTTATTTCCCATCTTTCTCTCACAAATTCGTGAAGTGCAAGGGTTGGAGTTCTTCCCATTTGAAGAAGGAAAAATGTTAGTTGCAACAGATTATGATGTTGCCTTAACACTTTTAAGTTTTCATCGTAGTATACCAGGTTATCCTTCAATGTCATATTTACCATCCTCTCCTATTTCGAAGAAGATGAAGTATAAATATGACAAGTACCAGAATGAAGTTTCGCCTTCCACAAGTTTCTTCTTCTTTGGATCACATAAAAGACACGGAGATAGGGCATGTGGACATGTCAGAATTTGTCAAGAGAGTGGAGGATCCACAGGATAGTAATATGCAGCGGCTGTTGGACAGCCACATCCATCATGCATCCTCTTTTCCAGTGGCTGCCCTAGAACCTGAATTTGTTCTCACTTACGCCCATCGCTTTGACAAGGAGACGAGAACCATAAAAATGATGATGGTGAGGCAATAATCCACCTTGATGCAGATACAATTGAGAAAGTCTTCAAAATACCACCAGCACCTGTTTATATGGAAATTTCAAAGGATAGTGCAGCCGATTACTATGTCAAGAGGGAAAAGGACTGTAAACATTATATCAACAGGTGGATTCATGAGACACAAGCCACCTTCTCAAGGTGGGCTAAGTTGTACTGTTGTGACTTTAAGTGGGAAATTGGAGACATCATAACTCTCCTCAACAGGATGACGGGTCTTGAACACTAATGTTTTTGAACCCTGTATGTATTAGTTTACCATGTTCATAAGGCAATCCCATCATATGTCATGGGGAGAGATTATTAGTGATGCTTTATGCGAGCAACTTGCGACAGTCCCTACCACCATGACTTTCTACATGAATTCATACTTAGTGTATTTGGCAGTGTCACTCAGACATTTCCTTGGTCTTTCTACCAAGGGTGACCGCTCGCTTATACCTGTGTGGGAATATTATGATCAGCTTCCTTTGAGACCCAATAGATTACGTTTTAGAAGAGTTCAAGATGCATTCTTGGGTTACTTCATGTGCCAGTTTGATAAGACTCTAAAGAACAGAAGGGTGTCAGATAAAGCATGGGAAAGAGTCAATGAGTATGGGTGCTTGTTTCTTGAATTCCCGACTTTCACTTATGTGAGGGTCGGATGCTACAACGGGCAACCATATATGCTCCCTAGATACCCGACTGATAAGATCATTCTTATGGAGTTGGGAAGACAAATCATGGCTGTGCATGCTCATTAATCTGTCAGACATAAGGTCGGAATGGGGATCTCTACAACAAACCCAGTGAAAATTGGCCGGTATTCTCTTGTCACATCCGTCAACGCCAAAGCTATGGAGACTAAGATGCAAGAGATTAAACTCAAAAGGTTTAAGTCCAGGGCAGATTTTGATTACTGGGTATGAAGGAAAAGATCAAAAAGTCCTTCGTGCACATGCATCGTATTGAGGATATCTAGGTAGATCTCCATACAAAAATGGAGGTTCTCAAAATGGACTACTGCAGGCTTACTGTTGAGTAGGTTATTGATCTGAACCTGGTGGACATTCCGCAAGGAATGTTCAATGATGGTCATGTGCTTGAACCAGAGTACGTCTCACGAAGGGTTGAGGAAGGCCCACTTCCTTTCCTTTAATCCAATGGTCGCATAAAGAATGCACATCCATTCTTGAAAGATTTTAGCCTATCTTGGCTAACACCAACACTTGGCTCAAAGCTAATGGTGTTAAACTCATCAAGATCAAGGTTGGGAAAGAAGATGACTCTATGGGGCCTCTTGGACGTAAGTCTGAGATTCAGATTGACAACAAGGAAGGTACATCATCTTTAGGCACTAGGATCAAATTGCGAGTTAGTCAGGCAATAGTGCTTCCTCTTAAGGAGTAGATAGTTCATGGAAAGGAAAAGTCCCAGTTTCATGTTCATGTGATCAATCCTGATAATCCAGATGAAGGATAGCAATCAGATGATGCTCCTAAGTCTCTAGCTTCAGACTCACCTCATGAGATTCCTTCCTCACTTTCCATTGAGATGCCTCTTTCTCCTCTTGACATAATAGTGGAAGAGTCTCCTCAGAATGTCATTCCTATTTCAGCAGTTGAGCCGCCTCCTGATCATCTACAAGAGAGTTCGCTGGAAATTCCTGAGGATACTCCTGCATGTATCCATTTGTCAAAGATTGATACCTCTACTTCTGGCTTTGAATAATTTATGAGGCAATCTTCATGCCCATTGGTTACTGAGAAAACCATGGTCGCCATCCAAACAGATAGTCCTCCCAGGGTGACCATGGCTATTCAAACAGAAACTGCTTCTCCTTTGCCTTCAACAGCTACTAGAGGAGAACTAGTTGTTTTACCTCCATGGCTTAGTTCTTTTAGCCCAAAGAGGAAGAAGCGGGAAATCTCTCCTGATGTCTTTGACTATCAGCAACTCAAATAGTCTAGGCCCAAGTTTGCTAAAAAGGCCAAGACAATCTCAAGAGTAACTGTTGATAGCAATAAGATGTAAGTGGTAGAAATTGTTGAGCCCCTTTCAGATAAGCCACGTGAGGAAATGCGAGTTGTTGATTACAGGGTTATAAGGATTGAATTGGGTAAACAAACGCATGAAGTGGTCAAACATGATGCCCAGCATAGCCTCACTAGTGCAGCGGTATGATGAACTTTTAGCAAAGAAAGACAAGCTAGAAGAGGAGAACCAACAACTTGTTGCAGCTGTTCATCAAATTACAAAACCTGCTGGTAAAGGGAGTAATCCTACAAGTTCTTCCGGTTCCCAAGAATCAATTCGGGGAGTTGAAAGAGCTGCTCAGAAAGTACAAGTGTTGGATTCTTGGGTGGATCAACTTCATGATCATGTGCACAAGTGCTGAAAGACATTTTCCAAATGATGTCTAAGTTGGAGACCATTGAAGAAAAATTGAATCATACCTCTGACACTTTCAAATAGAATTTGGAAAGGGTTGAAGATAGTTTGACAAATTAGCGCACTATGCCCCAACAACAGTTGAGTGTTCTTCAAGAGCATGCCATTATTTCTTCCAGAGTCATGTACTTGGAATTTGAAGAACTTCTGGAGAATAAAGCCCTTGTTCTCAAATCCCTCATTGAGGAGATTGATGATGCAATGAGATTGCGGGGTGAAGTATTCCAAGGTATTGTTTCTCATTGTGAGAAGGCCTCTTGCAACATAATGAGTCAGAATGGAGAGTTGATACTAGAAGAAAAAGTGCTCGCAGATTTACGGATGAGGATTCATAACGAATGGAGGAGCGAACAATTCTCAGTTGCTTGAATTCAGGTTCTGATGAAACATCAAATCTTTTTGCACAAAATCCAGTCCATCTTTGAGAAGAACAACTCTACGCTTCTTCGATGCCATGATACCATTGTGAAGACCATGGTTGTTGCCAAAAACACCCGCGAATCGAATCTCGCTGAGCTACGAATGATCATCCAGAAGTTTGAAGGATTCATGTCTTCATATGTTGCAGCTTAAGTCTTTTTCAACACTTAGTTGTATTTTTCCAGATTTGTAATCTTTTAGTTGTAGTTTTTCTTTTGACAAGTTGCATGTAAAAACCTTTTGTAAATTGCAAGTTAAGTCTTTACTTGCACTTTTGTAATTACGTGTAAAGCAACTACAATTTGTGTTCAGTTAGGATTGTAGTTGGAATAAGTCTTAGTTAGTTATTGAATAAGTCTTGGTGGTTGAGAGAATCTCTCAAGTTAGTTAGGATCCTCCCACCTTTTTCTCAAGACTCCTCTTCTATAAATACTTGAGTGGTCTATTGTAATCTTTATCTTTTGGAAAGCAAGCAAAAACTTTGCCAAATTTACAACAAAGAAGTCTTTGAGCTTTCATGTGTGAATTCAAGAATTGATAGAGATAGAAGGAAATTGCTCAAGCTTTGAGTCTTTGTGCTAAATTATTGAGTTTGTGTTCAATATTATCTTTCTTGCAAGTGTTTCTTCAAAGAACTTAATCGAATTTGATTTGCAGTCTTTGTGTTGCAAGTATTTGAGGTTAATATAAATTAGAATAAATATTCTTTTGAGAGGTGTTGTAAGTCTTTGTGCTTGCACTTATTCTTAAGAGAGTTTAGAAGCAGATTTTATGAGAAATAGTTGTGAGTCTTTGAGCTTATACTACTTCCCATTGTTTTATTTAGAAAATAATAAGATATTTCAGTCTTTGAGCTGTTATAATTTGTTCTTGATAGCGTTAGTATAGAAAAGCGTAGATAGGACTTCATATAATCAAGACTTTGAGCTTGATATTGATGTCCCGTCCCAAAGGAAGTGACGAAAGTCTTTGAGCTTTCAGGAATTTCATTTTCTTTCTCTCATTTCATTCCAAAAGTTGTTACTGCTGTTTTATGTTAAATTGCTATCACTTTTCTGTGAAGAGAAAAAGATTTTGGCTTTCTTGAAAGAAGAAGAAAGACTCTTGTTCCATTCCATTTTTTTTTTAAAGTTGTAGTTAGATAGGGGGAGCCTTCCCTTAATTAGGAGAGTTTTACTCACACATTGTGGTTGAAACCACAATTTTGTATATTTCTCCAAGTGTAAAAAAATTTTCAACCAATAGATAATAAGGAAGGTGCATCATCTTCGGGCACAAGGATCAAATTACGGGTTAGTCGGGCAATGGTGCTTCCTCCTGAGGAGGCGATAGTTCGTGGGAAGGGAAAATCCCAGCTTCATATTCATGTGATTGATCCTGATGATCCAAAAGAAGGACATCAATCAGATGATGCTCCTAGGTCACTAGCTTCAGAGTCGTCTCATAAGATTCCCTCCTCAGTTCCCATGGAGCTACCTATGTCTCCTCTTGACACGGTAGCAACTGAGTCCCCTCAGGATGTCGTTCCTATTTCTACAGTTGAGCCGCCTCTTGATCATCAACAAGAGAGTTTGCTGGAAATCTTCGAGGATACTCTTGCATGCATTCATTTGTCATAGATTGATACCTCTACTTAAGACTTTGAGGAGTTTATGAGACAATCTTCATGCCCTTTGGTTACCGAGCAAGCCATGGTGGCCATCCAGACAGATACCTTCTCTAGGATGACCATGGTTGCTCAAATAGAAACTGCTTCTCCTTTGATTACAACAACTACTGAAGGAGAGTTGATGGCTTTGCCTCCATGACTTAGTTCATTCACTCCCAAGAGGAAGAAGCAAGAAATTTCTCCCAATTCCTTTGATTACCAGTAGCTTAAGCAATCTAGACCCAAGGTTGCTAAAAGAGCCAAGACAATCTCCAGGGTAACAGTTGATGGTAATAAGATGAAGGTGGCTGAAATTGTTGAGCTCCTTGTAGATAAGCCACGTGAGGAGATGTCAGCTGCTGATTACAAGGTCACGAGGGTAGAATTGGGTAAGCAAACGCATGAGGTGGTAAAACATGATGCCTAGTATTTTGTAGCTTCACTAGTACAGGAGTATGAACAGCTTCTAGCCAAGAAAGACAAGCTAGAAGGGGAGAATAGGCAACTTGTTGCAGTTGTTCATAAAATCACGAAATCCGCTGGTGAAGTGAGTAATTATTCAAGTTCTATCGAGGCACGAGAATCAATTCAAGGAGTTGAAAGAGCCTCTCAAAAGGTACAAGCATTGGAGTCTTGGGTTGATCAGCTTCATAATCTATGTGCGCAAGTCTTGAAGGAGGTTTTCCAAATGATGGTCAAATTGGAGACCATTGAAGAACAATTGAACCAAGTTTCTGATACTTTCAAACAAAACTTGGAAAAAATAGAAGACAATTTGACCACTTGGCTTAAAATTCCTCAACAAAAGTTAAGTATTCTTCTACAACATCAGGTTATTTCTTCAAGGGTTGTGTACCTAGAATTTCAGGAGCTCTTGGAGAACAAAACCCTTGTTCTCAAATCACTTATTGAAGACATTGATGATGCTATGAGGTTGCAAATGGAAGTTTTTTAGGATGTGGTTTCTCATTGTGAAAAAGCTTCTTGCAATATCATGGATCTTGGTGGGGAATTATTGACAGAAGGAGTTCTTTTAGATCTACAGCTAAAGATTCGCCATGAGTGGAGAAGTGAATCATTTTCAACTGCATCCATTCAAGCCTTAGTGACTTATCAAGCTTCCTTGCAGGAAATCCAGTCTTCCTTTGGGAAGAATAATTCCATCATCCTTCGTTGCATCGATGTTATCATCAAAACCATGTTCGTGGCAAATAATACTAATGAATCGAATCCTGATGAGCTGCAAACGATCATCCAAAAGTTCGAACAATTCATGTCTTCTCATGCTGCAACCTAAGTGTTTTTCAACACTTAGTTGCATTTCCAAAATTGTAATCATTTAGTTGTAGTTTCTCTTTTGACATGTTTACTTGTAAAAACATTTTTGTAAATTGCAAGTTAAGTCATTACTTGAGTTTTTGTAATTACAAGTAGACAAGTTACAAGTCAATTTAGAATAGGACTTGTAACTTTGAATAAGTCATAGTTAGTTATTGAATAAATCTTGGTGCTTGAGAGAATTTCTCAATTTAGTTAGGATCCTCCCACCTTTTTCTCATGACTCCTCTCCTATAAATGCTTGAGGGGGTCTATTGTATCTTTTATCTTTTAGAAAGCAAGCAAAAACTCTGCCAAATTTGTAGCAAAGAAGTCTTTGAGCTTTTATGTGTGAATTTAAGAATTGAAAGAAATAGAAGAAAATTGCTCAAGCTTTGAGTCTTTGTGCTACATTCTTGAGTTTGTGTTCCATATTATCTTTCTTGCAAGTGTTTCTTTGAGAGCTTAATCGAATTTGATTTACAGGCTTTGTGCTGCAAGTATTGGAGGTTAATATCTATTAGAGTAAACATTCTTTTGATAAGAGTTGTAAGAGAGTTTAGAGTTGTAAGAGAGTATCTATTAGTGTAAACATGCTTACACTTGTTTTCAAGAGAGTTTAGAAATAGTTTTTGTAAAAAGAAGTAGTGGCGAGTCTTTGAGATCACATTAGTTCTTACTGTATTGTGTAAAAAGAATAAGGTATTTCAATCTTTGTGCTCATATAATTTGATCTGAAATATCATTAGTATAGAAAAGGGTAGATAGGACCTCATATATTCAAGACTTTGAGCTTGATATTTTTTTCTCGTCCCGAAGGAAGTGACGAAAGTCTTTGAACTTTCAAGAAACTTCATTTCCTTTCTCTCATTTATTTTCAAGTTGTTACTGTTGTTTTATCATAAATTGCTATCGCTTTTCTATGAAGAGAAAAAGATATTAGCTTTCTTGAAAAGAGAAGAAAGGCTTTTGTTTCATCCAACTTTAGTTTTAGTAGTAGATTTAGTTAGGGGGAACCTTCCCTTAATTAGGAGAGTTTTAATCACACATTGTGGTTGGAACCACAATTTTGTATATTTCCCCAAGTGTACAAAATATTCAACCAACAAGATGAAGTGAAGATCAAGGAATTTGTCAATTGAGGACAAACTTAAGTCCTCCCTATCAACTTTCGTAGTTATGAGCAAGATGAATTCCTTAATAATTGCATCAACATCAAACACCTTTTCATTTTCATCAAGGAAAGCACAAGGTATCTCGGAGATTTTTGCAACAATCTCTTTATTCTTATTTGCACAATCTTTTTGGGCCTTCTTCATATCCTTAACTAGGCACTCTAGGATATTCATTTGATGTTCTAATGCTTCTCGCTGCTCAATGTACATGCTTCAATCAGGCTTCAAAATCCTTTTCTTGTGTTTCATGTTCCTGGGAGAAGACCTTTATGGTGCTATCCACCTCTATTCTCATAGCATCGAGATTGCTAACAATGGTGCAGTCTGGGCTTATGAGTTGTGAACCTTGACTCAACATCCTATCCATCCATTCCCCTACAACTCTACTCCGTGATGCTACTTGTTTGACTCTTTTAACAACCTGTTTATTCAAAGATGAGGCTACTGGTTCAATAGTTTCTGAAGACTTAGTCACTTTGATAAGAATTCAAGTGAGTTGCTCAATTCGTGCCTTGAGTTGATCCTTTTTGGACATATCTTCGTCATATCTAGCAACAAGAGCCTCCAAAGCTGATATGGTATCACTTGAAGTAGAATCATGGGTTTCTTTCCTAAAGCAACCCTTTGGATGACATAGTCTGAATCCTGGATCTAGCCGATAACGGCATTTGGAGGGGGAACAACAACCTTAGAATACTTGTGCCTATTTTTGTCAACCTTTACCCTCAACAAAGTTTTAGCTTTCTTGACAGTCTTGAGTTTGACAAGAACAAGTTGATTGAAATCAAAATCTTCACAAGAAACTGCCTGCTTTTTCCTCTTAGGTGCATTGGACATCAACCAAGGTGGCAAGGTCGAATCATCATCCTCACTTGCCACCACATCTTGAGAAGGATTGATAGAATCTTGAATGGGTGGTGGTTACAATAGGAGAAGTCATGGTGACAACATTGGTGGGATACACAAGGGATGATTCGTTGGACCAAGGAGCAAGCTCATTCATGAACTTGTTAAAATTATCCAACATGGCTAGCATGGCTGTAGATACTTCAGGCAACGTGGGAAAAGTTGAGAAAACATTCTCGATGTTGTCTTGAGGAGTATCTAGAGCGGACTAACTTGCACTGGTAGAAGATACATGAATGACACTTGTGGGGGAAATACTAGTGACTACTGGAGGTTCTGATTCAGAAGTAGAAATAGGAACCTGTAATGTAGATGAAGGAGGTACCTAGGCTAAGGACTTATCAGCTTGTGGAAATTCTTCCTCATCAAATTCAACTTGTTCTTGTTCAACTTCTTGCCCTTCATCGAGCTGATTAACATCAATTGGTTCTTCATCAGGATGCTCACCCTCCGCTTGTTCATCTGATATTTCAGACTCTTGTGTCTCATGAACATGAGAGGCCGATGGTTTTCCTTGGGCCTTCCCTTTTAGTTCCAACCGTGAACTTTAGTTTGAGAGCCTTGGTCGGAGTGGTGGGGTCCTCTTTGTTCTTGGTTCCGATCTCTGATCTTTTTCCCATTGGGCCAGCGGTGTCATCATCAGAACCAGAGGAGAAGGGTTTCAATGCAATACCTTTGCTCGAAAGCCACACATTTGTTTTCTTAAGAATACTCTGAAACCTATCTTTGATTGAAATACATTCCTTTTGCGACAATTGGATGAAAGGCAAAGGAGTAGAGGAAACTTTGTTGTCAACATAGGCAAGGTCTAGGACATTGCCATCATCCTCCAAATCATCTGGAATATCAGTGAGGTCAAACTCCTTGATTTGATCAACTGTTAATCGACAATAGTCAAGTTTTATAATATCGTGCTTTGACCTGCAATTAGCCCAAACATTTTCAATTCGATGCACATGCACATATGCTTTCTTCAACTTATTTCTCATCCATATGTAATCGAAGCCCTTTCTTGCGTTGAAGAACCTCATGGTAACTCTTCTCATCTCCTCCATTGCTCTAGCTTTGAAGATGGAGTTAATGGAATATCTACCAATGGTGAGAGTGAATTTCAAACCTGTTTTATGAGAACCAGATTGAGCCTCATGTATCACTACCATTTGGCGAGCTAGCTCCATCAACATAATCTTGTTAGAGGGGTATCTAGGGAGCATGAAGGGCTCGCCATTGAAACAACCAACCCTAAGGTATGTGAAGATCGAAAATTGCAGGAACATGCATCCATATTGGTTCGCTACCTCCCAAGCATGGTTAGATACTCTTAAAGTATACAAATTCTTATTTAGCATACACATATGGTATCCAAAGAAAGCGTCATTCACCCTCACCCTTCGGAAATGGTTATGACTATTTTGAAGAACCAAATGGGAGTAATATTTGTGTACCTCAACATGCTTTCTATCCCCTATTGCAGATAATCTTGGAAAGTGCCTCATTGAGGCTGCAACATGTTTGGTTTTGTCATTGATGTCAATAATTCAGGTTGTTTGCTCAGTTGATCGATTGTTTAGTTCAGTTTGTGTTTTAATTAGCTGACTGTGCTCAGTTTGAGCGTTGCTTACTCCCTCTTCAGCTTGTGCCAACTGTCTGATGGAGTTCATTGTCTTTGACAGAGAAGTATGTGTAGAGAGCGCAGATGTTTGTATGTGCTGGCATTTTTCATTCAATTGTGTTAGGAATATTCACATTGAGCTTATTCTGATTGTTTCTAGAAGAGGTGTTTCAGTTTTATGCTCTATGTATTGCCTGAACAGATTCTTCTTGATTGGACATGCGTATTGCCTTTCAGATTTTTAGAATTTGTCTTATGCAGTTTTAAAAAAAAATAAAAATTCGATATACCTGAAAATGACATCGTGCTGGCTGTGTAATGTCCCTATTTTTTTTAAGAGAATTGATTAATTAATTTAATTACTTAAGTCGTCCAAATAATTATTATTTTTTCATGGATAGCTTAATTAATTATTTTAATTAATAATATTGAGTTAATTATTTATAAAGTTATCAAATAAATTAAAAAAATTAAAAGATGACTTTATATTTAATTAATTTAATAAACTAACTAATTAAATATTATTTCATTAAGTCACTTCTAGAAGCTTCTGGATGTTGGGGTGAAAAAGTATTTAAAGAGATCAAGTTGAGTTTCTAATCAGCCAAGAGTTGATAATTGAATTGTGGAGCCGAGAGGTGTCTGCAGACTTTGTCTTTGGGAACGAGAACTCCCATAGATAGCATAATTGAGGGAGTGAGAGACCTCCCGAGGGGTTGCAAGTTAGAGAGGGAGACAAATCAGTCTTCCTAAGTGTGGTTAACGAGTTTGTTACTCTTTCATGGTGTATGGGTATTCATGGTATCCTCATATTTTCAGATTGAGTGCCCATTTGCATTGATTTTTATTTGAAGCAAGAAGGCAAATCCATTAGTAGATGATTGGAGGTGGAGTTGAGTAAAGAGTGGCAAATTTTCAGATCTGAGATCAAATCGAACCTTTAGCTTCAAACCCACGATTTGCTACATATTCCATCACTGCAACTTTGTATCACAGTTAGGAGGACAACGTGGGATAGAGGAGATAAAGGTGATCCTATTGGAGAGTAATTTGAAGAAAGATTTTGTGAATTGTTGTGGTGAGTAGCAGGCTGAAGTCAAGTTCGTATTTTGTCTCCAAACCCTCGTCTTGAGTCAGATTTCATCATTTACTCATCAACATTCCCACTAAGGCCAGCAATGTTCTTGGAGGAGTTAGGCGATTCTGTTTGAGACATTTCGAAGGTAGTTAGTGATGCCATATCAGTCTGAAAACAAAAATCGTGGCAGTCAGTCCATAACCTCAATTTTGCTCATATGACACTCAATTGGCATTCAATCTCATCAATGAAGATATCGCTATATTTGTGAAGGGAAGGTGAACATTTTAGAGAAAAGTTTGGGGACTAGTTGCTGTCATCATTAATGCATCAGACTTCCATCAGCAGCAGCAGGGGCGATTTTGGGAACCTTTCATTTGATGGTGGTCTCAACACATAGGATATTGATTGCTTCTTCATCCTTGTGTCAAGGCGTCACTACCAGGTTATTTTGGCGGTCTTTCAAAGAGTATATGATGACATTTATGTATGCAATCATGGCTGTCCTTGTACTCAGAAATTTATAAGTCCATAAACAGGTTTAGTTTGGGTTATTGCATGATCTTTCTAAAAAATTATTGAAACCTCCTTTTGAATGAAAGAAAAGAAAATAAGGTTGCATTCATATACCATGCTTGTCTGAGGACTCATGCCAACTGTTTGTCAAAATTACAGCAAGCTGTTGGAGTATGTAAATGTGTCTAAAATAGCATAGAACTCTTTAATTTGATAGCAAATACATCTTTGATGATTGTCCAACATATTAGGAGGCTTTTATGGATGATAATTCATGAAAAGTATATGTTTGAAGATCTTTATATCAGACTGAAAAATACTGAGACACAGCATAACACACAAACACACAGTTTTGGGCAGCAAATATTCCTTGTTCTCAGTCATTATAGGACGGGATATTTCAGGCTGGGTATGGTCGGTTATGTGAAAATGAAAATGAATTTCTTTAAAAAATCTCCTATGCGTAATGTTGCGTGTACAAAAAGCGCTGCATTTTGTTTGTAAGGATTGCCCGAAAAACATTCCTTTAGAATTTGCAGAGCCGGTTTTTGTTCAGCAGTGATTTTGTTCTCATTCTTTCAGAGCTTGCAGGTGTGAAATGATTTTTCATACAATTCAATAGTGTATCGATGTTTTTTAAAAAAGAAACGATATCCTCTTTGGGTCATTTTTCTTGTGCGATTAATGTTCAGTTTTTTTTGGCGATATGTTTTCATCGACAAAGTCTTGAATCGAAAATAATACCAAGGAGTTTGTGATTTTTCTATTGGATAAGTCTTTTTGTGTGCTGTGATGAAAGAGTGTGCGCGCCGTTAGTTTTTGGTTGCATATAGAACCAAAAATTAAAAAATACTAAAAACACCTCTTTACAGTGTTGTGTGCCTTTTAAAGTAGGTGCGTGATGAGTGATGAAGGTATGGAAGAAAAGATAGACTGGATGTCAGTGCGTAGGTGTTTGTTTTTAAAAGTAGTCTTTTGATTGATGGTGCGTGACATCATTTTCGGTGATACCATTATGATAGAAGTTCTTGAATTTTTTTTTTAAGTGAACAAGGCGCTGTAAGAAGACCATGTTATGAACATTATTTAGTATGAAGAATGGTGGAGTGTGGCATGAGTTGAAGATTTCAAACAAGATAGGATTTTGAATGTGATATATCGGAATAATGGAATGTTCTTCATTGGAGATTGGAAATCTAATTATTTGATGAACAGTTGCAAAACTCGAGTGTGATGTTATCTTCTATTATTATACACAACATAATGATCTTTGTTTCAGTTTACAGAAACACAATATCAATCAGTGTGACAGTGTATTGAATCATAAGAGTTTTAGTTATGTCTAAGTAATTCATGGAGCTTGCATATTCTTTTAGTTTCTTGTTCTTGTATTCTGTGAGTTTGAGATGGTGCTTATTTAGGTTGAGGTTTTAGTCCTGAGATGGTGCTCATTAAGTGAGTTGTTGCTCACCTCTGTGTTGTGACGTTTTCACACATCGCCCCATTGCAAATGGGGACCCTTGCTTTTTTGCTTTTTAGGGTTTGTTCTTTAGGTTTTTTAGGGTTTTGTTAGTTAGCCTTTGCATTTTGAGTGCTGTCGGGGAGATCAATAGGGTAGCAAGTCTGGCTTGAATGAGGTCCTGATCCTGAAATTTGGCTAAGTCTGGAACGTCCTGATCCTGAAATTTGACTAAGTCTGGAAACTGAAAAACCTCAAAAAACTAGATTTTGCAATATAACTCCTGGAGGTCTGAAACCACTCTCAAACATCTTGAAAGTATATATGGAATATAACTTAAAGTATAAGAATATGTTTCTTCTTTCTTATACTTAAATGTTATATTCCATAAAAATTATCCTGATAGAGAGTTCGAAAAGTCAAATTTCGCTCCTGTCCTTCACTGAGGATCCAGAGCGAAATTCGCTCTTGTCCCTCCCCAAGGGACCAAGGCGATGCGCTCCTGTCCCTCACCAAGGGACCAGGGCGATAATACTTATTTGAGCCATTCCTGACCGTGTTTGGACGAATTGAGACATCAAAAGCATGGTGAAGGACGAAATGAGCATGATAGAGCATCAAGACTTGATCAAAAACAATGAAATGATGAAGTTTTTGCCTAGAAGGTCAAATTCGCTCCTGTCCCTCACTGAAGGACCAGAGCGATTTTCTTGAGATACACAATTTTAGACCTTTTTTGGACATTAACTTTTATTCATAGCATTAAGTAAGATGATATCTTCCTTAGCCAAGACATTTTTTGATGAAAATTGTAACGATTTGGCCTAGAGAGCAAATTTCGCTCCTGTCCCTCAGTGAAGGACCGAAGCTTAAAATCCAACATTGTCTTGTCCTTGCAGGATTTGAACGATTTGATGATTTGAGGAGAACCAAGGAAGTACACTTCATCAGTTGAATATAATTTGAAAGCACAAACATGAGGAAAATGGACCAAAGAAGCAAAATCGCTCCTGTCCCTCAGTCAGGGACCAGGGCAAAGTTTAGTGTAGCTCCCGTCCCTCTCCCAGGGACCAGAGCGAAATTCCTCATGAGGCATGTTTTGGGCAAAGATCAAGCAAGTTTTAGGTTTGAGGCAAACAAAGATGGTGTAACGGATTCGTTGAAGACAAAATTAAAGAGTGCAAGACACCAAATGAGACCTATATTGGCCTAGGCGCTCCTGTCCCTCAGTCAGGGACCAGAGCGATTTTTGCCTTAGATGAATTTCTTGCCAAGTTTGAATGATTTCCAAGCCAAAGATGAATGAAATGGGGTACAACAAGACCATTGAAGATAATTTTTGAAGTTGGCAAGGTGTAGTTGAGCTTGAAAGTACAAATTCGCTCCTGTCCCTCAGCCAGGGACCAGGGTGATATGATAGTTATCTTGCCTTCATCCCAAGTTTTAGACCACTCCAAGTCCGGATACGTGGAGGCAAGGACATTTTTGAAGTATCTCGATGACGAACAAAGTTACAAAGACCACCAAATTGAAGGATTTGCACCAAGTGTCCCAGTTCGCTCCTGTCCCTCAGGCAGGGACCAGAGCGAAATTTTCATAAAGGCCTAGATTTTGAAGGTTTAACAAGTTTCAAGTGTCCAAGAGGGATCAAAAGACTTCATTTTGCATGATGAAAGCAATGGCAAGTTGATGAAAGCAAGCATGAGTCCAGGACATTGAAGTTCGCTCCTGTCCCTCAGTCAGGGACCAGGGCGATATTAGCTAAACCACTCATTATCCTTTGAAGATCATGTCAAAGCAAAGTTGCAAAAGGTTTAAAACATCATTTGGAAGGCGATACAAAGGAAGTGAACGTCAAAATGTTACCAATTTGAGCTAGAAATGGAAGTTCGCTCCTGTCCCTCTCCAAGGGACCAGGGCGATATCACCTCAGGAGGCACTTATTCGCACAAGCAAGTTAGTCAAGTTCGGAATTCCTAGCAAAAAACGCCAATTTCAACGTGAAGATGGAGGTTTTGAACATAAAAGCAAGAAGAATCAAGATCAAGGTGATAATTCGCTCCTGTCCCTTAGTCAGGGACCAGAGCGATAGGTTTGTGCCCTTACCTCTTCCAAATTTGGCGTTAAAACATTCTTTGGATTTTATTAAATGCTAAAAAAAAAAAATTGATAAATTTGAAATCCAATTAAAATAGCATTTAAAATTAGCGCATGGGTCTTTATTAATTAATTTTTGCCTTTTAAAAATCGAGTTTATTTAAAATTATAGGCATTAAATTAATTAATTATAAATAAAATGGGGCGCTTGGTTTAAAATTTGTTTCATTTTACAAAGGTCGGCTTTTAAGTTTATTTTAAATTTGCCTTATTTACCAAAGTCGGCCTAAGGTCAATATGAAGGTGAGCGCCTATAAAGGAAGGTGTTTATTTCATTTTCACATCATCATCTTTCATATGCGATTTTGAAAAAGAAGAGGTGCGAATTGTGTTCAAGGTGCGAGTCTTATCAATAGGAAGGCACCAGCATTATCAAAGGAGTTCGAGTTTCAAGTTAGGCGAACTTGCCAAGGACATTGAAGAACACATCAAAGACTCCAAGGGTGGCGAATTGATAAAGAGGACGTTCCTTATCTTTGAAGATCACGTTGAAGGCTTCTAATGTTAATTTTGCCTAGGCAAATTCCTCATTTTGCATTCTAGTGTTAGCTCTCAAGAGAGGCATCAAATGGAGATCTCATCAAGGAAAATCAAGCCGGATCAAGGACGGTCTTCGCCGGGACAATCAAGCTAGGACAGGGGCGACCTCTTTCAATCCAGCATTCCAAGGCGAGGTACATCATCATCCTGCACATTAAGGACACGAGGAGTTAGAACAAGGGCTCGTTGAAGAAGTAAATAGTTCCAGATGAATTAATTAAAGCAAGATTCTCAACAACATCAAGTTGAATATTTACCAAGTTACAAGTGTCAGATGAGGTGGCATCCTAGTCATCACTTCTCCAATCAGTGTGGTCCATCTCAGCATGTCCAGATTCAATGTACCTAACTCATGGAAGGTGGCACAAACTCCGATGTACCTACCTGGCTATCCATTGGTCAATTTTGTAGAGAGGACATGTGTCCAAGCAATACAATTTTATCATTGGTCAAGCATTAAATGTTATGTAATGGTTGTAACAAACCCTAATTAGGGTTTTCATTGTAAAATCTTGGCCATTGATCTCGAATTGATCTAAGCCATCAAATTGTATTGTGGGCACTATATAAGCCCTAGCATTTCATTTTGTAAAAATAATTAGAGAGATAATATAGAAATAGTTGAAAGCAGTTAGTAGATAGAGAGTAGTTAGAAATTGATAGAATAGCAATTAGAGTAGAATAGGAGGACAAGGCAAGAAATTGTTGCCATTGATTGTAAACAAACTCCATTTTCATTGAAGTAATGGTGAAGTGTGTCGTTTCTTGCAATTTGCATGGTTTCTTGTTGAGTTTTCAATCCTAGATGGTAGATGATTAGATGAATGGAGGAAATGTGATTGATTGATGGTGGAATTCGTATATCCATACTACTAGTAGTTTGTTGATTGCAGACTTGCCTTGTGTAGTCAACTGGAATTGTTCAGCTTAAGCTCAATTTCAATTTGTCGCTTCTTCATTGATATGCATCAACTTGATGGTGTCTATGCCTGCGGTGATGATTTGAACATCATAAAGCTTCTCTTAGAAGATCGCACTAGCCTTGTGGAGATGGTCCATTGATGTCAAAACAAGACCTAGTTAGAGTTTCATCAAAAAATCAATCATTGCTCCTACATTCTTAGTATTAGGATTAGATCCTCTCTTCGCCCTTATCCTTTTTCCATTTTTTCAAATCTAAGTTAGTCAGAGCCTGTGTTCCAGCAAAGCAGATCGGAAGTTCAATCATCAAATGTAAGTCCCCTTGTGATTCCAGCAAATCACATCATACCACGGCGAGCTTATCCACACATAGAGACCCTACATCAAAGAACCTTGGAGTCATCCTGATTGATCCTTTTTCGTGATATCTTCAGCAATCAGAGGCTTTATTCAAGAGAGGATAAGGTACCCTTGGGTATTTTATTCTGTGTTAGGTAGTGTACAAAATACACGTCAACACTCTGTAATAGGATTGGTGGCCATTTTATTCTATGAAAGTTTTCAATGTCGTGGTTTTTTACCCAGTTGGGTTTTCCATGAGATAAACCTTGTGCTCTTCATTTGTTAATTATTACATGTCTGCTATTTGGCTCTTTTTGTATTGAAATATTTCTGGGTTTTCCTACTGATGCAGATGGAAAGAAAGCTTTTGAGAATAGTGAAAAGGCTATGAATGCCATTTTATGTGGTTTGTCAGAATCTGAGTTTGTAAAAGTTATGCACTGTGAGTCTGCTTAGGCTATGTGGGACAAACTTCAGAACGCTTATGAAGGGGATGAGAAAGTTAAGAATGCTGAACTAAAAGCCCATAGGATGTTGTTTGAAGGCCTTAAAATGCGTGAAGAAGAGAGCATAGCAGCGTATTTTTTAAGCATTGATGAAGCTGTTAATACACTAAAAGGTTTGAGAGAAAAACTTGAAGACAAAGTTGTTGTTCTTAAGATCCTGCATTCGCTTCCACTTAGATTTGATGCCAAAGTTTCAACTGTTGAATAATGGCAGAACTAGATAAGCTGACTGTGGATAAGGTACATGGTATCTTGACAACATACAGAATGAGGGCACATGTTGAATCCTCCTCAAAGGAAGAAATTGCTTTCAAGGCTTCAAAGAAGGGTAAAGATAAGAGTCCTTTTCTAGTGATAGTTCAGAAGAAGAAAGTGATGGTGAAGAAGCACATTTTGTGAGAAAACCAAAGAAGAATTCTGGCAAGTATAAGGGCAAGTCGTCCTTAAAATGTTTTAACTGTGGGAAGAAGGGAATTTTTTCTTCAAATGCCCATATGAGAAGGAAGAGGACAGTGGTTGTGAAAATGAATATAAGAACAACAAGAAGTTCCTAAAGAAAGACAAAAAGTTCTATTATTCAAAAAGAAGTCTCTATTCTAAAGAAGAAAATAGCCCATCAGACGCTAGTGAAGGAGAGTCGCCAAATGATGAAATTCTTTTCATGGCTGTAGAAGAAACTTTGTCAGAAATTGATGAAGAAGTTGAAAATGATTTGGAACAAGAATTTATTAGTGCACTTAATGAAATTAAGAAGCTTAGAAAGAAGCAGCAGAGTCTGAAAATGTTGTTACAAGAGGAAAGTAACAAAGTTCTTGAGAGAGCTCTTGCTTTAGAAGATGTTGAAAAATAGATTGAAAATCTTAAAGTGCCAATTGAAGAAGCCAAAAGGCTTGAAGAAGACCTTAGAAAACAGCTCAAGGACAAGGAGCTTGATTGTGAAAAGTTTGAAAGTTTGTTGTTGATATGCAGAATGAGTTTGAGATGTCTATGATTGGAGAGATGAAATTCTTTTTGGGATTGCAAATTACTCAGTTGGATAAAGGTATTTTCATATCTCAGTCCAAGTATGTGAAAGAGTTCTTGAAAAAGCTTGGCTTAGAGGACTGAAAACCAATTGGTACTCCTATGATAACCGGATGTACGTTGACAAAGGATGATGATTCTCCTAAGGCAAATCAGACTAGATACAGGTCTATGATTGGTGGATTGCTATATTTGATTCAAACTAGACCGGATATTATGAATATTGTGTCTTGTTGCTAGATTTCAAGCTGATCCTAAAGAATCTCATGTCATTGCTGTGAAGAGGATATTCAGATAGTTGAAAGAGATAGTTGATTTTGGTTTGTGGTATTCTAAGGATGGTGACTTTACTTTGTGTGCTTATACTGATGCTGATTGGGTAGGTGATGTTGATGACCAAAAGAGTACTAGCAGTGGTGCATTTTTCTTTGGTCAGAAGTTGGTTTTATGGATGAGTAAGAAGCAAAATGCTATATCTTTGTCTACTATAGAAGCTGAATACATTGCTGCTGCTGGCAATTGTACTCAGGTGTTATGGATGAAACAAATGTTGAAGGATATAAGAGTTGTGTATGATGAGCCTACTGCTGTATATTGTGATAATTCAAGTGCCATCAATATTTCTTAGAATCCGATGCTTCATTCTAAAACCAAGCATATATCAATCAAGTTTCATTTCTTGAGAAAGAAAGTTAATGAGAAGGAAGTCAGATTGGAGTATGTGTCTACAAAGGACTAGATTGCAAATATCTTTGCTAAGCCTTTGCCTAAAGATACTTTTGAGTATCTCAGAGAGAAGCTTGGGTTGATTGCCCCTCTTGATGAGAACTAAGATGCATTGAGTTGCATCAATCCGACGGACTTCACAAAGATATTTTGTGATCCGGATTGATGAGGTGACTGCTACTCAGGGGGAGTAGTCAGTGTTGAGGTTCTGATTGTGATAGAGATTGTTTGGTCAAAGGGGGAGAAATATTCAGATTTGTGAGTCAGTTCTAAGGGGGAGAAGAGTCGTGTGAAAAAATAACATATGAGTTGTTGAGAGATAGTTTGTTGAGCTGTGTGCATGATCTCAGGGGGAGATTGTTGGAGCTGATTGATTTCTTTCTTTGCATTGATTGTTTTTCACATTCATATGTTGCCATCCATAGTTGAAAATCTCGGACTTGCCTCGGACTCGGCAAACCAAAATTTTGGACTCGGACTCGGACTCGTGAAAGACTCACGAAAGACTCGGCAAAAAAAAAAAACCGTAGTTTTACAAAAAAAACATAAAGAAATTAATGCATTTAGAGAACATAAGTGCCATAATTGAAACATTACACATGTCATATGATCTACAAACACGCAATATTTGAAATTTCATCTTTCATGGCAGCATATTCAAGTTTCAAGTTTCAACTCTAAAATGTATAATGGCAGCATAAGTATATAAATGTTCACAAAATTACATATAATGATATGTCCAAGTCCAACTCCAAATGTGAAAAACAACAATGTGAATGAACAAACCAAAGAGAAGACTACATCTTCCTCTTTGTATTTTTCCTAATATAGCTCACTTTTTCAAGCCTTGAGCTAGAAGTAGTAGTAGTGGGTGTTGTGGTATCTAAATGGTGAGATGATTCTTCTTCAAAGTCAAAGTCCTCATCATCATCCTCATCTTCGTCCTCATCTTCATCCTCCATTTCATCCAATCTTGCTCCTTCTGCATCTTGTGCTGCTCCTCTCTCTATTTCTGCAATTTCTTCTTCGGTAAGGAGGACATCATCACCATCATTTTGTTCATTCATGGTCCAATCACCATATGGATCAATTTCATCAAAGTCAATGGCCTCATGTGAAACACCCTCCACCTGTCTAACTCGAAGGCGAAGGTTGTACCGAACAAATACTAGATCATTGAGCTGCTTTTGTGACAATCTATTTCTCTTCTTTGTGTGAATGCTCTCAAAGACACTCCAATTTCGTTCACACCCAGAAGCACTGCATGGCTGAGACAAAACACAGATAGCTATCTTTTGAAGATTAGGCGTGCTGGCACCATAATTCTCCCACCATAAATCTATAAAAAACATTTAGAAATATTAGAATTGAGAAAAAAATGTAACAATCAAGTTTGTAGGTTTTTTCTTGCACTATTGAACTAAGTTACTAAATTTTTTACCTGGTTGTTGTTTTCCTCTCCTATCAATTGCTAGTTGTGATGAGAAGAGTCTCCCCTCTGCACTTTTGTAGATCTTGAACAATGAACATTTCCAAATTCAGAAATAGATACTAGATAGTCAAAGTGTCAAACTCAAATTCAATAATGAACATTTCCGAATTCATAAATAAAGATAGAGCAATTGCAAATGTCAAATCTCACCTCCAACTCATCAAGAACCTTGTCTCTCAACTCAGGATCAAGTGTCATCTTATCAATGCATGTAATAACACCTGCCATGACCTCCTCATCAGCCCTAAATGAATCAGAGAAGTAGAATTTCGGGTTCAAAAAGTAGGCGAAGGCATGTATCGGTTGGTGGAGTTGGTTTGTCCACCTATGATCAATGATGCGCCAAAGGATTTCACATTTTCTTGTATTTCCATGATAGTAATGTGAAATGGCCTCTTTGGCCCTATCCATGGCCTCATAAATGAAACCCATTGGCATGCCCTCTCCATCCACCATATGAAGAACCCTTACCAAAGGTTCTGTCACCTAAAAAAATGAAAACAAATTTTAAATTAGTACAAAATCAACCCCTAAAAAATAAAATCAGCAAATAGACAAGATTGTCTAAACTTTACTTTTGTGTTTGTTACTTACCGCAGTCAACTCCTCTCCACTTTTATTGAACCCTTCATCAAAAACAATGCTCACAATCTTCTCTACTTCAGGTCTTTTGGAGTATGCAGACCCCAACCAAGCATCTTACACAAACATCTACTTAAGATGAGGAATGGCACTAAGAATGCTTTGCAAAGTGATGAAGTGGCTAGCAAATCGTGTCACTCCAGGTCGCACAAGGTCCTTGCCATTTGTGTGTTTTCTCATCAAAGCAAGCACCCAAGTATGGTTGTAGATGAATTTGGTGACACTTTTTGCATCTTCAACCACCTTCTTCACCCATCCAATCTTCCCAATGCCCTCTAGCACCAAGTCCAAACAATGTGCAACACAAGGACTCCATGTAATTGAAGGATGCCTCTCCATAAGCATTCTACCTGTAGATACATATGCAACTGCATTGTTCGTGATAATTTGGACAACATTCTCAACTCCAACTTCCCGAACCACACCATCCAACAGATTACACAAAGTCTTTGCATTTTTTATTTCATTTGAGGCATCAACAGACTTTATGAACACCATTGCACCATTTGAAGCCACCAAGAAGTTGAGAAGAGTCCTATTCTATCCATCTGTCCATCCATCAGATAAAATGTTGCATCCTTTTCTCTTCCAATACCTTTTCTGATCATCAACCACACCTTGTGTATTTTGCACAGCTTTCTCTAGCAACGGCCCACTGAAGTCATGACCTGTTGGGGCCTTAAACCCCTTACCCGCCATTGTACATGCATTAACAAAACTTTCCCAATACACATGTTTGCTGCATTGAAAGATAGATTATTGTAAAACCAAAAGTTTGAAGCTGCTATCCGTGCTTGTTCATGCTTCTCTCTATTCCATCCTGTACCTTCAAGTGAAGGTTGTGCATCGGGAACATTGCGTGGTACAAAAAAATTAGGGTGTGATCTAACAGGAGTGCCACTAGCCTCACCCTCATTGTCACCAAAAGATAAAAGTGACTGACGACCCCGACTATGACCAATGGGACCCGAAGTGGACAATGTGGGATTCATTGCAGCTGCCATGGCTTCTCTTGTTTTTTGCCTTTCTTCCTTATGCATATCATTCTCAACAAGAATGACCTTCATCTCTCTAATAATTTCAGGAGTTAATTTGGGGCATGCCTCCACACCATATCCAGGTATTTGTGCAAGGTGGTATTTTAATCTATTGATTCCACCAGTCATCCATTTTGTGCATTCGGTGCAAGTGACCTCCCCCTTTTTGCTTCCTGCAATCCCATATTTCCAAGCTTTATCTCTTTGTCTTCTTGACCTTGGGGTTGCCCTTGGAGTTGAACTTGCCATTGTTGATTTAACATGAAAAAAAAAAAAATCAGCAGGGTTTTATGGAAAATCAACAAAAAAAATGACAATGAATCATTTGGAAAAAATAGCATTCAAAAACAAGAAAAAAAAAAGAGGAAATAACTTAGGAAAGAAAATAGAAAAAAATTTGGCAGCATATCCCCTTGTTTTTCAAGATTTTTTTCAGTTTCAAAACAATGAAATGATTCAAATGAAAAAAAAAGAAAAGAGAAAAAATCCTTACCTAGATCTCTCTTGCTGTTTTTTTCTTCTTCCCTCTACTCCTTCAAACCCTACAAACTTGCTAAAACCAAACAAAACTGAAAATCAAGTGAAAAATGAAAAAAAAAATCATTTTTAACCCTTCACGGGCGTCTTTTTCTGGGCCTGCGAGTCCCTGCGAAAGACTCGTGAGTCCGAGCAAAAGACTCGCGAGTCTTTTGCAGGGACTCGCCTGGACTCGCCTCGTGAGTCCTAGGCGAGTTGATTCGCGGCACCAAAGGACTCGTGAGTCCGTGGCGAGTCGTTGAGTTTTAAAACTATGTTGCCATCAATGCCAAAGAGGGAGATTGTTGGATGTTGCTGAGAAGTTTGCTGGGATGATTTGTTGTCATTGATGTCAACATATTCATTTGTATATTCCAGTGTTGCAGTTAGATTGTGTGAGTTGGTTTGACCAGTATGTTGCAGGTGAGTTGTGTTAATTTTAGTGAACAAGATTAAGTAAACTTGGAAATTAATTTGAAATGCAAACACTTATGAACCAAAACACACAAAAATACCCTAGGAAAACCTCCTTCTTGGAGGAAAAACCCAGCATCAAAGATCCAGATCAAATCTTTTATTCATAAGCAGATTACATGAACAATATAGATCAAATTACTTATTTGATTGTAGTAACAATCTAGGGCAGATTCACAAAGATTTGGCCCAACTCAAATCAAAGTATATGCTGTTGCAGAATATCAATTTTGCTGACTTAGAAGGGGCAGAATATCAATGCTACTTGGAGAAAAATTGCAGAAGTATGGAGACATCAATTTGCCCAGCAAGATGCCTAATAAGTTCACTCAATGACCAGATAAGCTCATAGCAGAATGAAGGCTTAGGTCGCTCACCAGCTTTGCACAATGATACCCAAGTTTGCTGATTTAGTTCGCATAAGGCATGTGATATATTTGCTTGATGAAAAATGATGTGTTTGAAGTATGAAATGAATCTTGTTTATATACAAGATTCATAATCATGATTTATCCAACTCGGCTGGGCAAAATTGCCGCGACTTTACATAATTTTTGGAATTTGCTTTTAGCGCTCAATTTGGGGGCTACATAAATTTACAAGTTACAATGCGTTCCATTTTGAGCCCAGCCCAATAGACATGTAATCACTCAAGTTATTACAATATGATTAAATTTTAATTGCCACTAGGCAACATTAAAATATAATCCAAACTAGCTATCCATTTCAACAAGTTGATGCGGTTTAAAGAGTTTTTGGTATGGTGTTTGTAGATGGTTCATTCCCATTTGTAGAGGTCCGCATGGTGATTTGATCAAGTTATGAGGTCTGGTATTGCGGTTGGTTTTCAAATGTTTAGTATTGATAGTGTTTTGGTTTATGCTTCGTATTGCTCCGGAATTGCAATATCTTGTTGTGTGGATTTGGAAAAGTGTTTGGGATGGTCAGGTGTGTCCTCAATTTAGGTGGTTCATGATTTGGAGGTCCGCAAGTGTATCTTTCAGTTTGATAGTCATTGTGGTTGTGTTCTTGAGGTTTGGTATGATGAAGATGAAGATTCTAGTAAGTTGAGTTGATGCGGTTGTTGCTGGTGTATTTCAAAGTGCTTGTGGATGTTCATTGATCATGTTGTATCCATGCTGATGATCCACATTGATCGTTGTGCGTGTTATTGGTGATTTCCTTATATATTCATGTTATACGACTTTCTGGGCTGACCAAATGCTTGTAGCGTGTTGCGGATGTTCATGGCATAATTCTTGGAGGTGTTGTGTCTTCATGATTTTGATTTAGATCCATGTTATGTCTTACTAAACATTGTATTGGTTTGCATGCATTGTTGTAGTGTGTATGGTAATATTTTTGTAATATGTGATAAGGGTTGAGCCGACCTTGAAATATAGGTTGATGAATTGTATAAATAAATGTAATTGAGATGTGAGAGACATATCTCTGTGTGCGAACAATGTATTGATCATTCGATAGTAGAGGAGAAGTATGGAGATGTGCGAAAGAGAAGTATGAGTATCGTATGCTTAAACGGAATTGTAATCAAGTATTAGGAGATGCTACTTTCTCAGTTCATGTAATCTAGATCGTTGTCCAAATCTTGTACTGTAGTGACCCTTCCTCAGGGTTGTAGCCCTTTTATGTTTGAGCAATGAGCTCTAGGCAGTGTGCCTGAATGCATGTTCATTCCCCATTGTAATATTATTATACTTCTAACAAGGTATAATTATATTGTGGGTCTCAATCCCATCGTGGTTTTTCCCTTAACCGGATTTTCCACGTCAAAAATCTTGGTGTTATGTGTGTTATTGATGTGGTGTTGATCTTTGCTTTCACTCTTATTAATCAGATCTGAATTTGAGTTTATGTCCAGTAAAGTTTGTGAGCAAACTGATTCATCCCCCCACTTAGTTTGTTACATTGTTGCCAACACAATTATCATTATCCATTGAAATACAGATTTGCTTGAGGATTATTCAATCACCCCTCACCTTCATCATGGAGTTCATGCTTGGACGCGACCTAGGAACTGTATTGCATCTTCTCTCAAGTAAGAGGTTAAAAGCTCCAAAAGCATTGCTAATCTAGGCGATCGAACTAAGACAACTACTCTAGGAAGCAAAAATGTAGGAGTCCCCATTTGCAATGGGGTGATGTGTCAAGACGTCACTACAGGTATTATGCTAATAGACTTTCCCTTTCACCTATATTGATGAAGGACGAATTGTAGTCTCAGCTTTATACTTGATAAATATGCAATTGTTTTGGTGCTATTTTTGATATAAACTTCGATGTATGTTTTGGTTGAAAATTTTGTACACCTGGGGGATGTACAAAATTGTGGTTTCAGCCACAGTGTGTGAGTATAAAATTATGGTTTCAGACTTGCGGTTACATAATAAAGATCCGATGATGACCTTTGAGGAAAAATGGGGAAGTGAAATACTTGTAATAGGGTCATTAAGACCCGACTGCAAGTAGAAATTTATTTGTAAGACTTGCACTTATGAAAGGAAGGCTCGATTGCACTTTGGGCAAATGAGGAAAGGATTTACTTATTGAATGAGCTTGAAATCGGGCCATGAAGACATGGCAACAAACTAAAAGAACATACTTGCAAAGGTAAAGCATGAAGGACTTGCAAAGTAAATAACCCATATACTTCCAGTCGGGTCTTAGAGACCCGATTGCAAGTAAACAGAACTTGCATTAAAACAAACCCAATGCACTTGTAGTCGGGTCTTAAAGGCCCGACTATAAGTGATGGTTTCACTTGCAATGTAACATAATGGCGCAGTCACCGGTGAGGAGGGACCTCGAGGAGATCAGTCCAAACCGGTCAGTAAGAGTAAACACAACGGAAACACACATATATGATGAAGACAATGCATAATAGATAGTTTTTATTGCATGAAAGTTAATTACATCCAACCGGTAACAACCGGGTTACAACATACTGGCACACAGGCCTGGTAGAATAGGTCACACTAGGACCTTGAATTGAAAGATCTACCTTCTAGGCACAGTCTATCTATTTGATGTTCCTTGATTCTGTCATTGATTTCATTCTAAAGCATGATTACAAATATATATATATATATATATATATCGATCCAAAGGGTTTGGTCAGCCCAAAAGGATCAAAACCCGAAGAACAATGCAAAATGAACAAGGTCGGCTTCCACCAAGAGATTCCTCCAGAAAATCCAAGGGATGAAACGTAGAAGGTCGGCCACACACCAAGAAACATCGAGATCAACGTCCAAGGCTCTGCAAGCTCCGGAATGGGTTCGGTGGATCACTAGAATAGGTCTCAGGCAACCGGTAACAAAGGAACAACCGGTAACAAGAAACTATCGAGGAAACCGGTAGCGATATCTTGCCGGAGAGTGATCCAAATGAGATGCGGTTTGAAAGAAAGAAAGATGATCAAGTCTTCAAGTAGAATCCAACTCCATAGGAACTGGTGAGCCAAAACCGAGACAGACAGAAAGGAAAACTGAAACTGCAAAGAGAAAACAAATAGAAAAGGAAATGTTTTTGGTTGATGCAAGATTGTTGTGAACTGGGGATGCTCCTACATCAGACATCCGGGGTTAATAAAAAGTGAGCCTCCCACTTGGTTGGGGTCAGAGGGAAACCAGGGCGGTCTACCTCTGCCTGAGAAATCCAAGATGAATCTTCCACTGGTCTGTTCTTCCATTTCACAAGATATTCTTTGTATTGACTACTTCGGGTACTACGCCCAATCCTACTATCCAAAATCTCTTCAATCTGATCTGGTTCCTTTTGGGGCAATTGTTTCTCCAAGTTTGCAATACTATCCTTACTGAATTTTGGTTCATGGTACTCATGAAGATCTGTAATGTTGAATATAGGTGAAATACTCAGACTATTCGATAGCTACACCTCATATGCATTTCCAGAACTAAACTTTCTCAAGATCTTACAGGGTCCAAACTTCTTCATCTGCAACTTATTATAAGTCCCAACCGAGAATCTCTCTTTTCTCAAATAGACCATCACTTCATCGCCAACTTCAAATTCCTTATGTCTCATCTTCTCATCTGCCGCCTTCTTGTATTTGCTATTCATGTCTTCCAAATGTTGTTTAACCTGAATATGCAATGCTGCCATGTGATCTGCAAATTCTTCTGCTTCTGAACTCTTCCGGTCTTCAGTGCTGATGTCTCTTAACTCTGATATTCCTTTAGGATGCACTTCGGTAACAATCTCAAAAGGTGTTTTTCCGGTACTTCTATTCACTGAATTGTTAAAGGCAAACTCTTCTTGTGCAAGGATCAAATCCCAACTTCCGGTTTTATCTCCCACTAAACATCTCAACAAGTTTCCCAAACTCTGGTTAACTACTTTTGTCTGTCCATCAGTCTGTGGATGAAAAGTAGAACTGAACTTCAAATCTATTTTCATCTTCTTCCAAAGTGTTCTAAAAAAATAGCCAAAAAACTTAGTGTCTCTATCTGAAATTATGCTCTTAGGTAATCCATGCAATCTTACCACTTCCTTGAAAAATAGGTCTGCTATATGCAATGCATCTGATGTCTTCTTGCAAGGTATGAAATGAGCCATCTTTGAAAATCTATCCACTACCACAAATATAGAATCGTTCCCCCTCGGTTTCTTAGGTAAGACAAGTACAAAATCCATACTTATATCCTCCCAAGGTCTTACCGGTACTGTCAAAGGTTTATACAATCCCCCATTCTGACTACTACCTTTTGCAACTTGACAAACTCTACAACTCTACACATATCTCTTAACATCCTTATGAATCTGGGGCCAAAAGTACTGCTTACTCACCAATGCAATTGTTTTATCAATGCCAAAATGTCCAGCTAAACCTCCACTATGCTTCTCTTTTATCAGGTTCTTTCTCATGGAACTTTTAGGTATGCACAACTGAACTCCCTTAAATAATATCCTATCCTGAATGAAGTAATCTAACCATTTGCTCCTATCAACCATAACCGGTTCTCTACATGCTTTCCAAGGTTCTGCGAAACTCGGGTCTTCATTATACAAGGTCTTCAAATCTTCAAAACCTAATACTGTCATTCTCATCTCTGTCAGCAAATTCCTTCTACTCAATGCATCAACAACTTTGTTAGATTTCCCACTTCTATGTTTCAACACAAAGGTGTAACTCTGCAAGAACTCTACCCATCTCATATGTTTCTGATTCAACTTACTTTGACTATTCAAATATTGCAAAGCTTGATGATCTGTATACAACACAAACTCCTTAGGCAACAAGTAATGTCTCCATTTCTTCAAGGCTTGAATTATGGCATAAAATTCTTCATCATATATTGAATATCTTTTTCGGGCATCATTCAATTTCTCACTGAAATAGGCTATTGCTCTCTCTTCTTGACTCAAAATTGCTCCTATTGCTGTTCCACTTGCATCACAATCCACTTGAAATACCTTATTGAAATCCAGTAAAGCCAACACACATTGCTCAGTCACTTTCTGTTTCAACAACTCAAAACTTTTGTTTGCTCTAGTGGTCCACTTGAATTCCTTCCTATCTCCCCTCATGGTTTCAGTCATAGGATTACAAACTGAACTAAAATTTCTGATAAACTTCTGGTAAAAACTAGCCAATCCATGAAATGATCTTACCTCTCCCATGCTTTCTGGTGTAGGCCACTCAACAATGGCTTTCACTTTCTCAGGGTCCATCTTCAAACCATCCTCAGATATCACAAAGCCCAAATATACTAGCTCATCCTTCATGAAAGTGCACTTCTTGATATTGATCAGTAACTTTTCTTTTCTCAACCTCTGCAAAACTTGTCTTAACTACAACAAATGCTCCTCGTTTGTTTTACTGAAAATCAGAATGTCATCCAAGTACATAATAACAAACTTACCCAAGAATTTCTTCAAGACCTCATTCATCAGCCTCATGAAAGTACTCGGTGCATTAGTCAATCCAAAAGGCATCACCAACCATTCATATAATCCTTCATTTGTCTTGAATGTTGTCTTCCATTCATCACCTTCTCTGATCCTGATCTGATGATATCCACTCTTCAAATATATCTTTGTAAAGTACTTTGCTCCACTCAAACAGTCCATTATGTCATCCATCCTAGGCAAGGGAAACCGGTATTTTAGTGTGATCTTGTTTATTGCTCTTGAATTGGTACACATCCTCCATTCTCCATTCTTCTTAGGTGCTAATACTACTGGTACTGCACAAGGGCTCAAACTTTCTTTGATCAAACCCTTCTCCAATAGCTCCTACACTTGTCTATTCAGTTCTTCATTCTCTGCCAGTGTTAACCGGTGTACAACTTTGTTAGGCAAGCTAGCTCCGAGAACTAAGTCCATGCAATGACTAATACTTCTAACAGGTGGCAATCCATCAGGTACATTATCTGAAATGATGTCCTCATATTCTATCAGCAAATCTCTTATCTCTGTCGAGTGTTCTCCTTCCGGTACCGGTCTCTCAGTCTTTTTAGGAATTAAGGTAAAATACACATTCTCATGTCTCAGTCCATCCATGAACTTCCTTCCATCTACTAGACAAATTCTGGTATTTGTACTTTATTCTTCAAAGGTTCCTCCAAAGGCAACAAGGTTTGCTTCATCCCATTGGCCACAATAGTGTATGCATTCTTCCTCCCATGATGTATTGCCTGTCTATCAAACTGCCAAGGTCTTCCCAACAAAAGATGACAAATGTCCATAGGCATAATATCACACAAAATTTCATCATGATAATTCCCAATTTTCAATTTTACTAAACACTGTTCACTTACTAATAACTTATGTTCATCCCAAATCCATGCTATCTGGTAAGGCTTAGGGTGTCTCAATCTCTCCAATTTCAACTTATTCACCATCTCTTTTGAAACAAGATTATCTGAACTACCACTATCAATAACAACTTTACAACACTTATCGGATACCTTACATCTGGTCTTGAACAGGTTCCTCCTCTGCAAGGGTTCTTTATCTCCTCCGGTATAACACAAAGCTCTCCTTACCATCAACAGTTCTCCATCTTCTGGTTTATTGTCTGATCCGGTGGGGTTCTCCTCCACCACTGCCACTCTTCCGGTAGCCTCTGACTTCTTACATTCAAATGCACGGTGTCCTGCTCCACATTTAAAACAGGTTCCTCCGAATGTCCTTTTGTCTTGTCTTCCAAAGTTCTCATTCCGGTAACCATCTGGTTGTCTCCTCCGGTAGAAATTTCTGTCATCCTTCCGGTATGAATTACTTCCTTGCTCACTTCCTTGTCCTTGTTCTTATCTATATTGGTTCCTCTTCATCTGGTGTATCCTCTTCCTCCTTGAAATCTTCTTCTGGTAAACCTTCCACCTCTACCTCTCTATCTCTGCTCATGCCTTTTATTCAACTTCTCTTCAGCCTTTTCAACACTCTCTAATTTGATCATACTGAGCTCATCTTGTATAGACATCTCCAATCCGTTCAAATATCTTGCAATTTGTTCAATTTCATCATCAACATGTTCGGATATGATGTTCAACTTGTAAAATTCTTTGGTGTACTCCTTCACACTAGATTCCTTCTGTCTCAGATTCTACAACTTTAAGAACAAATCTACTTGATAATTTGCCAGGACAAACTTTGATTTTAACTTAGCAATCATCCTATCCCATGTCTTAATATTTTCTTTACCTCTTCTTTGCCTATCAACTTGCAAGTGCTCCCACCAAAGAGATGCATGACCCTTCAATCGGGTACAGGCATACTTCACATTCCTCTCTTTTGCAGTGTCTTCAAAATCAAAATACTTCTCCATCTCCGAGATCCAATCCAACAATTCATCTGAATCTAACTTCCCATCATATCCCGGTGGGGTAAAATGAGGTTTAGTGTTCGCCCTACTCAAAACCCTTAAAAACCTTTCCTCCTCTAGATCAATTGCTGGTAGGTTCACTTGTTCTGTCGGGGCTTCTTCTCCATCTTCGCTCACATCCCCAACATTTCGGCCTCTTCTTTGGGCTGTCTCCACGGCTTCTAACCGGGCTGCTATTCCTCGCAACATCTCCATTACAACAGGGTCTGCATTCCCATGCGCTCCACCATTCCTAGTTCCTCTTTGCGCCATTGATCCACGCTAGTCCTTTGCAATTGCAGGTTGGATCAGCAATCCACCACCCTACAACAAGATTTAGGACACGCAATCTTTGGAACAAACTTCACTTTGATACCACTTGGTGTAGTCACCGGTGAGGAGGGACCTCGACGAGATCAATCCAAACTGGTCAGCAAGAGTAAACACAACGAAAACGCACAAATATGATGAAGGCAATGCATAACAGATAGTTTTTATTGCATGAAAGTTAATTACATCCAACCGGTAACAACTGGGTTACAACATACCGACACATAGGCTTGGTAGAATAGATCACACCAGGAGCTTGAATCGAAAGATCTATCTTCTAGGCACAGTCTATCTATTTGATGTTCCTTCATTCTCTCATTGATTGCATTCTAAAGCATGATTACAAATATATATATCGATCCAAAGGGTTTGGTCGGCCCAAAAGGATCAAAACCCGAAGAACAATGCAAAATGAACAAGGTCGGCCTCCACCAAGAGATTCCTCTGGAAAATCCAAGCGATGAAACGTAGAAGGTCGGCCACACACCAAGAAACATCGAGATGTCGTCTAAGGCTCTGCAAGCTTTGGAATGGGTTTTGGTAGATCACTAGAAGAGGTCTCAGGCAACCAGTAACAAAGGAACAACCAGTAACAAGAATCTATTGATGTGTATTTTGTACACGACCAAACACGGAATAAAATACCCAGAGGTATCTTATCCTCTCTTGAGTAAAGTTTCGGAATCCTGAGGATATCACAAAAAGGATCAATCGGAGAAACTTCAAGGTTCTGTTATGTAGGTTCTCTACTCGTGGATTAGCCCCAGTGGTCGTTGTGTTTATTGTTTTTCAAGGGGCCTTACGTACTTTTAGGGAAAGCTTGTTCATGCAACTACTTTTCAAATGAGGAAACAGGATTCTCCTAATACTAATTGATGTTTCAAAAAGATCAAAAGATAAAGGTTTCAAGGAGGTGAGACTAAAGTAATCCTAAGATTGACTCAGTGATGATTGGTCTTGATAGAACTCTACCAATTTCAGTATTGCCAAAAGATTACAACTCTACTGGAATTGGTGCGATCTTCTAAGGGTATTCAATGATTTTCAAATCACTAAGGGGATAAATGCTATCAATACGATACATATCAATGCCTCCAACAATGATTGAACTCTTAAACAATCTCAATGTTTCTAGTTGACCACACAGGGCGTTCGTACAATCAGTAAGGAGCTAGTGGTTTGGAATGTGAGTCTTATCGAAGATCAAGCTCAACATTCGTCCTTCAAACTTAAAATTTAAATGCTATCTCTACTAAGAGTGATTCAAGAAGATAAACAACCATGAAAATAGCCACAAGGATTGCAATAAAACACCATAACTTCAATATTTCATTGATCTCATAGCCAAATAAACAACTATTGTTCAACTTTCTCTCTTCACTACTTATTTTTCTGCCGCTGACAATATTAAACTTATTTCTCTCCCTCTAACTTTCTAACTTTTTGAAATGAAATGAGTGAGGGCTTATATAGCACTTTGAAATACAATGAACTGCTTGGATCAAAAGAAGATCAATGGCTAAGATTCTGACACCTAAACCCTAATTAGGGTTTGTTACAAAAAAAGTCCCCATTTAGATAAACATTATCAATCCATAGCCAATAAGAATTAGCACAAATAACGAGGAGACATAGCCCAATAGGAATAAAGTTGCCACATCATTTTATAACAACTTTTCATCTAGAACTTTGTTCCCTTTCCTATGCTCTTTTCTAGCATATTCAATGAATCTGGACGTAATCTTCTCAATCTCAGCAATGGGAATCTCAGGAAGATTCTTCATTCGTTCTTCCAAGTGAAGGACTTGATCAAAAGTTGCAAGAAGGGTCGCCTCCCATCTAGGCTCAAGTTCTTTTGTCTTCTCAATCAGGAACATAGTAGCATTCATCTGATCTCGTTGCCTTTTTGTGATAATGTTCTCTTCCTTGCAGAAAATGCTCTTGATCCTGCCTTCCAACTCTTGAACATCCACATCTGTCTCGATCTCTCTCCTTCTGTCAAGGATTGTACACAATACATCAAACACCTTGTCTTGAATAGGGTGGATGGTGTCTCCGACTCGGCTGCATCTGGTATTGATATCTTCAAAAAGAACGAACTTCATCTGGAGAAAAGTTGACCACTGCAGAAGGTTATGGGCTTCTCCATCCATTATCTTCTCTTGTGCTAAAATCTGTCTCAGTGTTCTTCTTATCACTTGCAAGACCGGGATGATAACGTCTCTAGTGTGAGTGAATGCATCCACAGTTGTCATTAGATTATGGATGATCTCAAGGACCTGGATAGCTCGATGGACTGTCTTCATCATTCTTGTTGCAAATTCAATGGCTACCTTGTAAGATTCATCAATCTAAGAACTCATGAGTTGGACCAAGTTCTTTACCCTTTCTGCCTCATTCATTGATTCAAGAGGAAGTGCATGCAAAGGAGATATTGCTGGATCCTGTCGTTTCAAAGGTTGATATGGCTAAAATAATTCCTCCAAGCACTGACCTCTCTTTCTAGTTTCTTTTTCTTTTCCATTTCTTCTTTGAGTTTGTCATTAAGTGCTCTCACTGAATCAGTTGCTTCTTCCATAGCCTACTCGGAGGTAAGTGGACCAAGATCAACTATCTCTAGATCGTATTCTTCTGCTAGAATCTCATCCTCATACTTGTCTACCACTGGTGTAGCTATTTGTACCTTTCTGGATCTGTTTCATCTCTAATCACTTCTGACATCTTTGTGGCCTTCCTCTTTTCGATCTCTTCATGAGAACTTCCTATGAGACTTTCCAAGTTGAACACTTGTTCTTCCTCTTCGACCACAACTACTCTTGTTAGTCTTTCTTTTAGCCAATCTGGAATGGAAGACTTCCTTTCCCTCACTTGTTTTTCTTTAGGCAGAGGTCTATCTTCCCTGAAAGGAGATGTTGCTTCATCATCATTCTTTTCTTCTTGTTGTTCATTGGCACCAACCTGGAGAGATTGACTTGATGAATGCTGAGGTGTCTGTCCTTTACCTTGTTTATCATTCTGCACCATGGATTCCATAGACTCATCAATTTCATACACTATCCGCCTTTGATCTTCTCGTTGACTTGCTTCTTTTTCATGCCTAGAAGATGTACTCGGTGGACGATCAGGATTCACCTTTTGTTTCTTCTTGGAAGACTCTCTCTTCTCAGGTCCTTTTCTCTTTGAGCCCTTGGAATGAGAAGTATTCTCACTCACACTTGCTTCTCCTTCTTCTGTTCTTGTTTCCAGGGTGAATGTCATGGATACATTCTGCTCTTTCAACTTTTGATGTTGTACGTCCACCCATCTGTGAGTGCAAGATAAAACGGGAGGCATCAAAGCTCTTAGGTCCGAAACCTCTGGCTCGTTCCAATCTACCTTCACCTCTTTATCCTCCTTCTCATAGGAAGATTGGAGATATCTACCACTGTCCTGGGTTTGATCGGCTACTCTGTAAACCTTACATTTCCTGATGAGATCCAAGGGTAATCTGGAATGCATCTTTCTTTTGACCTCTACATCATCCTGAATATTCATCTAGAAGTCCTCTACTTGAAACTCATGCTTGTACTTCTTCCCAACTGTCTCTTCTATGTGACCACGAGGATAAAAATTCTCCCTTGAAGCAAAAAATGCGAATGAATATAAAGACAACTCCTTCTCTTCATCCTTCGCGGCTTGAGAATTAGGACACCAATTGTCTAGTCACTTCAGTAGTATTATTCTGTCTGTAAGATATCTCGACAACATGAAGGGAGGTGAAGGACATCCATGAACTCTTATGTAGGTGAATTTTGGAAATTGAATGAACCATGCACCATGCTTCTTCACGAGTTCTTGCACCTCCGGAGATAATCGATGATGAATCCCTCCTTGCAATGTCCTGGTGATATGAATCGTGAAGGTGCCATTGATTAGCTTGTAGTCACTCCTTGGTGGATGTAGTTGAATATAAGAATCACAAGCCCTTATTTCTCTGGGTCCTCTCCCAACAACCCCTCTGTGAGGTAGCGCTGCATACTCAAAACTCCTGACTAGGGAATATATAACATATGAACTCATGTGAAATGACTTGGTAGGGGTTAGCCTCCTCAACTGCACGTTTTAGGTTGTTGCTAATGATCCTAGCCCAATTGAGCATTCCCTTTCCTTGGACGATCACTTGTATAAAGAAGAACATCCACTTGTCGAAGAAGAAAGCTTGAGAGGCACCAATAACCCGATTGAGCATGGTTATCAAGTCCTTGAATTCTTCTTGGAAATCAATTCTGTGTGGTGTATTGGGAATCTTGTTCAGGCGAGGTCGACTTTTGAGCAACCAATTCTTGTTTGATGAAATTCAGACAAGAATCAGGATCATCCTCGTAAATAGACCTAGCTCCTTCCAGACTTTTGTAGATCATGTCTCTCTGCTCTGGGAGATGAAAGGATTCACTTATAGCTTCCTCTGAAAGGTAGGCTAAGACAGTTCCATCCTCAGCTACAATCGTCCTCAAATGTGAATCATAGTGCCGAGCACATTTGATCATCAACTCGTGACACTTGATTGCAGGAGGGAAACCTATGGCCTTGATGATTCCACTCTCAATTATCCTCTTCGCAACAGGTGACGGCTTGCCGATGTAGGGCGCTTCCCAAAACTTCTTCACATTGAAGTTTCCTAGATTGGTGTCTCCGATATTGCTCCACTTGGACACAATCCTGGTCTCCAATTCATCGTTCTTCTGATCCTCCTTGATGAGAGCTTGTCGGGTAGTGGATCCACTGGCCTTGAGGGTCGTCATTTGATACCTACAAGAAACGCCTAAGTTAGGCTTGAGCATAACATCTTTAAAATAGGAGATTTGAGACCTTTCAAGGAAATAAATAAATATTAATTTGAAAATAATGTGATAAATCCTTAGAATTATGAATTTTCAAATCAATATTTAATTGTGAATTGGAATCAGATTATACAAGACTTAGTCTTACAAAGGATTGCTATAGCAAATTAAATCAAATCTTCAACATGCTTTCAAAATCTGATTGTACATACCTTCCTTTTGATTTTTAGCTATCAACCTTGAAAAATGAATAAAGGAAAAATGGAGATCTGCTGGACAAAGGTGTTTGATTTGAATTTCAGGTCCTTCTTGATGATGGCTTCAACCTTCAAATAGCTTCCAGTAAGAAGTTCGCCCTCAACCAGCCTTCAAATATTCTCCAAAATCTGGAAATTAACCTTCAATCTGCTCAAATTCGCAGTCCTAAATCTGCTCCTCAAATTCGCATGAGAGAAAGTGAATAAGGAAAAATGGAGATATTCTGGACAAAGATGTTTGATTTGAATTTCAGGTCCTTCTTGATGATGGCTTCAACCTTCAAACAGCTTCCAGCAAGAAGTTCACCCTCAACCAGCCTTCAAATATTCTCCAAAATCTGGAAATTAACCTTCAATCTGCTCAAATTCGCAGTCCTAAATCTGCTCCTAAAACTCGCATGAGAGAAAGTGAATGAATGACAAATGATTTCAAAACAAACCTTTCCTTTATAGGGCGCTCACCTCACTTTACCTCTAGGCTGACTTGGCTAATATATAAATAAATAAAATAAAAAACCTTTTAAAGCATGGCCGACTTGATAACAAAGCAAAAATAAAGTCTTTTGAGCGCTAAAGTGGGGATTTTTTATTTTTAAGATAATTTCAAAGCCTAAAGGTTGATCTTTTTTACTTTAAGGCTTAGAAAAATTAATTAATCAATTCTATTAGTGCCTTAGCTCTGAGATTTAATTAGCAAATTTAGTGAGAAGATATAGGTAAACCTAGTGGATGGTAGAATTTGATCAAGGTTTGATGAAGGCACATCCTCCATATGCACTAGAATGTTCAAAGTATGAGGAAGGCTTAAATTATTCCAAGGAAGCTTGCTTGAACCTCTAACCTAGGTTTATTTACCCCATTAATCCACATCCTCACAATCTTGATTTGTCATCACTTAATGCTCTTATCATCATAATTTTGCAACTTGTCTTTGTCTTAGCCCAAACAAGGTGAAGAATAGGCTTCCTCAAGGATTTCGCCCTGGACCCTTTGGAAGGGTGAGGAGCGATTTCATTGATTTTGCCTTAATTGCCCCATTTTTTCACTCCAAAATCCTCCGGAAGGTAAGAATATGCTTGTTTTAGTTCAACAAAGTCTAGGGATCCATCCTTTTAGCTTCTCACATGGGCAAATTAGTTGATAATGAGAATTTCGCTCTCGACCCTTTGGAAGGGTCAGGAGCGAAATTCAAGTTTTAGGCTTGATTTTGCATCTCCTTCACTTTCAATTTATCTTGCAAGGCTTAAATAACCTCCCTCCATTCTTTTCATGCCTTAGGAATCAAAATCTTGTCTTGACACAAAGGGGAAATAGTGATCTTGATGAATTTCACTCTGGACCGTTTGGAAGGCTCAGGAGCGAAATTCACTTTTTGCTTGCCTATTCACACTCAATTTCACTTTCTTCACTTCACTTCATCTGGACTCCCTCACATTGAATCCACTTCCCAACTTGGCAACATTGGTTTGATCTTCACAAGGCCTAAAAGGTCAAATTCGCTCAAAAACCTAGCCAGGGACAGGACCTATCTAGAATTTCGCTCTGGAACCTTTGGAAGGGTCAGGAGCGATTTTCAAGTTTTAGCTCAAAATTTGCATTTTTTGTGATCAAAAGTCTTCTCAAGGCAATCCAAATGACTTCCTTCACCCTAGTCTAGGCCTGACTTAGCACAAAATTTGGAGGATAAGATGGATTTTAGGGTTTTTGCTCTGGACCCTTTGGAAGGGTCAGGAGCGAAAATCTTGTTTTGAGCTCATTTCTTCATATTTGATGACTTTTGGCAATTCAAGGACGTGCCTAAGAACACCTCTAATCTTGACCCACACTAGATTTGGCATAAATTTGAGGGAAAAGATAGGTTTTGCACAATTTCGCTCTGGACCCTTTGGAAGGGTTAGGAGCGATTTTCAAGTTTTTGAGCATGTTCCTCCATCCTTTCAACTTCAATTCACCTCCAAGACTAAGGACACATCGCCTTACTCCTATCTAGGCCATAAGAACTCAAAGTTGACTTGATTTTTGCAAGGAAAACAAGTGATTGTAGAATTTTCGCTTTGGACCCTTTGGAAGGGTCAGGAGCGAAATTCTTGATTTGGCTCAATTCCTTCAATTTCAATGATTTCTAGCAACTTGAAGTCACTCTTAGGGACATCTCCTTCTTGATTTCACCTTAGCCCACACTTGATCTAGCACAAAGTTGATAGCAAAGAGAGGTTTTGAGAAAATTTGCTCTGGACCCTTTGGAAGGGTCAGGAGCGAAAATCTCATTCTTGACTTGATATTTCATCTCTTCAACTCCAATCCTCTCTAGAAGGTAACTAAACATCATTCTTCACCCAAGGGACAAGGTCTTAAGCCTAAACAAGGTCAAAAGAATAGGTTTGCAAGGAATTTCGCCCTGGACCCTTTGGAAGGGTCAGGAGCGAAATTTCCTTTCTTGGCTAAAACCCTCACTTTTCAATGCTATCAAACATTCTCAAAGGCAAAATCATGTCCATTCTCCCTTTCAACATGCCTTGGACATCAAAATTTGATCAAACTAGGGAGGAAATGAGGTCTAGGAGGATTTTCGCTCTGGATGCTTTGGAAGGGTTAGGAGCGAAAATCATGATTTGGGCTTGCTTGTTCAATTTTCAAACTTTCAATCTTATTTTGGGAGCAAACATAGATCATTCTTCACCTAAGGAGCAAAGTTTCAAGCCCAAACAAGGGAGCAAATGAAGTATATAATGAATTTCGCTCTGGACCCTTTGGAAGGGTCAGGAGTGAAATTCATCTTCTTGGCTAAAATCCTTCGTCCCCTCCATCATCAATCACTCCCTAGGGCTAGAAAATATCAAATTGCCTTTACCATGCCCAAGGAAGCTATGATCCTGGCCTTGACAAGTGAGAAATTGATGTTTAAGGGAATTTTTGCTCTGGACCCTTTGGAAGGGTCAGGAGTGAAATCCCTATTCTTGGCTAGTTTCTCACCTAGGTTCATCTCATTTTCGCTCAAACTTGATCAATTCAACTTCCTTCCATCGCAATCAAGACAATCCATCATCCAACTGGGTCTAGGCAAGGTCAAACTAGGTTTTTAGGGCCAAAGGAAGGCAAAATGGAGGATTTCGCTCTGGACCCTTTGGAAGGGTTAGGAGCGAAATCCCTATTTTAGGTTGATTTCACACTCAATTCCACTCCTTCTCAATCCAGACTTGATCAACTTCATCTCTCCTTAGTATCATCATGTCTACTTGTCGTCCACTTGACTCAAAAAACTTCATTCTGCACATCTAAGGCCAAAATTTGGGGTCAGGTGAGGATTTCACTCTAGACACTTTGGAAGGGTCAGGAGCGAAAATCTTCTTCCCAGCTAACTTCCATTATTCTGACACTTCAAACCTTGGATATCCTTTCATAACTCCTTCAATCATCATCAAGTGCGTTTGCTCATCAGCGTCTGAAATCGCCACTTCCATCTTTTTGACTACTGACTCTGCTTAATAGGCTCTAACCAGGAGGAAAACAAGACTCTGACAAGAAAACCATCAATCCAGACCTACCCTGACCTGAGACCTATCACTTCTTCGATCAACCTATCCATCTTCATTCCCCTGAAAGGAAAAGCTCCACTAAGGCAAACCTAGGGTTCCAGGCAGACAACTAATGACCTCCCAAAACCAGGCTAGACTCAGCTTGAAAGAAACCCTAATACGAGCTCTCAGAGAGAAACCCTAATCTACCCAGCCTAGGCGACAACTCACTCACTCCAAATCTAGCAGGCAAAGAGAAAACCTAACTAAGGGAAAGCAAAACCCTAAGAAAAAGAGGGGGTCCCCATTCTAATGGGGGCGATGTGTGAAATGGTCACAACAGAAACTATCGAGGAAACTAGTAGCGATATCTTGTTGGAAAGTGATCCAAATGAGATGCGGTTTGAAAGAAAGAAAGATGATCAAGTCTTCAAGTAGAATCCAACTCCACAGGAACCGATGAGCCAAAATCGGGACACACAGAAAGGAAAACTGAAATTGGAAACAAAAAACAAACAGAAAAGGAAATTTTTTTGGTTGACGCAAGATTGCTATGAACCGGGGATGCTCCTGCATCACATAAAAGTCCCCCAACTTGCAAATAGGTGCTCAAGACCCGACTAGGGCTTTCGGAATCAAAACAAGACCTTTTTACTTATAATCGGGTTATTTTTGGTTCATTACAAGTTGAATTTTGAAACAAACTTGTAATGGGAGTTTTGAAATAACTTGACAAGTTCAAAAAATGACTTAAAGTCAATTTCGGGTTTCTAGGGACACATTACAAGTTACTTTTTTGACTTGTAATTTCATTTACTTGCAATCACCTCAAAAAGACCCTCACTAACACTTAAAGTGAAAAAAGAAACATAAAGTGAAATTTAAAACTTGCAATTGCATCAAAAAGTTCCTACTTGTAGTGACTTAACTTGTAATGACATCTAAAAGACCCCCACTTGCAATAAGTTAAGTTGCAATCACATCAAAAAGACCCCAACTTGTAGTGACTGCTCTGAAACCCAAATTGCACAGAAAATGGCCAAAATGAATGCCAAAAGTAACCAAAATTTTCACAAAAATGGAAGATAAGCTCGTGATTCATTTACCATCAAGAAATATGGACTTTCCACCTTGGGAAGCGTGCCCTAGAGCCTTAAAATCTCAAATTTCAAGCAATAATCTTCTACTCGTAGTGATTGCTCTAAAATGCGAAATTGAAGAAAAAGCTTGAAAAATGAAGGCCAAAACTCACCAAAACTTGGATAACAATGGCAAAGACACACGTTGATGATTTGACTCTAACAAAGATGAGTTTTGCACTTAGAGACAAAAATGACACATTTTGAGCTAAAATTTATAGGGGTTGTCACATTTTTGAAACTTCAAAAATGAGGACAACAGTATGCAACTGCTATGCCAAAGGCAAACTGCTCAAGAGAGCTGATCCAAGTAGGATACAGAGAAAGAAGACAAATTCCGATTCGATTATCCTTGATTGAGTGAGTTTGATCCCCATCTTATACCTTGCAGATGTAAGGGATTCATTGTATTCTAAGAGACATGTCCTATGCCTCTCCATAATCGCATCTCTTCATAATATGCAAATCGTACTACGTAACAAATTGGTTTTGTTATACAAATGATATTGATTAGTCTACTTGTATAATCGCTGCTTTGATGATTAATCTTTTTTTGTTAACAAATGAGAGGAGGGTTTATATAGGCACCCTATTACAAAGCAACAACCTAGATTGATCCAAGATCAATGGCCAAGATTAAAACCCTAAAGCCCTAATTAGTGTTTGTTACATTAGTTATCCAAAGTGGGCCAGTGAGAAATAAACAACCATCAAATCCATCTTTCTTCTAGAAGTGACCATCCCTTATCCTTAACTTTGGCAGCAATTTCAAGAAACTTGGTCACTATGGGGCCCATCTCTTCCATTGGGACACGACGTAATGTTGACCTTGTATTCCATTAGGTCCATCTTATTAGTTTTTGAAAACCATTCTCAATGTATGCAAATGAGGATGCCTTGCCAAAATGTTGTTCCCGGATTGGACTTGCGGAAGTAAAGAAGTTGCTTTGAACTTTGGCCTTTAGGTTCTCCACATTCATGTCCTTGTCTTGAACTATTTCTTGCTCAAGCACATTAGAGACTGCTACAAAGACCTTGCCTTAGATCGCTTTAATTGTTTATTCTATTTTGGCATCATCAATCTTCATCTTTTCCAAGGAATATTTATGGATTGAGGAATTTTCTTTGCTTTCTTTTCTTGAATTCTTCGAGGTCCACATGGCCAAGGTTGGTACCCCCAACCCTCTTCCATTCCATCACGATCTTGAACCCCAACTTTGGTTCTTTTTTATGGAACTTCATTTGAGTCTTTCTAAAGTCCCTCCTTGAGCTGATATCTACCACCTAATCATGAAAATTTTCTAAGTTAAAAACAATAGCGGGGGCGGGGGGTCATTTCTAGCTTGGAATGTGAGGTTTAAATCTGTTTTAACTTACGAAAATTTAGAAATTGGACTGAAAATCAGCCTCAGTCACGTTTGATTATGAAATTTTTCCTTAAAAATCAGACTTAATGAAATTATGAAAATTGTAATCAGACTTAGTAAAATTATGGAAATTGTATTTTGAATCTGAGTTTTTTGAAATTTTATGCTTCAAAAACTATAAAAGCCATAAAAAGAAATATTGATCTTAAGTGAAATTCTTGTGCAAGTCTGGAAAATAAGAATTCCAGACTGAAAGAAGAAAATCCTCAAGTGCGAAAGAGATTAAAATTCTGAAAATCTGCCTTCATTCCTTCGTAAACCTGAAAATTTTAATGAAATTTCTCAAACTGTCTTGAATTCTCCTTAAACTTGTCTTGGACCTGCAATTCACTTCAAAATTTGTCTTAAATTTTGGAGGAGATTCTCTCTTGAGCTTCAACCTTCAACTTTTGAGAAGCAACTTGTGAGTTGAATGAATGCCAATGCTTATGTTTATAGAGAATTCGACCTTTGTTTTGTTTCACTCTTTCCCCTTTTTTTTTGTTTCATGTTTTATTTGAAATGAATCTTGTCATGTTTTAAACCTTAAAAAAAACCTTCCCTCTTTCTTTCTCTTTGCTTTATATCCTCAATGACAATCTTTTTGGCTTTCCTCTAGAAGCTTCTTCCTATGATGAACTTCATCTTGTTTTTTCACATTCTATACTTAGGCAAATTTCTGAATTTTTCTCTTTTCATAGTATCATCACTTAGCCATAATTTTGAGTTTTTCTTCCCAAGGTACTAATACTTAGCCCCATTTTCTCACCTATCTTTTCCTTGGGCGGACTTGGTAGGAGACAATAAATCTTATGCTTTGGAGGGCGGACTTCATGTAGGAATAGGAAATTTGTGCTATCCTTGGGTGGACTTCATGATAAAAAGTAAATTTTATGCTTGGAGAAGGCTGGACTTCACCTTGTTTGAAAAATTTCTTCACTTACCTTGGGTGAACTTCACTTCTCGTCAAGGATTTCATCACCATGCCAATATACTTAAACCAAATTTCTAATTTTCTCCCCCAAACATCAACACTTAGTCAATTTTCTGATCTTTTCTTTTATACATAGGCGAATTTTCTTGTGCTTTCAAATTTTCACTTTAATTCACCTTATCATTCAACAATACTTGTGCAAATTTTATCTCTGCTTTTACCCTTGGTTTCATCCTCTTTTCTTCAACACTTAGGTGAATTATTTTTTATTCCAACCTTTGCCTTTCTTCACCTATACTTAGCCAAATTTGAATTTTCCCCTCTTACCCCCTCCTTGGGCAAACTTCACACCTAGCTAGGAATTGATTCCATACATGGTAGGGTGGACTTTGCTTGTGGTCGAGGAACTTTTCATGTATCTTGGGCAGACTTTGCATGTGCTCAAGGTTGGGCGGACTTCATCATGATTTAGGATAATTCTACATCAAGGAGGGCGGACTTCATGAAGCCTTGGAAATTCTTCCTCATGGGAGGGGTGGACTTCATGCCACTTGAGGATTATTCTTGCAAGCTTGGGTGGCATTGCATTCAACCAAGGATTTCTTCATGCTTCCCAAGGCGTTCTTGATGATAGCACAAGGAATTTATTCGAAGCATGGGAAGACTTGGTCATTGATCAAGGAATTTCTTCATGGAAGAGTAATCTTGATGATTTGAACAATGAAATATCTCTATCTTGACTCTAGACTTAGCCATTTTCTCGTGATCTTCAGCTAGCCTTTTTGGAAATTATCCTCTGTATTCGAAAGTTTGTTCTGGATGAATTTTCCTGATTTAACATCTTTCTTGACTCGATGACCACCTACATTATTGGGAAAAGCCAAAAGCAACTTTCTATTTTTAGAAAAAGGTAGACTGAAAAACCAGGTTTCTGGATTGGCCCTCAAATGCCAGAAACAAAACTTTCTAAATTTAGAAAAAAGCAAAAACGCAAAATTTCCTAAAAATTGGAAGTTGTTAGAATTGACTCTAGGAAATTGCGTTTTTACTCCTTCGACTTGTCTAAGTGCATCTGTAGCATCAGAATGTCCATTCGACCACTTTTCCTCATTGATTTTGGCGACTCCTCTGAATTTTGAAAAACTTGACTCATTTGCAGAGACGAGAAATTGAAGACAAGACCCTAAGATGCCAAAACTCTACCCAAAAAGAAAAAACAAGGGTGTCCCCATTTCCAATGGGGCAATGTGTGAAAATGTCACAACAGTTTGGGAGGCTGAATGACAAATGTCGTTAACGAGCTCCTGGGCTTGATGCGCCTTGTATGATTTCCCAGGTTCTTCATAGTGTGGATAAAATGTTGGGAAAAGTCCTAAGGGAATCTCATGTACATTAAGAGTATTATAATGGCGAGTGGAATTCCCTTTGGAACATTGTTGAAATATGTGCTTATTTTTCTTTTGATGACTAACCTAGTTATAGTATCTAAATTAGGGCAAGTAATCTAGGTTTCAATTATGAAGTATAGGGAAAATTAACTTAAGTCCTAATAGGGGACATTACCTAAAGATTTGCCAAACTATGTTTTGTTGTGGTGTGCTTGTGGAAGTACAGGGCATGGATTGGTTTTTGTTGGTTATTGCTCGTCCCTTATCTATCTATTGATGTTGTATTGCTTGTATCACTTGCCTCCTTATAGGTCCTTTGTTTGAAATGTCTCGTGTGATTCCTCATTTGATTGGTTTTGCATCTTTTTTTTTATTAGGTTTGCATGTGTTCTTGACTTAGTTTTTCTATCATTGACCTTGCTCGATCAGCCAACACTAGTTGTTATACCTTGTGGGTTCATCTGATCGTTTCTGTTGCTTGCTATCCCATTGGTATCACTTCATCTGACTTGCTTGGTCAATCTTGAGTGGGGCCCTGTTGACGTGTATTTTGTACACAATCATACACAGAATAAAATACCCAAGGGCACCTTATCCTCTCTTGAATAAAGTCTTTGATTGCTGAAGATGTCGCAAGAAAGGATCAATCAGGGTGACTCCAATGTTCTTTTATGTAGGGTCTCTACGTGTGGACAAGCACTAGTGGTCGTTGTGAACGCTGTTTCATCAAGGGGCCTTACATCCTCCGAGCTGTAGGAACAAGATTTCTCTAAACTAACAAGTTCTCAAAAAGATCAAAAGGTAGAGTTTGCAAGGGATAAATTCTAACCTAATCCTAAGAATGACCCAATGTAGGCTAGACTTGGCAAGATTCTACCAACTTCAATATTGCCATGAAATAACAACTCAACTGAAATTGATGCGATCTTCTAAGGTAACAAATGATCTTTCAATTCATCAAGGATCATGGACACTACCACAAAGGGACATATCCAAAGCTCAATGACGATTGAAGGTTTAAGTAATTCAAGTCTCTCCAGTTGACCACACAAGGCATTCTTACAATCAGTAAGAAGCTAGTGGTTTGGAACGTGAATCTCACCAAAGATCAAGCCCAACACTTAGTCCTTCAAACTTAAATACTACTTTGACTGAGAATGATTCAAGAAAATAAACAACCATGAAGATAGCCACAAGAATTGCAATAAAACACCATAACTTCAATATTTTATTGATCTCAAAGCCATCATAAACAACAATTGCTTGAAATTCCTTCTTCAAAGCTCATAAACTCTAATTGCAAATCCTCTAATCTCTCTATTTTCTAATTTTTTATTCCTAATGACAAAATGAAAATGAATGAGGGTATATATAGCATCCTCAATTACAATGAATGGCCCAGATCAAAAGAAGATCAACGGCTGAGATTCTGACACCTAAACCCTAATTAGGGTTTATTACAAATAGTCCCCTTTTTATTGAACAATATTAAATGCATAGCCAAATATTTAATTTGGCATGAAAATCTAGGAAACATAGACCAATGATAATTAAGGTGCCATGTCATCTATAACAACCTATCTTCTAGAATCTTATTCCCTTTCCAATGCTCTTTCTTAGCATATGCAATGAATCTAGACACGATTCCGTCAATCTCAGCAATTGGAATCTCGGGAAGATTCCTCATTCGTTCCTCCAAATGGATGACCTGATCAAAAGCCTTGAGAAGAGCCGCATCCCATTCAGGTTCAAGTTCTTTGATCTTCTCAATCAGGAGCATGGTAGCAAACATTTGGTCCCGTTGCTCATCTGTGATAACATTCTCATCTTTGCAAAAGATGACCTTGAATCTTTCTTCTAATTCCTGAAGATCCACATCTGTCTCTACTTCGATCCTCCTGCCAAGAATAGTACATAACACTTCGAACACCTTGTCCTGGATCGGATGGATGACCTCTTCAACATGATTGCATTTGGTACTGATGTCCTCGAAGAGAACTTCCTTCATCTGGAGTAAAGTTGACCACTAGAGTAAATTATGAGGTCCTCCATCCATTATCTTTTCTTGTGCTAGGATCTTCCTTGATGTTTGTCTGATTACTTGTAGAACAGGAATGATAACATCTCTAGTATGGGCAAAGGCAGCTACAATTATCATTAGGTTGTGGATGATCTCAAGAACCTGGATAGCTCGGTGGATGGTCTGCATCATTCTTGTTGCAAATTCAATAGCAACTGTATGGGATTTGTCAATCCAAGAGCTCATAAGCTGGACCAAACTCTTGACTCTCTCTGCCTCACCAACTGATTCAATGGGGAGTGCCTGCATAGGAGATACAACTGGATCCTGACGTCCCAAAGGCTGATTGAGATGGCTAAAGTAGCCTCTCCATGCACCTCTCTCTCTCTCAAGCTTTCTATTTTTCTCCATTTCCTCCCTAAGCTTGTCTTTTAGTGCCTCAAATGAATCGGTTGCCTCATCTAATGTTTGCTCAGCAGTGAGTGGACCAAGCTCAAACGTTTCTACATCATATTCTTCTGCGAGGATTTCACCTTCATACTTGTCCACTGCTGGTGTAGCTATCTGCAATTTCCTGGATCCTGTCTCATCTCTGATCATTTTGGACATCTTAGTGGCCTTCTTCTTTTCTGTCACTTCCTGAGAATTTCCAACAAGGCTTTCTAAATCAATCACATTATCTTCGTCCTCAATCACAATCACCCTTGTTAGTCTCTCCTTCAACCAATCTGGAATGGCAGACCTCATCTCTCTAACTTGTATCTCTTTAGGCAATGTCTCTTTTTCTCGGGGAGGAGATGTCACTTCGTCATCATTCTTGTCTTCATGTAGCTCATTGACTGGGAGAGATCGACTTGATGAACGTTGAGGTACCTGTCCTTCTTCATGTTTATCATTCTGGACCATTGATTCCATAGATTCCTCCATTTCAAGTGTTCTTTTCTCTTGTCGAGAAGATGTGCTGGATGAGCGATCTCGATTAGCCTCTTGCTTCTTCTTGGAGGATTCCCTTTTCTCAGGTCTTTCTTTTCTCTTTGAGCCTCTAGGATGAGGGTTACCTTCACTTGTGCTTCAAAGGTTGCCTTCGCTTGTGTTTCTGGGATGAGGATTGCCTTCACTTACACTTGTTCCTCCTTCTGTCGACCTTTCCTCCAAAGTAAAAGTCATAGATATGTTCTGTTCTCTCAGCTTCTGATGTTGCACATCAACCCATCTGCGAGTACAAGACAAAACCGGAGCCATCAAAGCATCGAGATCCAAAATCTCAGGCTCGTTCCAATCTATCCTCACTGCTTTGCTTTCTTGGTCATAAGATGATTGGAGATGTCTGCCACTGTCCTGAGCTTGATCGGCCACTCTGTAAATTTTGCATTTCCTGATGAAATCCAAAGGCAATTTGGAATGCATCTTTCTTTTTACTTCAAAATCATCTGAGAGATTCATCAAAAAGTCTTCCACCTGAAATTCATGCTTGTACTTTCTACCAAGTGTCTCCTCTATATACCCATAAGGATCAAAACTTTCTCTCAAGGCAAAGAATGAAAATGAATATAAGGCCAACTCCTTCTCTGCGTCATCCATGGCTAGAGCATTAGGACATACCTCAACTAAATTTCCTAGTATGATAGGCACAGGAATTCCATTTCCATGCCGGTGTCTGAATGCCTTCGCATAAGCTGCCAACTGTCTAGTCACCTCAAGTAACACTATTCTGTCTGTCGGATATCTCGGCAACATGTAGGGAGGTGAAGGACATCCATGAACTCTAATATATGTAAACTTCTGGAATTGGATGAACCAAGCACCGTACCTCTTTACAAGCTCTTGTGTGTCTTGAGATAGCCGATTGTGAAACCCGCCTTGCAATGTCCTGGTGATGTTCATCGTGAAGGTATCATTGACTAACTTGTAGTCACTTCCTGGTGGATGATGCAAATGGGCATAAGAATCACAAACTCTGACTTCCCTGGGCCCTCTTCCGATCACTCCTCTGTGAGGTAGTCCTGCATATTCAAAGCTCCTGATCAAGGCATATATGATGTATGAACTCATGTGGAAGGACTTGGTAGCCTTCAATCTTCTTAACTGCACGTCCAAGCAATGGCTAATCATTCTAGCCCAATGAATTGTTCCTTTTCCCTGGACTATCACTTAGATGAAGTAGAAGATCCATTTCTCAAAATAGAAGGCTTGAGGAGCTCCTGTAACTCGGTTGAGTAATGTTATCAAATCTCTATACTCCTCCTGGAAGTCGATCCTATGTGGTGTGTTTGGAATCTTGCTTAGGCGAGGACGACTCTTGAGTAACCAATTCTTATTGATGATGCTTAGGCAAGTGTCTGGATCATCTTTGTACATGGACCTGGCTCCTTCTAGGCTTTTGTAAATCATATCTCTGTGCTCCGGAAGATGGAGAGCCTCACTTATAGCCTCCTCTGAAAGATAAGCCAAAGTGTTTCCTTCCTTGGACACGATCGATCTTGACTGTGGATCATAATGGCAGGCACACTCGATCATCAGCTCATGGCACTGGATTGCTGGAGGGAAGCCGACCGCCTTGATAATACCACTTTCAATTATTCTCCTTGTGACAGGTGATGGCTTTCCAATATAAGGGACCTCTCGAAACTTCTTCACACTGAAGTTTCCCAAGTTGGTATGTCCAATGTTGCTCCACTTTGACACGATCTTGGTCTCCAATTCTTCATTCTTCTGATCTTCCTTCATGAGAGCTGGACGACTGGTGGATGCTCCTGCCTTCGGGGTCGCCATCATGACACCTACACAACATTTCATAATGAGTAATAGATTTTGCAATGTAGAAATATAGACTAGAAAGAGTTTAAATCTAGGAAACTTCATGATAAATCTTTGAATTATCATTTCCTAAATATAGCTATGTAATTTGGAATTCAAAATTCAAAATTTGGACAAGGGAGATTTCGCCATACCCTTCTTTGAGAACTAGCTCTAAAAAGATGCAAAATTTAAGAAATTCGCTAGGCAAAAAGATCGAAATCCTGTAGCAAATGCGCCTCCTCAACTTCACCACCCTTTGGGTCTTCAACGCCTTGAGGAAAAATTTGCTCCACCTCTAACCTTCAACAAAGTTCGCACTCCTTGGATCAAAATTCGCACTTCTCCTTGGATGAGATTTCGCTCCTTCTATTGCTTCTCCAAATCGCATTTAAATGATGATTGAATGATGGATTAAAATGCTATAACATACCTCCCCTATATAGGGGCCCATGCATTGCAATTGCCCATAGGCCGACTTGGAAAATAAGCCTAGAATAAATAAAAATTAAATAAAAGAGGAGGCCGACCTTTATAAAATATTAAAATAAAACCCCAAGCACACTCCCTTTATTTAATTTGATAATAATTAATTTAAATGCCTTTGCAATTAAAATTTTGATTTTTTAAAAGGCTAAATTAATTATTAAATGCCTTATGCGAACTCATTAAATGCCAATTTTAATTAAAAAAATTTCAAAGTTTTATCGAATTTAGCATTTAATGCAATTCAAAAAGTATTGGCGCCTAAGCATGGGAGATATAAGGGACACTAACCACATCGCTCTGGTCCCTGGGAGAGGGACAGGAGCGCCTCATGCATTTTAGCCTTGTATATTTCGCTTTTCACGTTCAAAGTCTTGTCTTGGACGTCCAAGATAGCATTTTCCTTGCGAATTTAAAGTTTGATTTATTCAATCTCTGGAATGAATGCTCCTTAAATCATTTTCGCCCTGGTCCCTTGGAGAGGGACAGGAGCGATTTCATCCTTTTTTCCTTAATCCTTGTCCTTTTAATTGCCAAATCAATTTGCGAGGTAGGCGATGATCATCCTTGTTAATTCTACGCATGTTTAACTTGCTTTCCAAGACAAAATGAGCCCCTCCAAGGATTATCGCCCTTGTCCTCCAGTGAAGGACAGGAGCGAATTTTATACTTGAGCCGAAAATTGTCCACTCTTGGGGATGTTTCCTTGTCCATCGTTTTCCATAAGGCGTTTCTCATTTCGTACAACCTTGCCTTGGTGTGATTCTGGAGGGAGATGATTCTTTTTATAGAAATTGCCCTGGTCCTCCAGTGAAGGACAGGAGCGAATTTTAGTCCATGGCACAAATCTTTAATCATATCAACATCCAATTCTCTTCAAGGTGTAAAACATTGTTCCTTATCCCATCTTGAGTCTTGCAAACGATAGTGGCACTTCAAAATGTTAGGCAATCAGGGAAATTTGAAGATTTCGCTCTGGTCCCTGGGAGAGGGACAGGAGCGCCTTAGCCATTTTCATCAAGTTCTTATGGACTTTGCAACTTCGTTCTTCTTAGAGGCATTCCAAATATCATCTTGACCTTGTGTCTAGACTTGGACTTGTCCAAATTCGGAGGGGGAGGCTGGATAACCTAGATTTCACCCTGGTCCCTTGGAGAGGGACAGGAGCGATTTTGCATTTATAAGCTCACTTGTGCTTTGCCAACTTTCAAAATTATCTTCAACGGGGTGATCACGCCTTCCTTCCTTCATCTCAAACTCGAAACTCGCTTTTCTTTTGCCCAAAACTTGCCTCTTGAGAAAATCGCTCTAGTCCCTGGGTGAGGTACAGGAGCTTCCTTTGAAAATTGCTCTGGTCCCTGAGAGAGGGACAGGAGTGCCCAGGCAATTTTGGGTTGATTTTCTTCATTTCGGTCCATTCAAGTTATATTCAATGAGTAAAACATACTTTACTTGTCTTCCTCAAATCGTGAAATCGTTTAAATCTTGTGAGGACAATGCAATTTAGGAATTCGAGCTCCAGTCCTTAAGTGAGGGACAGGAGCGATTTTGCAAACCCAAGCTTATCCGTCCTTTGTCAGCTTTCCAAATTATATTCAATGGATAAATCATGCTTCTTTCATTCGTTTCAATCACAAAACTGTCTTCGTCCTTGCAAGAAAATTGCACTTTTTAGAAAATCGCCTTGGACCTTCAGCAAGGGACAGGAGCGCCCTTTTGCAACTTGGTGTATTTCTTTACCTGTCGACTACTCAAATTATATTCAATGGACAAAGCGTGCCCTCCTTGATCTCTTCCAATCATAAAATTGTCTTGGTCCTGCAAGGACAGTGCAATTTTGAAAATCAAGCTTCGGTCCTTCAGTGAGGGACAGGAGCGATTTTTGTCTTAAAGGTCAAATCTTTACAATTTTCATCTCAAATCTCCTTTGTTGGGAAAGATATCATTGTTTTGCAAGCTATGAACAAGAGCCCAAATCCAAAAAATGTCCAAGAAGGTGTGTTTGAAGAAAATCGCTTTGGTCCCTGGGACAGGGACAGGAGCGAACTTGTCTTGTTAGGCCAAAAGTTCAATCTTTCATTGTCAATGACTAAGTCTGGATACTCGACTATGCTCATTTCATCCTTCATCGTGTCCTTGATGCTTCAATTCGATCAAATGAGGCCAAAAACAATCTGAGTGAGCCATTTCGCCCTGGTCCTTCAGTGAGGGACAGGAATGATTTGGCCTTAAACTTCAAAAAACTTGTCACTTTGAGTCTTCAAAATCTTCAAAATCTTCAATTTACGCCCAATTGCATCCCCTGGCAACCCTGCACAAGACAATTAAAACAAGTCAATAACCAAGATGCACCAAATATCTTTTTCGCCCTGGTCCCTGAGAGAGGGATAGGAGCGATTTTGCCTTTATAAGCCAAAATATCAAAAATTTAGGTCTTCAGATCACTTGATCATGCAGGGTTAGGTCGTCTCCAAGTCCAGGAATCGATTACCTTGCTTCCAAAATTTGGTCAAAATTATCCAGACAAAATTGCACAATTTAATCATTAAAAGGCTAACACTTAGACCTAACTTGAATTTGCCTCAAGTTCCTGACTTAGACTCATCCTGAGACACACCTTGACTTCCTGGCAAGCTCATCTTATTTCAAAATTGCAACCTTTGGGAGGAGGCTTAATAATCTTTCAAAATTTGACTGGACTTCGGCTTGAAGATATCAAAAAGAAACCCCTAAGGCTTAACCCTAGTCCAAACGATGACTCAGTTACTCAAAACCCTAAAAACAGAGAGAGAAGCAGGCAAAACAAAAGCAAAAAGAGAGGGGGGTCCCCATTTTAATGGGGCGATGTGTGAAATGGTCACAACAGGCCCTCATTTGGTTGACCACATGTTTTTTATTTTGGGCCATTTGGTTGACCTCACTTGTATTTTTATTGGTATTGCTTGATTAGTTGATTGATTTAGACTAATTATATAATGAAATATGACATAATGGATATGTGTGAAAATGAATGGATTTGTAGTTGCATTTTTTTTTCTTCATCATCTATTTTACTTTTTCACTTGGTTGTATTAAGCACAATTTGCGAATTCAACTATGCATGGTTGTTTGTTTGTTTGCTGATTAGAATGTTGACTACATGGGAATCAAAGATAATTCTATTGACGAGTTGTTCCAAGGTAATGATTTTATTTTCTAAATCCTAATTGTTCTTTAATATATCATTTGTCTGATAGATTTTGCATTCCACATTTTTTTCTCGCTTGATCATTTTTGTAATTGTTACTTTGTCAACGAATCTCATAATTGTAATTCATGAGGTAAAATAGGTTTTTGGGGGGCCCAAAACCCCTTACAGAAGGATTTTACGGGGATCCATAACCCACAGGAAGAGAAAAGCTGCAACTAGATATGGCATAGACTAGTAGTAGCCGACCATCAGCCCAATCAGTAAAATATGAAAATTAAGGAACTGGCTAAACCACCAAATAGGTCAAGGTGAACAAACAAAGAGACCTCAAAGATACAAAGACAAAGGGTTTTGCCAGGATCCCATAACTTGAAACAAGGGTTTTACTCTGCTCCCATATCCTGAAATCATGGGTTTTACTTTTGACAAGGCTCCCATAACTTGAAACAAGTGTTTTACTAGGCTCCCATATCCTGAAATCATTAGTTTTACTTTTGACAAGGCTCCCATAACCTCTAGATACATAGACGTAGGGTTTTAAAAGGCTCTCATAACCTGAAACATGGTTTTTGATAAGGGTCCCATAACCACAAGAGCCAAGAAAATAAGCCAGAAACATTTATAGAAGATTTGGGTGATTGGGTTTTGAAAAGGCTCCGAAACCTTTGAAGGCTGCTCCTGAAACCTTTGGAGAAGAGGCAACACCTGCTCCTCAAGAAAATCCAAAAAGAGAAGTAGAAACAGGGGCTTTTGATAGGTACACCAAAACCATCACAATGGGTTTTAGAATGGATCCCATAACCATCAAACAAATGCCAAAATGCTGGACAATTAGAGGGCTCCACCTCCATAGTAGCAACAGAAAAACAACAAAGCAAACAACCCTGTCAGATTGTAATGCCTGCATGGCTCCACTAAGGAAGGAGAAATAAAAGAATCTGAACCTCCCGAATCAAACAATATAGAAAAAGAAATACCACCTATCCCACCTGAAGTCTCCACAACTGTACCTTGATGCTCAGCTTGATGGTTATTAACTGCTGCAAAAACCTGATAGGATCTGCCTGCATCTTCCACAGAAAAGACAAACAGAAAATGACAAAAGTTAGAAATCACAAAAGTAGGCAGCGGTTCAAGTACAAAGCATTTTGTAAAGGCATGATTAATATATTCAACACATAAAACAAATTAAATAAGACAAGATTTGTCTTAGATGCAAAGAAAAAGGCAGCGTAAGCATAATTAAAATTCAATTTAATTTAATATGTTACAAAGAGCAGCGAACATATTCGAAAACTAGAAAGACAAAATTTGTCTTATTCGAAAAGGTAATTTTGTTTTTCTTATTCACAATAACTATAAGGTGCAATTCACTAAGACAAGGCAGTGAACAAACAATTATTAATAAAAAAAAGACGGTGAATCAATTTGTAAAAGGTGCAATGCTTGAAGGAAAGACAAACTGAAAAGAAGCAATTAATATAATGCTTATTAATTAATGTATGTAAAAAGGAAGGCAACGAACTTGTAAAGGAGGAGACATGACTGTTCATAAATAAGGATTATGATTAAAAGCAGCGATTAAATTAAGACACGCAATTTTAGTCATGGGACCAAATACAAATAAATGAGCAGCGATTAATAAAGTAGCAGTTAAAAGCAATGATCTTCAAAGGCAATGCTAAAGCAAGATAGCAGCAAAAGATGCCATTCTTTAAGAGATTTACTTTGTGTTAAGAAAAGGTATGATCATATAAAGATTTGTGGCTATTTGTGAAAGAGGTATGTCTTTTGAGGCAAACTGGAAGATATAAATGATATGAGAAAATCAGTGGGAGTAGTGCTGTGTGTGGTGTGTGTGCAAGATATAAAAGATATATTTAATTCAGATAAACTACGATAGTGAAGAATTTAAAATGAAAGCATATTTGTGAAGGATTGCCTTTCTTGATGAAGAGGTATGTTAAAGTAATATATGAGGAGAATGAGAAGTGGTTTTGGTTGTGAGGTATTGTTGACCTGTATTTTGTACACTATCAAACACAGAATAAAATACCCAAGGGTACCTTATCCTCTCTTGAGTAAAGCCTCTGAATGCTGAAGATATCGCGAGAAAGGATCAATCAGGGTGACTTCAAGGTTCTTTGTTGTAGGATCTCTGCATGTGGATAAGCACCAGTGGTCGTTGTGAATGCTGTTTCTTCAAGGGGCCTTACATTTTCGAGTTGCAGGAACAGGATTTTCATAAAGCTAACAAGTTCTCAAAAAAGATCAAAAGATAGGGTTTGCAAGAGATGAATTCTAATCTAATCCTAAGAATGACTCAATGTAGGCTAGACTCGGTAAGATTCTACCAATTTCAGTATTGCCAAGGAATTACAACTCTACTAGAATTGATGTGATCTTCTAAGGTGATTAGTGATTTTTTGAATCATCAAGAATTATAGACACTACCATGAAGGTACATATCAATAGTTCAATAATGATTGAAGGTTCAAGCAATCTAGATATCTCCAGTTGACCACACAAGGCGTCCTTACAATCAGTAAGAAGCTAGTGGTTTGGAACGTGAATCTCACCAAAGATCAAGCCCAACACTTAGTCCTTCAAACTTAAATACTACTTCGACTGAGAATGATTCAAGAAAGTAAACAACCATGAAAATAGCCACAAGAATTGCAATAAAACACCATAACTTCAATATTTTATTGATCTCAAAGCAAAAATAGACAACAATTGCTTGAAATTCTTTCCTCAATGCTCAATCTTGCTACAAAATAACTTTCTTCTCTCCAAAAGTTTTAATCTCTAATCTGCTATTTCTAATTTTCTAATTTCTAATGACAAAATGAAAATGAGTGAGGGTATATATAGCATCCTCAATTACAATGAACGGTCCAGATCCAAAAGAAGATCAACGGCTGAGATTTTGACACCTAAACCCTAATTAGGGTTTGTTACAAAAAGTTCCCCTTTTAGTTGAACAATATTAAATGCATAGCCAAATATTTAATTGGCACAAAAATCGAGGAAACATAGACCAATGATAATTAAGATGCCACATCACTTTATAACAACCTCTCTTCTAGAACCTTATTCCCCTTCCAATGTTCTTTCTTAGCATATGCAATGAATCTGGACACAATTCCTTCAATCTCAGCAATAGGATTCTAGGGAAGATTCCTCATTCGCTCCTCCAAGTGGATAACCTGATCAAAGGCCTTGAGAAGAGCCGTTTCCCATCTAGGTTCGAGTTCTTTGATCTTCTCAATCAGGAGCATAGTAGTGAACATTAGATCTCGTTGCCCATCTGTGATGACATTCTCATCTTTGTAAAAGATGACCTTGACTCTCTCTTCCAACTCTTGAAGGTCCACATCTGTCTCAACTTCGATCCTCCTGCCGAGAATGGTACATAACACTTCAAACACCTTATCCTGAATTGGATGGATGACGCCCTCAACTTGATTGCATTTGGTGCTGATGTCTTTGAAAGGAACCTCCTTCATCTGGAGTAGAGTTGACCACTGAAGTAAATTATGAGCTCCTCCATCCATTATCTTTTCTTGTGCTAGGATCTTTCTCAGTGTTTGCCTGATCACTTGCAGAACAGGAATGATAACATCTTTAGTGTGAGCGAAAGTGGCTACTGTTATCATTAGGTTGTGGACGATCTCAAGGACCTGGATAGCTCAGTGGATTGTCTGCATCATTCTTGTTGCAAATTCAATGGCCACTGTGTGGGATTTGTCAATCCAAGAGCTCATAAGCTGAACCAAGCTCTTGACTCTCTCTGCCTCGCCAACTGACTCAAGGGGAAGTGCTTGCACAGGAGACACTGCTGGATCCTGACGTTCCAGGGGCTGATTGAGATGACTAAAGTAGCCTCTCCAAGCGTCGACCTCTCTCTCAAGCTTTCTATTCTTTTCCATTTCTTCCTTAAGCTTGTTTTTAAGTGCTTCAAATGAATCGGTCGCCTCATCCAGTGTCTGCTCAGCAGTGAGTGGACCAAGCTCAAATGTCTCTACATCATACTCTTCTGCAAGAATTTCACCTTCATACTTGTCCACTACTGGTGTAGCTATTTGCAATTTCCTAGATCCTGCCTCATCTCTGATCACCTTGGACATCTTGGTGGCCTTCTTCTTCTCCGTTACTTCTTGAGAATTTCCTATAAGGCTCTCTAAGTCAATTACATCATCTTCATCCTCAATCACAATCACCCTTGTCAGTCTCTCCTTCAACCAATCTGGAATGGCGGATCTCGTCTCTCTAACTTGTATTTCTTTAGGCAATGGTTCGTCTTCTCAGAGAGGAGATGTCACTTCATCATCATTCTTTTCTTCATGTAGCTTATTGACTTGGGGAGATTGACTTGATGAATGCTGAGGTGCCTTCCCCTTTTCAGGTTTATCATTCTGTACCATCGACTCCATAGATTCATCAACCTCAGGCACCGTCTTCTCTTGTCCTTCAACTTGACTTGTCCTTTTTTCATGTCGAGAAGATGTGCCCGATGAGAGATCTCGATTGGCCTCTTGCTTCTTCGTGGAGGGTTCCCTTTTCTCAGGTCTTTCTTTCCTCTTCGTGCCTCTAGGATGAGAATTGCCTTCACTTGCGCTTGCTCCTCCTTCTTCTGGTCTTTCCTCCAAAGTAAAAGTCATTGATATGTTCTGTTCTCTTAACTTTTGATGTTGTACATCCACCCATCTGCGAGTACATGACAAAACTGGAGCCATCAAAGCTCTCAAGTCCAAAATCTGAGGCTCGCTCCAATCTATCTTCACTGCTTTGTCCTCTCTGTCATAGGATGACTGGAGATGTCTGCCACTGTCCTGAGCTTGATCGGCCACTTTGTAAACTTTGCACTTCCTGATGAAATCTAAAGGTAATCCTGGAATGCATCTTTCTTTTCACTTCTAAATCATTTGAGAGATTCATCCAAAAGTCCTCTACCTGAAATTCATGCTTGTATTTCCTACCAGCTATCTCTTCCATATACCCATAAGGATCAAAATTTTCCCTCAAGGCAAAGAACTTGAATGAATATAAAGCCAATTCCCTCTCTGAATCATCCAAGGCTTGAGCATTAAGACATACCTCAACTGAATTCCCCAATATGATGGGCACGGGAATTCCACTTCTATGCCTGTGTTTGAATGCCTTCGCATAAGCTGCCAACTGCCTAGTCACCTCAAGTAGCACTATCCTGTCTGTCGGATATCTCGACAACATGTAGGGAGGTGAAGGACACCCATGAACTTTGATATATGTGAACTTTTGAAATTGAATGAACCAAGCACCATACCTCTTTACAAGCTCTTGTGCATCAAGAGATAGTCGATTGTGAATCCCACCTTGCAATATCCTAGTGATGTTCATCGTGAAGGTATCATTGACTAACTTGTAGTCACTTCCAGGTGGATGGTGCAAATGAACATAAGAGTCACAAACTCTCACCTATCCGAGTCCTCTTCCGATCACTCCTCTATGAGGTAGTCCTGCATATTTGAAACTCCTGATCAAGGCATATATGACGTATGAGCTCATGTGGAATGACTTGGTAGGCTTTAGTCTTCTTAACTGCACATCCGGGCAATGGCTAATAATTCTAGCCCAATGAATCATCCCTTTCCCTTGAACTATCACTTGGATGCAGTAGAACATCCACTTCTCAAAGTAGAAGGCTTGAGGAGCCCCTGTAACTCGATTGAGAAAAGTTATCAAATCTCTGTACTCCTCCTAGAAGTCGATCCAATGTGGTGTGTTGGGAATCTTGCTCAGGCGAGGATGACTTTTGAGTAACCAATTCGTATTGATGATGCTCAAGCAAGTGTCTGGATCATCTTCATACATTGACTTGGCTCCTTCTAGGCTTTTGTAAATCATATCTTTATGCTCTGGAAGATGGAGAGCCTCACTTATAGCCTCCTTTGAAAGGTAAGCCAAAGTGTTCCCTTCCTTGGATACGATTGATCTTGATTGTGAGTCATAATGGCGGGCACACTCGATCATTAGCTCATGGCACTGGACTGCTGGAGGGAAATCGACCGCTTTGATGATGCCACTTTCAATTATCCTCTTCGCGACAGGTGATGGTTTTCCAATGTAAGGGACCTCTCGAAACTTCTTCACACTGAAGTTTCCAAAGTTGGTATCTCCAATATTGCTCCACTTGGACACGATCTTGGTCTCCAATTCCTCATTCCTCTGATCTTCCTTCATGAGAGCTGGATGACTAGTAGATGCTCCTACCTTTGGAGTCGCCATCTTGACACCTACACAATATTTCATAATGAGTAATATACCTTAAAGCGTAGAAATATAAAGTAGAAAGTAAGATTTAAGATAATAAGGAAACTTCATGATAAATCTTGAGTTATCATTTCCTAATTAACTACATCAAACTTAGAATTTTCAAAACAAAGCTCAAAATTCAAATCTTCAATAATGGTGTCAAGGTGATTTCGCCATACCTCCTCTTGAGAATTAACTCTAAGAAATGATGCAAAAATAGGAGAATTCGCTAGGCAAAATGTAGATCAAAGCTCTCCATTTAGCAAAATGCGCCTCCTTTAGTCTTCACAAGAATCAACTCCACCATCTCTAGCCTTCAATACTTAAGATAAATTCGCTCCAAATAGACCAGCTTTCGCACTTCCTCTTGCTCTCCAAATTCGCACTTGAAGTAATGAGTGAATGATTTGAATGATGAAAAAATACACCCCCAATATATAGGGTGCTCACCACTTTGCCTCCCCATAGGCCGACTTGGCAAAATAAGTCTAAAAAATAAATAAAATTGCAAAAAGAAGAGGCCGACTTGATAAAATAAATAAAAATAATACCTCAAGCACTCCATTTTCAATTTTAATTTCACAAAAATTAATTTTAAATGCCTTTATAATAAAAAATTCGATTTTTTTTGAGGCTCAAAATTAATTTATTAAATGTCAATGTGTCTTTTATTAAATGCCAATTTAGTTAATTTTTTCAAATATTTCGAAGTTAGCAATTTGGCATCTACTGCATTTTTATAGGATATCAACGTTGAAATAAGGTAAAAATAAAGAATGCCAATAACTTCGCCCTGGACCCTTGGAGAGGGACAGGAGCGAATTTGCAATTTAAGCCTTGCATTCTTCATTTTTAATTGCCAAAACTTTATCTAGGCATCTAAAATGGAATTTTAATTGGAATCTCGAGTTTAATTTCACTTGATCTTTAGAAGGAACGTGCCTTTAAGACTTTTTCGCCCTGGACCCTTGGAGAGGGACAGGAGGGATTTTTCACTTTTGGTCTTAATCCTTCACCTTTTATTTGTCGATTCTCGTTGTGGGGTAAGCAATGATCCCCTTCATCCGTTCTATGCATGTTTAACTTGTTTTTGCAAGGCAAGATAGGTGCTCCAAAGATTTTCGCCCTAGTCCTCGAGTGAAGGACAGGAATGCCTTTTGCATTTTAGGCTAGGATTATCAAACTTTGAAGTCAAATCCTTGTTCACCATGTTCTAGAAGATATTTCTCATCTTGCACAACCTTGCTTTAGCGCAATCTTGGAGGCAAATTGTTGATTTTATAAAAATCGCCCTGGTCCTTTAGTAAGATCACACTTCACTACCTCTTGAGTCTTGGAAACAAAAATATCATCTTGAAATGTAAGGTAAATGGGCACATTTGGAAATTTCACCCTGGACCCTTGGAGAGGGACAGGAGCGATTTTCCTTATTATCATCAAAATTTGTAAATCTTGTATCTCAATTCCACCTCAAGGCATTTTAAACATCATTCTACACTTGCGCCTTGGCTTAGATTTGTCCAAACTTGGTGAGAAGGACTGGATATTAGGTTTTTCGCCCTGGTCCCTTGGGGAGGGACAGGAGCGATTTTGCAATTTCAAGCTTATCCGTCCTTTGTTAGCCTTCCAAATTATCTTCAACGGGCTAAACATGCCCTCTTCCATTCATTTCAATCACAAAACTTGCTTTGTCTTTGCAAGAAATTTGCACTTTAGAAAATCACTCTGGACCCTTGGAGACGGACAGGAGCGCCTTTTGCCATTTGGGTTGATTTCCTCCTTTGTGGAGCACTCAAATTATATTCAACGGACAAATCATGCTTTCCTTGATCTCTTCAAATCATAAAATCATTTTGATCTTGCAAAAATAGTGCAAATTTGAAATTCAAGCTCCAGACCTTCAGTGAGGGACAGGGGCGAACTTTGCCTTCTAGGCCAAAATGCTTCATCTTTCATCATGAAATGTCCTTGCTAGGGAAGATTTCATCTTGTTACATGCCATGAATAAGAGTTCAAGTCCAAGAAAGGTCTAAAAATGTGTATATGAAGAATTTTGCGCTGGACCCTTGGTGAGGGACAGGAGCGAAATTACCCTTCTAGGCAAAAACTCCATCATTTTATTGTCTTCAATCAAGTCTGGATGTTCTATCACGTTCATTTCGTCCTCCACCATGCCTTTGATGTTTCAATTTAACCAAACAAGGTCAGGAATGACTCTGCTAAGTCTTTTCGCCCTGGACCTCCAGTGAAGGACAGGAGCGATTTTGATGATTCAAGCAAAATCCTTCATCATCATGAGCTAAAACTCCTTCAGGCGGGTGGAGAAAATCACTTGTCTTCCATTCATGCTCAACATTTGGCCCCCTTTTCACTGCTAGATGAGGGAATCAAGATTTCGCCCTGGACCCTTGGAGAGGGACAGGAGCGATTCTTCCCTTAATCTTCAAAATTCACCATTTTCATGCCTTTAACATCTTCAAAAGTGTCAAGTTACATCCAATCATCTTTCCTGGAGATCCTGCACAATACAAAATAGAAAAGTCAGTGACAAATATGCATTACATAACATTTTCACCCTAGACCTTCAGTAAGGGACAGGAGCGATTTTATCCTTTCTGGCTAATCCATCCAAAATTTAAGTCTCCAATCACTTCACAAGGCAGAGTTAGGTCATTTTCAAGGCCAAGAACCAGTTAGCAAGCCTTCTTAAAAACAAGGAATCACTCTTAGAATGAATTTCGCCCTGGGCCCTCAGTAAGGGACAGGAGCGAACTTTTTGTTTCAGGCATCATCTTGCCTCCAAAATTTGATCAAAATTCACCTAGGCAACAATACACAATTTCACCTTCAAAATGCTAACACTTAGACAAAATTTGGATTTTACCCCAAAAAACCCTGATTAGACCTAACCTAAGACCTATCTAACTTTCCTGACAGGCTTACCCTATCATCTCAATTTCAATCCTCGGGAGGACGCTTAACAACTTTCAAAATTTGACTGGACTCAGCTTGAAAAACATTCGGAATAAAACCCTAAAGCTTAGCCCTAGCCCAGACAGACAACTCACTCACTCAAGACCCTAAAAGCAGAGAGAAGAACAGGAAAAACAAAAGCGAAAGAAAGGGGGTCCCCATTCTAATGGGGCGATGTGTGAAATGGTCACAACAGGTATTCACACACCGCCCCATTACAAATGGGGACCCCCCCTTTTTTTCCTTCTCTCTAGGATAGTGTTAGAGTCATTAGCTATTAGCGTTTGCATTGAAGAGGTATAGATTGTCAAGAAGCTAGGACTCAGGTGGATAGCCTTGTGTGAGGTATGAAAAGTTATGAGTAAGTGGTTCACTAAGTACATGAAGATTTCCTTTGCTCCCTCTCAGGAGTGAATCCGTCTTCGAGTTCTCATTCATACGTCCTCGAGTGCTCATTCATACGTCTTCCTGTACTCTTCCCTTGGTGCGAATTTACCTCAAGACCTTTGAATGAGCATGATTCAATGTATTTGGATAAAAGATGAGAAAGACTTAGATTGGAGGCTACTTCAAGTGCCCTTAGTTGAGAGTGAAACTATTTCTAGAACGCACCATGAGCCTAGTTTCAACAAGCTTGAATAGATGGAATGAAATAAAGTGAATGAGAAATCACTAAGTGTCACGTTTCAATCCACTTCGGGTGCACCACTCTTAGAGCGAACTTCATATGCACACCTTGTGGAGCAAACTTCATGTGTTCGAGTCTCGGAGTGAAATTCCTCCGAAGACTTCATGTTGAGCATGCAATGACACATTAGAGTTGAGAGAGTGAATGTAAGTGAGCGAAGGAAAGTTAAGATGTTAATTTGAAAGGAACTTCAAGTGCTCCTCTTGAGGAGCGAATTTTCCTTTTAGGCCTTCCATGAGGTAAGTTTGACATGTTTTCATGAGTAAGTGTTTAAAAAACCTAAGGTTTGAATCGATGAAGCAATGAAACGATTGAGAGCAAGTTTATTTTTTTATTTGAAATTCACTTCAAGGGCATGCAAATTGGAGAGAACTTCAAGTGCATGCAAATTGGGGTGAACTTCAAGTGCATGGATCATGGAGCGAACTTCACCTCGGGTGCTCCTAATTGAGAGAGAATTTGCCTTATTTTCCCAAGAGAAGTTGTGAGATTGTTTATAAGATCATTTGCTTGAGCCGATTTGATGCTTAGAAAAGAACAATTTTGAGTTAAGATGATGAAAGGTGAGATTTAACAGTAACTTCATGTGCATCCAAGTTGGAGCGAACTTCACGTGCATGCACGTTGAAGCGAATTTTACTTCATGTGCTCCACTCTCAGAGCAAAATTCCTCTAGACACCTTCCCTAAGGTTAGTTTTTCATGTTTTTATCAATGAATGGCTAAAAGCTTTAAGGTTTAGCTCATAGAATAAAGAGAAGTGAGTGAAAGCAAGTTCAATGATAAGTTTGAAGATCACTTCAAGTGCATCAAGATTGGAGCGAACTTAAAGTGCATCAAGATTGGTGCAAACTTCATGTGCACCATCTTTGGAGCGAACTTCAAGTGCTCCACTTTAGGAGTAAAATGGCTTGTAGAGTCCTCTTCCAGGTTAATTTGATGCCTCCACTTGCATGAAGGACAATTTCTTCAAACCTGAAGTGAGGAAGGGTAGAATTGGACTAGGTTTGAGAGGAATTCTATTGCCCCTTATTGGGAGCGAAATCCTCTTCTCTTGCCTCCATCGTGGAGCGAAGTCATCCTCAATGCATTCAATGAAGGTGATATGATCAATTTTGCACACGAAAACTAAATCTTAAGAGATCAATTGATAGAGAAATGATGAAATGATGCTAAACCTTCTTTGCCTCTCACCATGAGCGAATTTGCTTCAGCTTCCATCGTGCACCCTTAGGAGAGAAATCCTCTTATCAAACCTGCAAATCACATAAAAACAGAGAATATATCAAGTTAGAAGAATTATCAAGGTTATATATTATGTGTTATTGATATCATGTTTGTTTTGTTTTGCAGATGGGAGAGGATGATGAGTGCAAAGCAAAAGGAGAAAGATTGTAAGATCTACACCACCATGCAAAAAGGGAAAACTTCATTTACAAGCACGAAAATGCCCAAGAGGAATCTCAACTCTCACCATAGCATGGAGACATGAAGAGATCAAAGGAGTGCAAAGGAAAAGTCATACAATCACCCCAAGGCAAGCAAGCGAGGATGGAATGCCTCAGCTACATCAATGCTTCCCATCACCACTACTTTGAATGAACTTGAAAAGTTGAGTGTCAAGAGATATCTCTTAACATCCTTTCATGATGACGAATCAAGTCCACAAGTGCAAGTTAAAGTGGTATCCTAGTCATCGTCCCAGTCACTACTCCACTAATCAAAGCATTTCCACATCAACATGTCTAGATGCAATGAACCTGACTCGTCCATGATGGCACAGAATCTGAGGCACCTACACCCATTATCCATTGGTCGAATATTCCAGAGAGGACATGTGGCCAAATGTTGTAATTATTTCATTAGCTAGAATTGAGTTTGTTGTGACAAATGCTAATTAGGGTTTTCATTGTAAAATCTCGACCATTGATTTCAAATTGATCTAAGCCATTGAACTGTATTAAGAGCATTATAAAAGGCTCAAGCTCTTCATTTGTAAAGGTTAATAGAGAAATATTTAATAGATAGTTTTAGAAGAATAGAAAAGAGAATAGTTTGATAGCAGACAGTAGCTAGAGTAGAGTAGGAGGAGAAGGCATAAATTGTTGCCAAAGTTGTAAATAAGCTTCCTTTTCATTGAAGTTATGGTTGAATGTGTTGTTTCTTTAAAAGTGCATAGTCTCTTGTTGGATCTTCTTGCTAGATGATGAATAATTAGATGGAATGGAAGAATTTGTTGAATGCATTTATGTGGAATCAGTTTAGTCCATACCACTAGCCTCTTGCTGATTGTAAGTGTGCCTTGTGTGGTCAACTGGCATTGAATGAGCTTAACTTCAATCATCATACGTTCAAGATGATGTTGAGACCTCGCCCAATAGGATTCCATCGAATCATTCACCCATTCTCTTGCATTCTTAAGATTAGAATAGGATTCTTAAACCCTGTCCTTTTGTCTTTTTTTCAACTCAAGGTAGTTTAGGACAAAAAGCATCACAAGATTGCAACATCAGATGATCGAGTTCCAACAATTCAAACATTCAACAATTCAACATAAGTCCCGTTTGTGATTCCAGGATAATCACATCAAACCATTGAGCTTATCCACACGTTGTAACCCGACATACAAGAACCTTGGAGTTGTCTTGAGTGATCCTTAGGCTAATCTTCAACATTTGAGTAACTTTGTTCAAGAGAGGATAAGATACTTTTGGGTATTTTATTCTCTGTTCGCATGTCCATGAAAAACACATCAATAGGTTTGTCACTGAAATTAATATCTCATGTAGTTTTGAGTAGAGGAATATGAGTAAATTATTGAAGCATTTATAGCACATTTATAAAGAAGAAGCTTATGCAGATTTAAAGACAGATTTGTAGAAGTTTTTGGTAGAGTTGTAGAAAAGAATAAGTGTAGATCGAAGGATAGATTTATAATAAGTTTCATGAGAGATTGAGATCAATTGTGTGGCAAATTTAAAGTTACCATAATAGCAGTTTGAAGAAGGAAACCTCTGGAGAAAAGATTGTCCATCATCCGCTGCAGAAGCAACATTCAAAGGTGGAACCTTTGTTTTGAAGTTGGTGCTTCCTGAAGAAGGGATTGGTGTCTGACGCCAATTTGGTGCTTAGCAAAGGGGGTTGGTGCCTCCATTGGGTTGGTGCTTGCAAATTCAGAAGTGGGAGTTAGTGCTTCCATGGGTTGCTCACAAACAAACTCAGGGGTTGGTGCCTCTAGTGGGTTGGTTCTTACAAACATTATAAAAGAAGAAATATATTAAAGTATTAATTTGTTGTGGTTTTCTCCCTTTAGGGTTTCCACGTAAAACATTGTTGTATTGTGTTCTTATGGGCATTCAGTAATTATTACTATTGTGGTTGATAAAAGTTTAATTTGGTAAAGGTGGTTGTTATACTGATTCACCCACCCGTCTCAATATAACCGTGTGCTCTTCAGTATTGTGAAGATCATTGAGCATTCTTGGGTTGGAGAATTTGTGAGTAAATTGCTGGATAATTTCTCAAGGGTTTGTGAGGGCAAAATCCCTCATGAATGACATTCACTTAGTTGTTTCAAGATTGTTGTTTGGTTTTGTTTTGCATTATTCAACCAGTTTTGGAAGGTCGATTGGAGAGGTTTGTATTTCTTGGAGCAAGATTGGAGTTTGGTTTTGGTTTGCATTATTCAACAAGTTTTGGAGGGTCGATTGGAGAGGTTTTGTATTTGGGAGGTTGTTGTTTGCATTTCTGTCCAGGTCGTACTCCTTGTTGGGTCATACTGTTTTTTAGGCATCTCAATTTGGAGTTGCACACTTGCGTTATTGCTAGACGTAGGGTTTGGAGCTGGCCGGCAGGATTTCGGAGACAATAAGTTGCATTCATTGAACAAATTTCTTGTTGAATACTGTCCTTTTCTTCAGTTGTATTGAGCTTGCACCTAGTGTTTGAGGTGACAATATTGTTGTTTCTTGTAACTAAATTCATCCTTCTAGTGTAGCATACTTTTGGGTATGTAAAGGAATGTTTTGTAATCTTGTTCTTTGAAATAAGCTATTACTTTTAATGAAGAAATTTATTATTACAGAAATGATATCTTTATTTTGAAAGCTACTTTGATGCTATTTCTAGCGTTATTGACTATCATTGTCTATTGAGTGTTGCAAATATCTATATTATTGCATTGTATTGTTATTGTTATTGGGTAAACTCTTCAAACATATCAAAACCAATTTCAAAAAATCTAAACAAAAAATTAGAACATGACTGCATATTACAAGAACGTCGCTGCTTACTTTTGGCTAGTTGATGAAGTTGTAAACTCCCTTAAGGGCCTAGGTGAAAAGTTTAAAGACAATAGTGTAGTTCAGAAAATTTTAAGATCTTTGACTCTGAGATTTCATGCAAAAGTTTCAGCAATTGAAAAGATGGCTGATCTTGACAAGTTGATTGTTGACAAGCTTCATGGAATCTTAACAGCCTATGAAATGAGAACAAACTCTAACTCTTCATCCAAAATGGAGGCAGCCTTTAAATCTTAAAGGAGAAAAAAGAAAAAGAATATGCATCAAGTGCTAGTTCTGATGATGAATCTGACTTTGAAAAGGATCACTTTGTGAGAAAACTTAAAAAAGGTTCTAGTAAATATTGTAAACCAAATCAGAAATACTGAGAGGGGTGGGGGGTGAATCATTATTTCAAAAACTTTAATATAGATAACAACAAATCAACAAAGCTGAACTAATAAACTCTAAGAGAACACAAGATTTATTTTGTGGAAAACCCTTTCGGGTAAAGAACCATGACATTGAAAGCTGTCATAAAATCAAATGGGCACCAACTCAATTACAATAGTGAGCAGCAACTCACATAAAGAACACCAACTCTAAACAAAAGAGGCACTGACCTCATAAAGAGATCCAACTTTATCAATAACATACAAGCTCCAAGATCTTAATAGAAGAAATAAAACTAAACTTATAACCTCTTGGACTTCAGACTTTTACATATATATTAGATTGTAAATTTCTTGTAAAACTGAGAGGAAATGTATCACAAACACCCTTTTCTCTCCAAAAATTTCAAAATATTACATTGAAGTCACCTATGATATCTTCAATTAAGATTGAACAAGATTTCAAAACTTGAGATTTGGATCAGTTGCCTTGACATTTGTTATTCTTGCATGTGTATCTCAGTTAAAGAAACGGGACTCGGACTTGGCTCGGACTCGGCAAGGCCGAAGTGGACTCAGACTTGGGACTCGGAGTCAGACTCGGCTGGACTCGGGAAAGTGAAAAACTCAAGAAATTTAGAGATTTTAAAATATTTAAAACTTTTTTCAGGCACCCTTTAATGAATACACCTTAAATACACAATAACATCATCAAACTCGGCTCATTTGATTACGTACACAAGTATACATCAATCACATAAGCATAAACGCAAATTGTAGCTAAAGGAAATAACAAACATAGATATATAAATATTGTCAAATGTATACAATATTACAAAACTCATGGAGTAAAAAATCCATGTCATCATATGATCATCATCAAATGTTTCATACAAATACCAAAGGTAAATACAACTACAAGCCTATGGCTCAAAGGAGCCAGCACGGTTGCACCCTTCGGCCCTAGCCCCCTGCGAAGGCGTCTAATGTAGGTCCTCGATGATTCGACAGCCATAGCTGCTCCCCGTGACACCATGCCATGCTCACCAACATAAGGAACATCCGTGTCACTATCTTCCTTTGAATCTCCTATCTATGCTCATGCTCTTCGCTCCTCCTCTGCCATGGCTACAGTATTAGGCTCTATATCTACCTGGTCGATCCAATCAGTGTCAGACTCGGAAGTTAAATTTTCCCTACTTCTATCGACGCAGTTTCCCCCCATATTTTTTGACAGGGGTTTGGGGGCAGCGCCCCCAAGGTTGGGTCAAGGGGCATCGCCCCTTGCGGTGGGTGTTATTTTTCTATTGGCTGACATGTTGTAACTCTTTTCTCATTCTCAGGCAGAGGTTGTAGTGAACAAGACGAGACTATTCATTTTAAAAAACTTTTTAAAATATTTTTTTTTTTGTAATTTTACATAACCTAGCCAGTAGCCAAGTATCAGGCATTGGACTCGCCGAGTTTGGCGAGTTTTTGCCAAACTCGCCAACTCGACAAGTCCGGCGAGTTTGTTCACCAGACTCGGACGAGTCCGAGTCCGAGTCCCAGAGACTCGGCGAGCATGTCTCGGACTCGGACTCGCCAAGTCTGGCGATTTTCGTTTCTATTTCTTAGTATATCATCTTCATAAAAAATTTTTTTGCATGTTATTCTTCAAGAAAAACTTTGCATGTTATTCTGCTCCGCAACTCAGGAAGAACTCTCAAAAACAGTCCTCAAGTCAATATTCACACCTTGAGAATCTTCTCTAAAGATCATATCCCCACACCACACACTAAAGAATAAATCACATTTTCGTTATCAAAAAAACTTTTTCATTCATAACACCAAAAGAAGCTCCGACTCCATCTGGAAAGAATTCTTAGAAAAAATGCATAACACAGTAATGCGAAAAGAATATTAAAACTGACCCAACAACTGAGTTTGAAAAACAAATAGATGCTTTACCAAAGTGAACACACATATACATGTGTGACACATGCTGGTAAGGAGAAACAACAATTACAAATAACTAATGACTGCAAAATTAGAGCCTACAAACTTGTAATTGTTCTGTCCAATACTTGCAAACTGACAACCTCAAAAACATTTTGTCCATAACCTGCAAACAACTTGTCCAACTTCTGACAAACCACCAAAAAATTCACTGTTAAAGTCTTTTGACAAACTACAAAAAATTCTTTGTCAAAGTAAACTGCCAAAGACAAGTGGTAGCCTTGGCATCCATTGGGGCACATCTGCATAACACGAAAACGACAGAAACTGCACTTTTGACTAACCACCAAAAATGCTCTGTCAACGTTAGTAAACCACCAAAGACAAAAAGAATAGTTACAAAACAGAGCCAACCGATCATGAAGAGAAGTGGCAACCTTGACATCCATTGACACATTTGCATAATATGCAAACAATAGAGACTGCACAACAAACCACATGGCAGCAAGCAAACTGCACATATGTTGACAAAATATTCCATGAATATCCACAAACAAAACAAAATTCAGCCTGCAAAACATGGACAACCAACCGTTGACATCAATGACAGAAAACGGTTAACAATTTCCCTCTTTTTGTTCATTGATGGCAACCAACCAATAAAAAACAATTTTAACAAGGGAGCTCCCCTTGTCTCACTACTCCCCCTTTGACATCAATGACTAAACAAAATATGCAAATTTGAAGCCAATACGCATACCTGAACCAGGACATAAAATGTAGCAGAATAATGCTCCCCCTGAGTCCACTCTACACCTTAATGAGGAAGTGAAATCTCTCCTAGTTTCTCCCTCGAAAATTCAAATGTCTCCTTGGGTAATGGCTTGGTAAACACATCTGCACTAGTTTGACAACCCTTGCGAATAATATCTGTTGGTTTTTCAAGTTGTGGCATGTCTCTAATAGCCTCTTTCTTGCTGATTTGAACTAGATTGTCAAAGTTCATATACCCCAATCTTTTATGCCATGACTAGGTATCTTCTAATTGATTTAAACAACAGTTTTCACCATTAGTATCATTAAGAATGTACAAATTATTTTTCTGCTCTACTTGCATTAGCAACATGCTTTACACATTTACTAATGATACAACAGTCTGAATTGAAAACTAGATCATACCCTTGATTGTATAATTGACTAACACTCAAAAAATTGTGTTTTAAACCTTTAACATACAAGACATATTCAACCTTGGTTTCCCCATCATTTAAAACAAGAGTACTTTTACCTGCAACTCTTGCTGAAGTTACCTCCAAATATCACTTTGCCTCCATTCATTCTTTTAAGAGTCAAAAATTTACTTTTATCTCAAGTCATATGTTTGGAACAACCACTATAAACATACCAAATATCTTTCTCGTTTTGTGCAAGAAATCCAGTTTGCACAACCAAGGACATTTTAGTACTCTGCTTTTCCTTCTTCTTCCATAGTTTAGTGTTTACCTATGCTTTTGCTTTTGCTTCATCCTTCTTTGCAATATTTGTCAAGCCAATTTTACACACTCTTGCCGAATGGCCAAGGTTATTGCATTTATAACAAATGACATAATTTCTAAGAGGTGCAAAAGAATTTCTCTTTGCAAAACTGAATTTTCTTCTAGGAAACACCCTACAATTTATGGCCTTGTGACCAAAATAATTGCATGTAAAACAATAACCATAAAAGGAGTTATTAAACCTTTGGAAAGCACCATTTCTGCTTTTACCGTAGGAGCTTCTTGTACCATCAGCTTTAGTTTTCTGCTGTTCACATTCAAAGAGTTTAGAGGATTGATCTTCTTCAAGGCCCACTTCTTTCTTATCAATAGATTGTTTTTGTGAACTTAAGAGACCATCAAGAGTCAAAGTACTCTTTTGAGAATTGATCTCATGATTTTGCAACTTAGAGGTTTTTCCAATCTGTCTTAAGGAGACAACTTCAGCTTCGAGCTTTTCACAATTTTGCTCTTTGTCCTTAATCTGATTTCTAAGTTCTTTCACAATCTTTTTTGCTTCTTCAATCTGCACTTTCAGATCAGTAACCATCTTTTCAGCAGCTTCTAATGCCAAAGTTTTTTCAATTTTTTTTTCATTTTCTTCCTGTAGCAGCAACTTTAAATTTTGATTTTTCTTCCTTAACTTTTTTATCTCATTAAGAGCACCAATCAGCTCTTGCTCAAGATCAACTTCAACCTCCTCTTCATCAAAATAAACTTCTCCTTCTTGTGTGTCTTCAACGACCATGAACAAAATCTCATCATGCAAAGTTTCCTCTGCACTGCTATCAGATGAGCCACTATCTTCTTTGGAATAAAAACTTCTCTTAGAGTTATGAAACTTCTTTCCTTTCTTCACATCCTTCTTATTCTTATATTTAAACTCCTTTTCACTACTTGTGTCCTCTTCTTTTTCATATGGACATTTTGATGCAAAGTGTCCTATCTTTCCATAGTTGAAGCATTTTAAGGGTAGCTTTCCCTTATATTTACTAGAGCTTCTTTTTAACTTTATCTCAAAATGAGCTGCTTCAAAATTTGATTCTTCTTTTGTACTATCACTAGAAACATGTACCTTGTCTTTGCTTTTATTTGAAGCTTTGAACGTAGTTTCTTTCTTTGAAGAACAATCAACATTTGTTCGCATTGTTGTATATTGTTAAAATGCCGTGCAACTTATCAACTATTAACTTGTCTAGTTCAATCATTTTTTCAATAGCTAAAACCTTCAGAGAATTCACCATTTCATCAACTCTCAAGAAATACGTTGCAATACTTTCTTCCTCTTTCCTCTTTCATTTAAGGCTCTCAAACAACATTCTATGTGTTTGCAGTTTAGCATTTTTAACTTTATCATCTCCTTCATAAGCATTCTTCAGCTTATCCCAGATCGCTATAGCTGTATCACAATGCATCACTTTAACAAAATTTGATTCTGATTAACTCTACAATATAGCATTCATTGCCTTGGCATGAAGGCTCTCTTCCCATCAGGATCTATTGGTGGTGTAGACGGTATAGTGTAGCCACTTACAATACTCATTCAAACATCAAATCTCAAAGACATTATATATGTCTGCATCCGTATACTCTAGAAAGCATAATTTGCACCGTCAAACATAGGTGCTTTGTTTATAGCAAGACCTTTTAATGCATTCATCTTAAAAATAGACAGGATCAACTCTCAGACTTTTAAGTTGTAACAGAGAGCACTTGCTTTGATACGGATTGTAAACCAAATCATAAATACTAGGGGGGGGTGTGAATCAGTATTTCATAGAAAACACTAACAAAACACAAGATTTATCTGATGGAAAACCCTTTCGGGTAAAAAACCACGACATCAAAAGCTTTCATAAAATCAAATGGGCACCAACCCGATTACAACAGTGAGCAACGATTCACATATAGAGCACCAACTCTGAATAAAAGAGGCACAAACCTCATAAAGAGCTCCAACTCTATCAATAACATAGAGGCTCCAAGCTCTTAATAGAAAAAATAAAAGTGAACTTATAACTTCTCAGACTTGAGACTTTAACATATATATCAGGCTGTAAATTTCTTGTAAAACTGAGAGGAATGTTGTGATGTTACCATACTATCAAATAATAGTAATCTATATTTGAATATGATTATGGATTAGTTATTTAATTATGAATTTATTGTTTATTTGAATTAAATATTTAAATGCACCTCTTAATAGTAAATAGATTATTATATAACAAATTTCATTAAATAACATCTTTTAAAATTCTTATTTATTTTTCAAGATCATTAATTGACAAATCCCAGAAAAGAAATAAATAAATATTAAATTGAGTAATCATTCAGCATATTGAAATAATGGCAGAGCAGGTCTGACATATCTGAGACATGTCAGATCTGTCTACCCTTTGCATCAATTAAATAATTAAAAGGCAGTGATCATATTAACATTTGTTAAATTATATTCTAAGTGATACGTTTACATGCTGCAATCTGATTAAGGGAATATAATAGTTTGTTGAGTGCAACAGATAACTAAATAGAGATTAGTAAACAGACACGTCATTTTCCAATGGGTATAACCACCAGTTAGAGACACAATTTTTCAGTGATTAGGGAGGGTAGAAGAGACTCATTGCCATGCATCTAAGAAGGCATCGAATGCTAAAGTTGAAAGGCTGTTCGGTCTAAAGGAGAAAGGCAGTTCGGTGAAATTGAAATTAGAACAACAATCACCACTTTTTTTTATTTGTAAGGAAGATTCAGTATTTAATATTGATTGATCACCATTTCAATATATAAATTTACAGATTATATGATAAGAATATTAAAGTATAAATACGATAGGAAGGATAGTAAATTTCTTATATATCTTGTATTATCACTAGAAATTATTATATGAAGAGAGTTAATAATTCTATGAACCATTAATAACTTATATAATAGGTAATTAGCAAATACATAAATAATTAGTAATATAATTTATTTCATTTATTTATTTATGTATATTCAAATCAGAAAAGAATTACATGCATATAATGAATAAGTTACTTGATTATAATTTCTTAGATTATTTATATATGTGCATATGTCTTATCTTGTAATCAATCAAAGGAATGAATGGAGGAAGTACGTTAGGGAATTGTAGTTTACCAGCTCTCCCGAGCTAAGTAGGTCACCCCAAGGGATGAAATTGTCATAGTGGGATGTTCCTGCCTCTTGTGGGCCAAGAGGTGAGTTGTCATAGTGGGACACTGCGAGCTCTTGGGCTTAGTTGGGTTGAGCAGTTTACAGGCTCCCTCGCAAGGCTTTCCTACCAAACTAAACTATGATTGAATATGGGTAGAAAGACATGCTTATCATTCTATGTAATATGTTTGCTATTAATCCATGTATTTATTTTTCTATTCCTAAGTTTATTGAATGACTAGATGAAGTTACTCTTGTATATTGAGAAAAATGATAAACTATATTGTGGAATTACTAATTTAGGAAAAAAATCAAGTAATCACAAGTTGGGGACATTACAATTGGTATCAGAGCATAATCTTGCCATCCTGTGAAGAGTAGTTAATGCAAACTTACTGTACGAGGAGGGCTACATCCACCATGAGTGAACAAATTACTAATGAAATGAGAACTTTCATGGAATAGACCAATAAAACCATCATGAGCCAAAATGAAAGAATCGAAAAAACAAATCAAGCACTCCTCCAAGCTTTGCAAAACATGGGGAGTTCAATCAATAACCTTAAGAACAATTCCTCAAATGGGAGAGACATAAGTTCAAACCTTTCGGGAATAATAATGAATCATCTACACATAGGGTACCCAAACCCCTTTTCTTAGCTAGGGAAGATACCAAGGGAGGAAGAGGAAACTGACCCATCCACGAATAGCACCGAAGAAATTGTTAGAACTTATGTAAATCTTGAAATAGAGATTAGGGAACTTATAACATTTAGGGAGTTTTGTGAAGCCAAGAGATGTGAGGTACCCAGGAAAGAAAAGAAGCAACCAAATAAAGACTTAAGACATAAGGTGAATAAAGTAACACTCACAAACTTTGATGGATAAGAAAAAATCACAGCCCATGCTTGGTTGCAAAAGTTGAACACCTATTTTACTCTCAGTCCAATGACTGAAGAGGATGCACTCGAATTTGCCATCCTACATTTGGAAGGATTTTCCCACGAGTGGTGGTACCATGGAATCCACACACAAGGGCACCAAAATATTATTTCTTGAAAATGAGTACTTTCAAAAACTTATTAAAAGGTTTGACCAAAAACACCCTCAAAAATATTTTAAAGACTTGACTCAATCAAAGCAACAAGGAACAATAGATGATTACATAGCCGAATTTCAAAAGATTTCAGTTAGGGTTTTAAGAATTGATGAAGATAGCCTCACCTATCTATTTGTTGAAGGATTAAAGGATTCAATTTGAGGATTGGTAAGTGCTTTAAATCCTACGTCTCTTGAGGATGCAATTGACAAAGCCCTAAAACTAGAAGATACAACCTCAAAGGATAATATAAGGGATACACACACCAAACCTCACTATAATAAAGACAAACATAAAAATGCCATTCTCTCTAAAAATGACCATGAGAGGCTTCGGGAAGAAGGATTATGCTTCAATTGTAAAGAGAAATGGGAGCGAGGCCATGTTTGTAAACAAGAGGAGGGAAGAAAAAAGAAATTGTATTACAAGTGCAATGAGGAATGGAGGAGCGTACATGTTTGCAATCTTAATGTTAGGAATTACATGCAGAAAGTATCAATTATATGCAGATAATTATAAAACACAGGAATGAGAAATCACAAAAAATAATCACAGCGAAGAGATAATATTTAACGTAGTTCACCCAATCTCGGGCCACATCCACCAAACAAAGAGTCCAATCTTTTTATCCAGTACATCAAAACTGATTACAACCAACAATCTTCTTGCAACTCAATACCGCTGCAAAATGCTACAAATTCTCTACAAAAAACCCTAACCCTTAGCCTTTTTATCATGACTTACGTCGATTACAAAATTAGGGTTACAACATGTCAGCCAATAGAAAAATAACACCTGATGCCTTATGGCGATGCCCCTTGACCCCAACTTGGGGGCGTTGCCCCCAAACCTCCGTCGAAAATATAGGGGGAAACCGTGCCGATAGAAGTAGGGAAAATTTAACCCTCGAGTCTGATTAGGCTCCACATAACAATAATCTCCCACTTGGAGACTGATCAGACTCCGCAACATATCATCTCCCACTTGGAGACTGATCATAACACCGCTGACCCTGTAGCTTCCACTGGAATAAAACACCCTGGACTTTACTGTTCTATTTTTAATGTGTTCAGTCTTGAAGACCAACAAAAGTTGAAGAGGAGCTTAGCTTCTCCCTTGTCACTACCTTTGTAAACATATCCGCTAGATTTTCATCTGTATGTATCTTTTCCAGCTATAATTGTCGATCATCCAACACTGACTGAATGAAGTGATACCTCAATTGTATGTGTTTTGTCTTTGAATGGATGACACTCTAACTGTTAGTAAACAAATAACTGTTATGTTGTATTTTTCCCAATTCTTCCATGAAAGATTTCAGCCATATCATCTCTTTGCTTGCCTGTATTGTAGCTACATACTCTGCCTCTGTGGTGGATAAAGCAACCACCTTTTGCAACCTGGAGATCCAACTCATCACTATCCCACTGACAGTAAAGACATAACCTATAGTACTACGCCTGTTATCAATATCCCCTGCCAAATCGGATTCTACATAACCTACTAAATCAACATGAGAGCCCCCAAAACATAAATGTTTATTTGATGTTCCTCTCAAATACTTGAGAACCCATTTTACTGCATTCCAATGTTCCTATCCTGGATTACTCATATACCTGCTTACAACTTCAACAGCATGTGCAATATCCGGTCTCGCGCATACCATGGCATACATTAAACTTCCTACAACTGAAGCATATGGTACCTTGAACATTTTGTCTTTCTCCTCTTGTGTCTTTGGACACATCTCCTTTGTCAATTTCAAATGACTAGGCAAAGTTGTGCTGACAACTTTTGCGTTCTCCATATGGAATCTCTGCAACACCTTTTCAATAAAATCAGCCTGAGATAGAGTCAATGGTTTGTTCTGCCTATCTCTGCAAATTTTCATACCAAGGATTTGTTTTGTTGCTCCCAAATCCTTCATAGCAAATGATTTTGCTAACTGTTGTTTTAACTCTCTAATGTGATCCATGTTAGACCCTGCTATAAGCATGCCATCAACATATAAACACAAAATAATGTAGCTTTCATTATCCAACTTCTTAAAATAAACATAATGGTCAGAATTACACCTGTTGTAGCCTTGCTCATCCACAAAACTTAAAATACCATTGCTGAGGTACTTGTTTCGAGCCATATAAACTCTTCTGCAATCTACACACCAATTTCTCCTTTCCTTTGACGTCATATCCTTGGGGTTGGTCCATATATATCTCCTCCTCCAAATCACCATGGAAAAAGGTATTTTTCACATGTAACTATTCCAAATGCAAATTTTCAGCAGCCACAATACTTAAAATAGTACGAATAGAAGTCATCTTGACAACCGGAGAAAAAGTTTCAGCAAAATCAATGCCCTTTTTCTGTGCAAATCCTTTGACAACTAATCTAGCTTTAAATCTATGCTTACCTCCATTTCCCTCTTTCAGCCTATAAACCCATTTGTTTTGCAAAGCCTTTTTACCTGCAGACAACTTACATAATTTCCAAGTTTGATTTGTCTGCAAGGAGTCCATTTCTTTTTTCATGGCAAACTCCCACTGAACTTTTGTATCCACCTGCATAGCTTCATCATATCCTTCTAGTTCACTAGTTCACCAGCATCTGTTAACAAAATAGAATACAAAGAGGGAGAGAACCAATAAGGAGGTCTACTTAGCCTTGTTGACCATCTAACATTCACTGGAGTTTGTGGTATTTCTTGTTGCTGTTGTGGAGCATGAAGAACCACTGGAATATCACTATCTAGAGTATCATCCAACACCACATAATCCTTTTCTTTCTTCTCATGCTACTGCAACTGATCTTTGTACAACACCTTCTCATTGAATATGTAATGTCCCTACTATTTAGAGATCATTATCCTACAAACAAATTGTTAGAATACAACATATATATATAAAAGCCATTTTTAATTTGCAATCGATCTTTAATGCTAAATTCACACAATCATAATTTTCATCTAATAAAAAGGATACGAATTCCATATGAAGATATGTCCTTAGGAGACCGTGAGGCTCGCCTTCTTGGAACCCATCTTGGTTCCAAGCCCTCCAGGAAGTCGAAGGTGAATTCGAATCCTGTCTTGAATATAATTTCTTACATCCAAGCCCTCCAGGAAGTCGAAGGTGAATTCGAATCCTGTCTTGAATATAATTTCTTACATCCAAGCCCTCCAGGAAGTCGAAGGTGAATTCGACTCCTGTCTTGAATGTAATTTCTTACATCCAAGCCCTCCAGAAAGTCGAAAGTGAATTCGACTTCTGTCTTGAATGTAATTTCTTACATCCAAGCCCTCCAGGAAATCGAAGGTTAATTCGATTCCTATCTTGGGTGTAACCTCTTACACCCAAGCCATCCAAGGAAGACCCTTGTCTATTCCTTGCCTTGGGTGATGCCTTCATCATCCAAGTCCTCAGAGGAATTGGCCAGATCCGTCTCTTCTTGGTTGAACTTAATCGACCAAGCCATATATATATGCATATAGATATTCAGTATATACTGCCCTAGGGATTATCATAATCCCCCCTTAGACTAAAAGAGTTTCCTCCCTATAGCCTTCCTCATGTGATTTCATTCATAATACATTCCTTTGCATTTTCATTTACTATTTCCTATTTCATAATCCACATGTACATAGTCTTGTATTCATTACCTATATTCATAAAAGGTTCATTAACCATTACTCACATGTATTCCTTAACACACATTCCTATTATCCTGATATGTATTTTTCTTATCATTCTTTACTATTTACGAATCATTATATATGCTTACAGCAAGTTCTTTATTCCTATATATATATATATATAAACTTTTCCTCTATGTATTAACATATATATATATATAATGTCACTATCTATCTTTATGTGTTTGTATTTATTAATGTATATATATTAATTATTCCTATTAATATATATGTTAATCCATTGCTTATCTTTATATCTTTATATTTATTAATACATACTATTCCTATTAATATATAGAATAACATTCATATCTTTTTTTATATCAAAAACCACTAATTATATAAAATCCCTTACCTATATTTAATGACCAGTGAATTAATTAATACATATATTTATATGCACTAGACCTCAATTAACACCCCTTATTAATTAAGGTTACACATTACCCATTGAGTATTACCCATTAACTAGAAGTAATGACATTACATATTAACTATTGTCCACCCATTAACTAATATAATTATTTAATACCAGAAACCATCTATTACTTACCTTGCGTCTGCCGTAGAAGACCCTCTTCCGCCTCCTTTTACTAAATGAGTTTCTTCCTTGTATAGTCTTCAATTTGTGGTGGAGGGTTATGTCCCTTCTTAAACTGAATTACCTTTACATTAAATTGACTATGTGCAGATGCAGATCAGGTTGTCTTTATACTCCTCATTTTTGTATTTGCTTCTTACTTGCTATAATGATCGCTGGATCTGAAATCTTCAACCTTGTGCTCATGCGATTATTACCTTGTAATTGGAAGGATTGATACCCCCGTATTACTTGGTTATGAAAACATCTATTACTACTGTCGGAATACATAAATAATACTTTTTTCCCCCTCCAACTACATTTCTTACTCTTCTTTTATATCTTTATGCCACTCAAGAAAGGCTTGCAATTCAATGGAAGGAGGCATTCCTTCCCAATAGACATGTCTACTGTCACTCTATGCTTTATTGTCGTCTCTTCATAATGAAGCGCTGCTTTATTGTATATTTAATTGTTGCTTTTAATATTACTTATATATATCCATATATTGCTGTCTATGATCTTTGTCCATATTTTGTTGTTGAACGCTGTCATTGGAGTCTTATAAAGTGATTGTCTTTGTATTTATTCTATTTCTTAATGAAAATGGAACAATACAAAAATAGCTTCACATAACTTCCATCTTCAGTGATTGTTATTTATATTAGATTGTTATTACGGACTAATTCTTTGTCTTCCATAAATATATAAATTATATATTTATTATTTTAAATATATAATTTTGTTTACAATTAAGAATATGTAAATTATGTTTATAATTTATAATGTATAGGTTATGTTTATAATATTAATTTATTTTTAGTTGAATATTTCAAGAATATTATTAGTAATAAATATTAATAATAATATTTAATAAATAAATAAATTTCAAATAATTATTTGTTGATAATTATTATATTCATAATAATAATTATTGCCTCATTTAGGATATATATAACGATCAGAGGAGGGGACATGACAGAATACAACATTCCTACTTCTCACAATTTTCATATTTTCAACATCCCAAAGCATATAACCAAATTCATCAATGCCATATCCAATGAAAATACACCTTTTTGATTTTGCATCAAACTTGGTTCTATTTTCAGAATCTACATGTGCAAAAGCTTCACATCCGAAGGTTTTGAGAAAAGAATAACACACCTTCTTACCTGTCTGTGCTTCCTTAGGAATACCACAACCCAAAGGTTAAATATACAACAGTATTGATAGCCTTTGCCCACATGTTTAAAGGGAGTCCAACATGTAATCTCATGGTCCTTGCACGCTCCATTATTGTCCTATTCATGCGCTCAACCACTCCATTTTCTTGTGGAGTTCTTGGAACCGTTTTCTGCCTACGAATTTGATTAATGGAACAATAATATTCAAATTCTTTGCTACAATACTCACCACCATTATCAGATCTGAGACATTTTAAACTTTTACCTATCTCATTCTCAACCAAGCTTCTCCATTTCTTAAATGTTTCAAATACATCAGATTTTTGCCTAAGGAAATAAATCCAAACTTTCCTAGTTGCATCATCTATGAATGTAACATAATACCGAGAGCCACCAAGAAAAGATACCTGAGCTGGTCCCCATACATTTGTATGGACAAGCTCCAACTTTTCATCTTTCTTTTGCTTCCCATCCTTGAAAAACCTAACTCTCTTTTGTTTTCCAAACACACAACTTTCATAGAAATCCATATTAATGCATTTCGGACCTGGTAAAACCTTTTTAGAATGAAGTAACTTCATACCTTTTTCACTCATATGACCAAGTCTGTTATGCCACAGTGTTGTCTCAGAACCTACAACAACTATTTTATTTTTTTCCTGCAAACCAGTAGCAACTGTTCCTAAAAGTATTTGGGTTTTCTCTGCAACAACTAAAGTATAAGGAACAATATGACTTGTACAAAGATATAAGGTGCCTACTTTCACACTTTTTGCTACTATCAAGGCACCTTTTGAAACCTTCCAATTTTTATCATTAAAAGTAACTGTGCAACCTTCATCACCTAGTTGCCCTGCTGAAATTAAATTCCTACTCAGCCTTGGAACATGCCTTACCTCTTGTAGTAGCCAATGATTCCCATTCTACAACTTAATCTTAATTCTTCCCTTTCCAACAATCTAACAGGGTTCATTATCTCCCAAATAAAATAGCCCAAAATCCCCTTGGACATAATCAAGAAAATAACTTCTATGGGGAGTAGCATGAAATGAAGCTCCTGAATCTAAAACCCATGAATCATCACCATTATCTAGGGAAAGAATCAAAGCATCTTCTTCAGATTTATTACTTACCACATTTGCCTCCTTATTACCCTCTTGTTTGTCTCCTTTATTCTTCCGAGACCAACAATCTTTCTTTAAATGACCTATCTTCCCACAATACCAACAATCTTTCAGTCCTCTAGATTAGGACCTCTTGTCCTTTAATTTTCCTCATGTCTTCCCATGACCTCCAAAACCTTTTCCTCTCTCCTTCGATCTGCCCCTACTTTTTGCATTCAAAATACTACCTGATGTGGATCAACCTGAGCTTTTCCTGTGTAGTTCCTCACTCAAAATAACACCAACAACATCATCAAATTTCAGAGTATTTGAACCAGAAACAAAATTACTAACCGCCATTACCAAACTATTCCAACTTTCAGGCAAAGAGCATAATAACAAGAGAGCCCTAACTTCTTCATCAAAATTTACCTTTACAGAAGTTAATTGAATGGTAATCGTATTAAACTCATTTAAATGATCTATCATAGATCCACCTTCATTCATTTTTAGATTAAACAAACCCTTCATGAGAAATACCTTATTTGAGGCTGAGGGTTTTTCATACAATTTTTCCAAAGCTTTCATCATGTCAACTGTTGTCTTCACTTTTGTTGTATTGAATGCCACGGGTGGTGCCAGGCACAACCGAATGGTTCCCAATGCCTTTCTGTCCAGTAATTTCCAATCCTCATCACTTATTGTTGCCGGTTTCTTGGCTATTCCTTCCAACGGCCTCCATAAATCCTTCTGATAGAGATAATCTTCCATCTGCATCTTCCATAATTGATAGTTCTGCCCATTGAATTTATCTACCTTCAATTTACCCTCGTCTGCCATTAGTCCCACTTAACTGCGACTCCCACTCAACCATGAGATCTTCCTACAGACGATAATCAAACACAACCCACTTTGATACCACTTGTTAGGAATTACATGCAAAAAGTATCAATTATATGTAGATAATTATAAAACACAGGGATGAGAAAACACATAAAATAATCATAGCAAAGAGACAATATTTAACGTGGTTCACCCAATCTCGGGCTACATCCACCAAATAGAGAGTCCAATCTTATTATTTAGTAAATCAAAACTGATTACAACCAGCAATCTTCTTGCAACTCAATACCGCTGCAAAATACTACAAATTCTCTACAGAAAACCCTAACCCTTAGCCTTTTTATCACGACTTATGTCGGTTACAAAATTAGGGTTACAATATGTCAACCAATAGAAAAATAACACCCAATGCCTTATGGCAATGCCCCTTGACCCCAACTTGGGGGCGCTACCCCCAAACCCTCGTAAAAAATATAGGTGGAAACTGCGCCGATAGAAGTAGGGAAAATTTAACCTCTGAGTCTGATTAGGCTCCACATAACAATACTTAAGAACCAAATAAAGAAAGGTTTGTGTTTCAAATGCAAAGAAAATTGGGAACTAGGGCACATATATGGAAAAAAAGCCGAATACATAATATAGAGGCAATGTCTGATGAAGAAGCAAAGAAAAAATCGAATAAGAAAGCAAGGTACGATAAAGGAGATCTCAAAAACATCCAATCAAAAGAGGAAGGGACGACAAACAAATGAAGTTTCTTGGAGGAACCAATTTAGTAAGACTCAACATCCTTACAAATTACCCAACAAGAAGCATCTAAGATCCGCATTTCACGAGATAGGATAGAAATTGGAAATTGCTTGAGGACAAGCAAGTTTGGGAGGGAAGGACTGTGATGTTCCCATACCGTCGAATAATAGTAATCTATATTTGAATATGATTATGCATCAATTATTTAATTATAAATTTATTGTTCATTTGAATTAAATATTTGAATGCACCTCTTAATAATAAACAGATTATTATATTACATATTTCATTAAATAACATCTTTTAAAATTCTTATTAATATTTCAAGATCATTAATTGACAAATCCCAGAAAAGAAGTGATTATCACAAAAACCATAAATAAATATTAAATTGATTAATCATTCAACATATTCAAATAATGGCAAACCAGATCTGACATATCTGACACATGTCAGATCTGTCTACCCTTTGCATCAATTAAATAATTAAAGGGCAACAATCATATTAACATTTGTTAAATTATGTTCTAAGTCATACGTTTACATGTTACAATCTAATTAAGGGAATATAATAGTTTGTTGAGCGCAACAAATAACTAAATAGAGATTAGTGAATAGACACGTCCTTTTCCAATGGGTATAACCACCAGTTAGGGACATGTTTTTTCAGCGATTAGGGAGGGTATAAGATACTCATTTCCATGCATCTAAGAAGGCATCGAATGCTAAAGGAGAAAGCCAGTTTGGTCAAATTGAAATTAGAACAGCAATCACCAATTTTTTTTATTGGTAAGGAAGATTTAGGATTTAATATTGATTGATCACCATTTCAATATATAAATTATTAAAGTATAAATGTGATAGGAAGGATAGTAAATTTCTGAGATACCTTGTATACTAGAAATTATTATACGAAGAGAGTTAATAATTCTATGAACCATCAATAACTTATATAATAGGTAATTAGCAAATACATAAATAATTGGTAATATAATTTATTTCATTTATTAATTTATATATATTCAAATAAGAAAAGGATTATAGATGTCCAAGGGGTTGAGTTTAACTGGTTAAAACATTGGGTTCTCACTGTGGAGACCCAAGTTCAATTCCCAATAGGGACATCTAAAATGAATTCTAAGTTGTGACTCTTGACCTTCCATAAAAATGGGGAAGGTGTAGGGTCAATCTAATCAAACATAATAATAATAATAATAATAATAATTCAAAATACCGCGGCTTCGGCCTATTACCTACAAAAAAAAAAAAGAAAAGGATTATAGATTTATATATGATAATGATGCTAGCAAGGATTTATATTCGCTTGATATACATACATTTATATTTGAAATAATATTGATAAGATTTTATATATATATATATATATATATATATATATATATATATATATATATATATATATATATATATATATATATATATATATATATATAAGGAATCATAAATATATACATTATTATGGATATAATGAATAAGTTACTTGATTAAAATTTCTTAGATTATTTATATATGTGCGTATGTCTTATCTTGTAATCAATCAAAGGAATGAATGGAGGACATACGTTAGGGAATTGCAGTTTACCGGTTCTCCCAAGCTAAGTAGGTCACCCCAAGGGATGGTATTGTGTAATATCCCCTGCTCATATGTGACTGAAAGTGTGCAAGGAATATCAACAAACAATTGTTTCCTAACCTTCAATCTTCTGTTCAAAGGTATTAGACTGTATAACCTGCGCGTTATGCGGTTTTCTGGATAGTTGAATAATCTTGCGTGTTATGCAGTTTTGATTGATATAATACTTCAAACTTGTTTTGACAGCATTAACTTCGACTTACAATCAAATGATGACTTGCAAAAGCTACTAAGCAACAAGATAACCCTCTAGGATGAATGTGCAATTGTTTTTGTGTTTTCTGATGCAATTACATGAATCAAAATACAAGAAATGTACACCTACAGCTGACTGATATTTTGACAAATAGTTGGCATGCAATAATCTAACAACATGATAATGAGATGCAACCTTATCTCTCCTTTATTTAGAAACAATAGGCTGATTACAATGTCCAAACAAAGGCCAAGGCTCTTGGCTATTCAACAATAATTTTCAGAATGTTTGAAGACAAATAGCAGCCATGAATTCATGCATACAAACATGAAAATATAATGAAATCTAATTGCCAAATGAACTTGGAAGTAGCACCTAAATCTGTGATTGAAAAAGCAAGCAATATCTCTCTTATTTGGACCTTCCCTTAGCCAAATCGAAGTATTCTCCAAATCGCCCCTGCTACAGATGTGAGTGACAGTAATGAATTGTTTACATCTCCTTGGACTCCTTTCAAGCCAGTTATGTCATTGTTTAACTCCTCCATCTTGAATGTTCATCCAATAGTCTTCCAATTGCCACTGATGTCCATATTTCCCAAAATTCCTTTTACATTATCATATGGATCAAAGTGATCTCTAGGTGTGAATGGCTTGAGTGAGTAGAGTGCCAACTCTTTCTCAGCATCTTTAGCTACCTAAAAGGAAGGACATACTTTAATAGAGTCTCCAAGTGTAATAGGAAAAGAAACACTGGTTCCATGCTTATTCCTGTATGCCTTGACATATGCCACCAATTGTCTCACCACCTCAAGTAGCACCACTCTGTCTGTTGGGTAGCATGTCAACATGTAGGGAGGAGAAGGACATCCTTGAACTCTAATATAAGTGAACTTTGGGAATTGGATGAACCATGCACCATGCTCTTGAACCAATGCTCATGCTTTTGGAGAGAGTCTTTGCTAAAGTCCTCCTCGAAGCATCCTTGTGATGTGCATAGTGAATGCATCATTCACTCTCCTATAGTGTTTTTTAGGTGGATGATGAAGCTACGTATAACATTCATGCACTTTTATTTCTTCGGGACTTCTTCCAACTATACCCCTATACATCAGTCCAGGATACTCATAATTTCTTGCAAGAGAGTATATGACATAGGAGCTCATGTAGAATGTTCTAGTGCGCATCAACCTTCTTAACTGCAGATCAATATTGTTGCTAATGAGCCTCACACAATTAATTGCATCCTTGCCATGAGTAACTATCTCTATGAAGTAGAACATCCAGTCCTCGAAATATGAAGCCTTGGGTGCACCAACCACTCGATGAAGTCTTTGAATTCATCTTTGAAGTCCACCCTATGTAATTTGTTGGGCCATCTGCTCTTACCACCTCTACTCTTCTTTAACCAAAACTTGTCGATGATCCTTGAGCAAGCTTCTGGATCATCATCGTAGGCTGACTTAACTCCTTCCACACTTCTGTAGACCATGTCCTTAGGCTCAGGTAGATGAAATGCTTCATTGATTGCTGTCTCCAAGAGATATGCAAGTACTATTCCATCCTTCGCTACTATTCTTCTTGAGGGAGAATCATAATGTTGAGCACACTCCATAATTAACTCATAGCATTGCATTGCAGGAGGGAAGCCAGCTGCATTTATAATCCCATTATCAATCATCTTCTTTGTTGTAGCAATAGGTTCACTTGTGTATGACAGGTGCCAGAACTTCTTGGTGTCGAATTTCCCGAGATTGGTGTCTCCTATTTTTCTCCAATGAGATGTGATCCTGGTTTCTAATGCACCATTCTTTGAATCTTCCTTGATGAGTGCTTGACGGGTCATGGTTTTATTCGGTTTAGGCTCTCACCTATAAGAGATATGTAAATTAGGGGAATGGTGAAAGATAGGCAAGATATTAAGCCTATTTGCTAATGAGAATGATAGTAAATGACCTACAATATTGCTCTAAATCAATCTTAAATTCAAATGAGTCTAAAATTCAATGCTAAATTAAACTGATTTTTCCACCCATTTGCACTTTTAATGAGTTGACAGCGATAAGAGAGATCTAATTCAATAAAATTGATTAATTTTGGACACCAATCAGACCTACATCTAATCTTCTATCAATCAATATGTTATACTTACCTCTGATTTTTATTGATTTCACCTTTGAATTGATGCCTTTAATCAAATGATATGACTGAGAATACTCAGCTGGCATGCTGGTGTTTGGAGGTAAGTGAACAAATTTGCCCTTCTTATGATTGAAATCGCTGTACTTCTAGGACAAATTTGCCAATGACACTAATTGTAATTACAGATTTGCTCTTTGAATTCGTTGTTAGAGAGCGAACTCGCTGATGATATATTGAAATATGCTTCCTTATTAAATAGATTCACTCTCCTCTTGATGGATTTCGTTGCTCCTATTTATCAAATTCGCTGATTAGAATGCATGCTCTGCCTTTAATAGAAAAGAAATTTGTTTTGAATTGGTGATTAAATGAATATTTTGAGTCTCATTATATAGACGCTTAGGGATAAAGACATGTCTCTTAGAAGGTTGACTTGATTAAGTAAAAATGAAATTAAATTTGTTTTCTCAAAAAGGCCGACTTGATAATTATTTAAAACGTCTTCATTTTGGATTTGACTTTTTGCACCAAAATAGTGTTTGATTAATCTTTAAAGTGAATTGAAATATGAAGGAAATTCCCTCTCATTTAGGTAGACATGAAGTTCGCTCTTTTATGCTTGAAGGTGAAGTTCGCTCCCATCGGATTCATGAAGTTTTCTCTTGTGGGCTTGAAGGTGAAGTTTGCTCCCCTCCTTGGATTCATGAAGTTTTCTCTTGTGGGCTTGAAGGTGAAGTTTTCTCCCCTCGGATTCATGAAGTTCACTTTTGTGGGCTTGAACATGAAGTTCTCTCCTGTAGGCTTGAACATGAAGTTTGCTTTCAACTCAAAATCGGATCAGCTTAAGTTAAATGCTCTCACATCTTCCCTCGGGCATATAAAAGAAATTCACTCACTTGGGAATTCATGAAGTGAAATTTGCTCCACTTCCTTTGCACATAAATTTCGCTCTTCTACCTCAAGACATGAAGTTCACTCTCCTACGCCCAAACATGAAGTTCGCTCCTATATGCCCAAACATGAAGTTCGCTCCTGAGGGCTTGGAGATGAAGCTAATTTCAAACAAACTTTTCTTCAATCACTTCATTGTCATGATTATGAAGTTATCTTCATTCAAACGCTCAAATTCACACTCAAACATACACTCAAACAAGGCTCCTAGGAGAAATTCGCTCTATATCCTCAATTCATGAAGTTCGCTCCCCTAGGCTTGAACATGAAGTGAATTTCAAATTGAAACTCTGACTCACCTTTTCTCACTTTTACTCACTCTCTCAACTTTATTATTTCATTTATTATTATTTTGATTTTTAAATATAAAGATGAAATAAAATAAATTATTTAATTAATTTTTTTTTTTTAAAATGCTTTAATTAATATATATTAAACTTTATTTAATTGACTTAGGCTCAAAAGTCTTTAAAGGGGAGTGCAAAAAGAAACGACTGCTTAGGCACTTTTACGGAGGTAAAGATGGAGAAGAATAAAAATAACCAAAGGCAAAAATGCCTTAGCTATCGATGCATATTTTAAAGAAGAAAACCCTAAAATGCATTTCATTCTTCATTGATATTTTCACATTTGCTCTACTGCTGGAAACCTCTGCTATGCACCGTGAACTAGGGTTTGGGCGAAATTTGATCTGCAACCTGCTGAAATTGGGCATTGAGCACCGCCATAGATGACTTTCTGGAAAAATTCGAAGAGTCTTACATTGATTCTGGGTAGATCAAAATTTCTTTGGTGTGCAAACCGCCTGGTAAGTCATGAAAACTGAGATTTCGACCTCTATTTTGGAATGAAAGTTACTCTGGTTTAACTGATTTTATGCATATTTTCCCTTCATGTTTCTGCTATGTTGCGCATGATTCTGAGTGCTGGGTTCCGCTATGCGAGCCTCTCCTCCTTGGATCCTTTTTTTTTTCTGAATCTGGAAAAGACAAAAAAAAAAAAACTCCAAGTGCATATTTTCCTGATTCTGAAAGTCGATTTTCTGAGTATATTCTTTTGATTCTAAAAGTCAATTTTTTGAGCATATTCTTTTGATTCTGAAAGTCGATTTTTTGAGCATATTCTTTAAAAAATTGGCGTTTGTTGTTCCTCTTTGGTTGCTTCACATACACAACAAACTATGCCTTGACTGCGATTTTACCGACTTTGTGATAATGTAATGGAACCTTTAATAATTTAATCTTACTTCACATACGATAGGGTCATAAATATGGTTCACGATTTGAGCCCAATGGGCGGGTCCCTCTTCTGGAGCAGTTGACAATACAAAAGTGTATTTTGCATGACCATGAAGGTGTACATTTATCATAGATGCCTAAACTCTACTATAAATTATTGTAACTCTTGCACTATGACCATATTACAGTTATCATTCTTTACCACAGTCAGCCATGATAAGACATCTCCCTTGTTAATAATTGTAACATTTGTTGCTTGCTGTGACTTTATTTCTGCATTTCCATACTCAGTGGATGTATTTGTATTCTATCATTTTGTTTTTAAATGCAACACTTTAGTCTTCTCAAGCTATTACTACACCTTCATTGTTCATTGCTCACTGTCTCACATAGCTGTAGCTGTTGATATTCTTGACATCCACTGTCAGTTTTTATAAAGATGCCCCCTCTGGTGCATGGATCTCGCCTTGAAATTAAGGATATTGCTCCTATTGTTTCCAAACCTCTCCATTTTCGAAAGACAAAACTATTGTAACTCAGTTCCTTCTCATCGAGATTTTTGTTGTATCATGCTCTTCTTGCTTTGTGTATACTTGTCATTACCCTATTCTCCACTATGCACAAATGGTCTCTGCAATGACCTCAAGCTTATATGACTGCGACAAATTTGCAAATTTTCTTTTGTATGCTTCCTAATACTTCAGATTTGCCCTTAATATGTATAATTTTGGTGAATGTTCTCCGTTCTTCCCATATATGACATTATGATTTCATGTTGCAACAAAGGTATTAATGTCAACATTATTTTGGAGCTGCTCTCAGATGTTTACTGTTATGATCTGTTCTATGTTAGTCTTTTTGAAAGTTGAGCATTGCCTTTAAAACCTGCAACTATGAGACCCTATAACTAATAATGACTTGGAATCTCACAGTCCTTTGGAATTTTCTGTACCACTTTGCTATGGTGACATTAATGTTTATTTCATATGAGTTGGGCTCAACCCTTGTGGGAACCTCATTTTCCCCCACTCATTCGTGAAGTTTACAACCAACAAGTTATCTTTTCCTATTCCTGCACATGAAGCAAACAAGTTAAAAATGAAAAGCATTTGATTTCTTCTCTGATTTGATATTTCCCCTTCCGAGACCCCTCTATGATGCTGATTATATGCATCTGATGTAATTTAAGATTTACTTATACATGCATGTGTTAGTATACATGTTTGGAATGTAATCGACCATTGCTTAGAGCAAAATGTTCTAACGCATAGTGTATTTTATTCTTCTGCAGATACTAGAAGGCAGACGCAGACAAAGACGAAGGGAGAATACAAGGGCAACATCGAGGCTACTCCAACCATACTAGTCATTCAGACAATGACTAGTTCCACTCTCAACTTGCTCTCTTTTCTTTTATACTCGTGTATACATGCCTATGTATTTCTTTCTTGCACCAGTTATGTATAGCTAGTCTCACGGCTCTTTGTGTGAGACACGTGTTTGAATATCAATAAAATACTTCCTTTTTTAGATGAGATGTCTCTCTCTTTTGCTGCTACGAACTAGAAGCATTGAAATGTAATCTTTAGTTCACTCTTCCTTAGTTCACTTGGAATGCAATATAGTAGAAGTAATATGTATCTTTGTTCCATTTTGTAAAAACAAGCATAACTTAACCTATTTTTCAGCTAGAAGCGAAAAATAGGTAACAGGTATATTTACAACCTAAAAAAATTGAATTTGGCCTATTATTGAGGAAGTTTTCAGTTGTGATGATTTTGATATTTAGAACTGAAGACTATTATTTGAATTGTGGCCTAAATTTAGCGGGGTTGGACCCGGCACATGGAGGGCATCTATATCATGGATTCATGAAGGAATATTTTTGTAGACCAGGCTGAGAGTTTGCAACTTCTACTATACCCATATTGTAATTTATGGTCTCCATTTTCTCTATTTGGTTTTCCAAAATAGAGGCTTAGCTCTTAATTTTTATTTTACTTGCAAAAACTAAATCAATTACACAAACCTAGTACAAATAGTCCTTAAACAAGTGCACAAAATAAGTCTTGGCAAACAAAGAGTCATATTTTTAATATTCAGTAAATGGGGTTTTAATATTTGACCATATCTAGCTCTCTAGCAAATTTTTCTATCTACATATCTCTTGCAATGCACATGATTTAATAATGGTATACTTGTAGGGTTCACCCCATAGTGTGATGGTTAAGTTGTGGCATTGTTGATATTACCAACAAGGTTCAAACCCTGTTGTGCTACTATGATTGCAGGGTTGTGTCATATTCCTTGCTAGTGCCTATGTCATGCCCCATCATAAGAAGGTAACTAAAAACAAAGAAGGAAAATAAGATATTTCTCTTAATCACAAACTCGTAAATGTTGATCATGTCATTAAAGAATATCACTTAATTAAATACTAGTCGACCAACCTCTTTGTAAATTCTAGTCGGTTACCTTAATTAGTCCCAGTCGGCAATAAGTAATGATTGCATCAAACTTGAAAGGGGATAGTGATTCCTTGTAGGATCATATCTCTCCACTCTAAAAGGTCATGACAACCCGCAAATGAAGATATAAAAGGAGGATTTCCATTGGGTAAAAAGTATGGTGAAGAATGGGATCTGATTGAATAAAAAAAAAATAGCAAATAGGAAGATCAACTTGTGAAATAAGTAAAGTACATAAATTTAAGAGATAAATAGGATTATTCCAACTTTGAATTAGAATAATTAATTACAACAATTTTTTATCTGAAATATAAGACAGTTCTGATCTCCCAAAACAGGGAATAAGAAGAGTTTGATCAAGCAAGTGAGATCTGATCTGAATTTGAATGACAACAAGTAATTGGATTATTAAGCAATAATAATCTGAAACTATATGACAGTAAGATATAGTAGGAAAATATTATATTCCTGAAGCAATTGATATGCTATATGTTGAATCCTATGTTTGCTAGTTTGAGAATTTAATGACAAATTTATTTATTTAAAGCAATTGCCTTTTGTAAGGCAATCATATTAAGCAATTGCAAGGAAACATAATAGGGAGGTGCAGGAGTATGGGCCCTCTCATTTAAGAAGTCCACCCATTGAGTTGGTATTTGTGGGCCAATGAGTTGAATTTTCTTGGTTGGATGTTCGATGGACTTGGGCTTAGTTGAGGAGGGTAGTTTTTGATTAAGGTAAAAACAGGTTTTGAAGGGGCCCCAAAACCCTTAACAATAGGATCTTAAAAGATAAAAGCATTAAGAAACCAAAAGGAACAAACCAACGAAAAGCCAGCAAAAAACCAGAGAAAACCAACAAAAGCCCCAAAAAACCAGCAAAAACCAGCTAGACTTGGAAGAAGAAACTAATTAATATTTTTTAGGGCATCAGCCAGGGTATTGCTAATCCCATACAGTTCTTTGATATTTTCCCTAAGATTAGGGATATCCTTGGCAGAAGCAGTCGCAACTTTCTTGACACTTGCCCTGGTCCTCTTTGCAGCTCTACCTGGATTAGCTTCACCACTACCAATCTCGATAGTATCTTCATCCATGTCAAGGTCCACCACCGGTTTAGAAGAGATGGAATTATCAAGGACCTTAGCAATATCCTCAATGTTTTTAATGATAGCAGACAGGATATTCGGGATAAATCCCAACAAATTTTTCATCGCCACATTCCCTTCTTCCAGCGATTTAACCTTCTCCTCCATATCCTGCTTCCATTTTATCTGATCCCTGTCATAATCCTTCCTTTTTTTGTCCATTTGTTTCCCCTTTTTTTCCAGGTTCTTCAAAAGTTCATATGTCCATCTGTCATAATCCAATCTAGCCTTAGTGAGTTTTTTAAGGTTATCCAAGAATAACCCTTTACTAGCACTTTCCTTATCCTCACTTAAACTGTCCTTAGTCATATCCTTCTCTGGTTCCTTGTTCTTCTCCCTCTCAGAATTCACATCTTTTTCCTCATTATCCTTGTCTTCCACATCCACCATAGGTTAGCTATTGTCATTGCCAGGGCTTGCACTGTGGATTGGGCTATCATTGTCGGACTCATTCTCACTTTCTTCATCCTCTTCACCCACATCCTCATCTTTCTAGCTGTCGTCACCCTCAGATTCATCCGTATCCATTTCACTGCCATCTCTTCCAGTTTCCTCTGTATCATTCTTTTCTTCATGGGCTTCTGTCCCAGAGGCATTCTTACTTTTTTTACTAGAGGTCACCTTCTCCTTGCTGGATTCCCCTCCCTCTAGCTTTCTCTTGCCTTTCCCTGGAGAAGCGGATAGCCTCTTGTTTTCCAGCATGGCAAGGGTTTTGCAGTACTCATAAATAAGCAGCAAAAGCCCGCAATGGAGTACCAGATTCGAGGGATTTTTATTGTGTTTATTGAGAGACCTTGAAAGGGACCTGAAGAGATAGTAGGGAAGGGATACCCTTTTGTCATGTCTGAAATGTTTTAATAGAACAAAGTGATAAGTGTGGGCCCTGGAAAATCTTCCCTCAACAGTTATGTATTCCATTATGGCATTCAAAACCCAGCCCCAGATTTTCTAGATGTTGGAGGCTTCATAGTAACCCCCTGTGGCTTTGCCAATTTTAGCCCTCTCTTTTTCTTTACGCGGGAACATATTAACCGCGTTATTGGAAACTTTAAGATCTCTAAAAAAATTGAGCCCTGAGTGGGGCATACCAGTCACAGTTGCAATGAGTCCCACGTCCAATTTGAACTTTACCCCATAGATTTTAAAGTACCCATTACACCAATTTTCAAAAATTTTGGAAACAACAAGATTTACCCTACCTTTGTCATAATCAACCAGCTTCTCCATAAAGCTTGTGAGGGACCCTTTTTCCAGCTTTGCCCACACTTTCGGCATGGCCTTCCATCTTTATGTGTTGTCTGGTTCTTCCCTCCTTAAATCTCCTCCCATATTCGAATTCAAACTTTCAGCTTTGTTCTTCTACAAACTCAACACTTTCTTCTCGTAGTTACTCGAAATTTTGAAAAGGATGACCCACAAAGTGTGCAAAGTAATATTAAATTTGATTGGGCTTCTGCCACTTTGCCAGGTAATCATTACCTTTCCATCAAAGCATAAATTACTCATATAACCTATCATGATTATGCGGTCCTTTTCTCCCCGTAAATTTGTCCTTTCTAAGGAGCTCTTTAATATTCATATTAATATCTTCCCCATGCCAAATTATTTGAGAATCAAAATTAACTCCTAGGTTCACCAGACAGTCCACCACCATATTTTTCTCTCTAAAGGCATGTTGAATAATTATTTCTTTAAAACTAGCGATGATTTCCCTAGCTTTCAAAATAATGTTTTCAATTGACCATGATGGCTCGGACTCCCCCTTTAAACACAATAATATTAAGTGAATCTCCCTCAAGCCATAATTTATCATGATTAAGGTTCTTAGCTATGATTAGAGTATTCAGCGTAGCTGAGGCTTTAGCAAAATGACTAGTTTGACTCCCCAAAGGAACAGCCACCGCCACTAGGCAACTTCCAGCAAAATTCCTGACAATGCCCCCATAACCAGCTTTACCCGGGTTCCTCTTAAAGGCTCCATCAAAGTTAGCCTTAATCCATCCCTGAGGAGGAAAACACTAGACTAGACCTTCTCTGCCCTTCTCTTTACTAGGTATGGTAGAAGAGAGGTTCCACCTATCATTGAAGTCATCTTTAGCAGCTGGTCCATTATCAGTACCATAGATGCATTCAAATATGTTCCTATAAATTTTATCCACCACCACTTCAGGGATCGCACTTTTATCCCTAAAAATCCTATTGTTGTGCTCTTTCCATATATTCCAGATAACATTTGGGAAAGTAAGTTTCCAAGTCTCCACAATCTTTGGATTGAAATTAGGGCAATGCCATATATTCCAGATAACATTTGGGAAAGTAAGTTTCCAAGTCTCCACAATCTTTGGATTGAAATTAGGGCAATGCCATTGCTGTCAGGATTCCCCTAGGGAATTCGGGAAAACCCAGCTCAGTTTCCACCTGTTTAAAATGATTTTCCAGATTTCCTGACTGAAAGTACATTGATTGAGAATATAGCAAGCAGTCTCTTTTTCCCTGCAACAAAAAAAATACCTATTAGGAAAAACAAAACCTCTCTTTTGAAGGTTGTCCAAAGTTAAAACCTTGTTTTGGATGAATATCCAAAAAAAGATATTAACCTTAGGAACTAACTTCTTGTTCCAGACTTTAGCCCAAATAGGAGTTTCTTCCACAACTTCATTTTGGATAGCCATAGCTGAGGACATAGAATATTTCCCATTCGGGGTTTCCCTCCAAATCAATCTATCCTCTTTGTTGTCTATAGGAACTTTAGCAGAGAGAACAATTTGAAGAAACTTTAGCCCCGGACACTGCTAGCTAAAATCAATCCATTTCCCATTTCTCCAGTAATCTCTGACCAAATCCGCATATCTGCTTTTGAACCAATCTTTCCAGTCATTAAGGATTGGAATTTCCTCCAGAGGTTTATCCATTATCCACCTGTCTTCCCAAAATCTTATACTTCTGCCATCCCCTAGATTCCACATTTGACCAGCAGTGGCCCAACTTTTAGCCGATTGGACTACATTCCATATTGCAGAACCTTCAACAATAAAAGATTCATCTAAAAATTCTTCCTCAGAAGGTTGCATATGATGATATTTATTTTTCCAGATTAAATTTCATTCTCTTTCCTCCCCTTTCATTCTCCAAATTTGTTTGGCTAATAAAGCCTTATTCGTAGAACTTATATTCCTTAAGCCCAGCCCCTCTGAGGCCTTAGAAGAACAGATTTTATTCCAGGCAATAAGGGGAATTTTGTTTTTGACTTCCACCCCCGACCAAAGAAACTTTTTTTGGATTCTTTCAATTGCTTTCGCAAACTTTCTGGGGATTTTGAACAAACTGAGAGCATAAACAGGCAAGTTTTGGAGAGTGGCTTTGAGCAGAGTAACTTTGCTCACTTCACTTAGGACTACCCCTTTCCAACCAGCCAATTTTGAGTTCAATCTATCCACCAACTTATTCCAGAAATTATCCGTAGGCTTAATACACAGAGGAAGCCCCAGATAAGAAGAGGGAAGCTCAGCTATTTTACAGCCAAGAATTCTTTCAATCCTTAATTGTCTTTGAACAGGGGTATTGATGAAGAACAATGAGCTCTTATCCCAATTAAGTTTTTGACCAGAGGCAGATTCATAAATATTCAACACATTCTTCATGTTTTTAGCTTCCCTAATGGTAGCTTCCCCCATTATGATAGAATCATCAACAAACTGTTCATGAGTGCAAGTGAAATTGGATGAAGATGGTTTTAGTCCTCTAAGATTTCCTTCTTCCACATTTTTAAAGATAAATCTACCCAGGCTTTCAGCTAAAATAGCAAACAAGATAGGGGAAATGGGCTCCCCCTATCTAAGACCTCTTGAACTTTTGAAGAAACTTGATGGGGATCCATTGACAATAACAGTAGAAGAGGAAGTTTCCATTAGTTGAGAGCAAAGCTGAATAACTTTTTCTCCAAAACCAAACGCTTTCATAATCCTTAAGAGAAACTGCCAATTCACTCTATCATAAGCTTTAGCCATATCTAACTTCAGAAAGAAACCCTGATTATTAGCCGCATTTAGAGAATGGATATTTTCATGAACAAATATAATGGAGTCCAGAATCTGTCTACCAGGGACAAAACCATTCTACTAGACAGAGATAATTCTTGGAAGAATATCCAACAGTCTAGAAGTAAGAACCTTGGATAAAATCTTGTAAACAAAGTTACAGAGACTAATAGGTCTAAACTTATTTAGAGAATCAGCTCCAAGGATCTTCGGAATTAGGACAATGAAGGTAGCATTCAGTTCTTTTAAAAGCCTTCTAGAACCAAAGAATTCTTTAACACCTTTACAAATGTCAGTCTCCACAATGTGCCAAAAAAAATGGAAGAAGAACATTGGAAAATGATCCAGTCTAGGAGACTTATCTCCCTGAAAGGAAAACACCGCCTTTTTGATTTCCTGATTAGAGGGAATTCAGGACAAATAATTATTGTCTTCAATAGTTAGGGTAGAAGGAATAGCTTGCAATAGGATGTTTTGATTACTGGCATCCAGGTTATCCACTTCTCCCAAAAGGTTGCCAAAATACTCCAGAGCTTCCTTTCTAATATCATTATCCTCCGTTAAAATCCCTTTATTAAAGGATAACCTAGATATCCTATTAGCTGCCCTATGCTTAAGAGTGGTTAAGTGAAAAAACTGGGTTTTTTTATCACCTTCCTTCAAGTACAAGGCTCTAGATCTTTGTCTCCAGAACATCTCTTCATTAGAAATAATGGTATGGTATTTAGACAACAAACCATTTTCCACAGATCTCAGTTCTTCAGACAACCCATTCTCTTGGATTCTATCTTGAACATTTTTTATTTCTGTTTTAATTTGAATTTTACTCTTGAAGATATCCCCAAAAATCTCTTTGTTCCAGATTTTGATTTTAGCCTTTATAATATTGAGCTTTTTAGCTATTCTAAAGAGAGTCATACCCTCAACCTCAGAATTCCACCAATCAGCAACACAAGCTTCCAAGGAAGGATGGGATAACCACACTTTTTCAAATCTAAAAGTGAAGTTTCTCTTAGCCGAAAAATAATTAGAAGTAAAAGAGATTGGATAATGATCAGAACCAATTTTGATAAGAGATGCAAGAGAACAACAATACTTAGCTAACCACTCAGGAGAAATTAAGGTTCTATCTAACTTAACTTGAATCAGGTCAGCTTCGGTTCTTCTATTAGTCCAGGTATATTTAATCCCTTGAAGATCCACATCCATAAGAGCTTGATCATTAATGAAATCCATAAGATCTTGTTTACCAACAAGCTACAAGGGGAGACCTCCCATCTTCTCTTCCTCTTTTAGCGGAGTATTTAAATCTCCCATTATTATCCAACTTCGATCAGCAAAATTAAGTCTGTCTTCAACAAGGCTTCTCCAATATTTTGCTCTCCTAGTTTTGGTATTAGGTGCATAGACATTGGTTAACACCCAGACAAAATTATCCTTGATATGCTCAAGCTACACAAAGTTCCTATTAAAATAAGAAATGATTTCCTTAGCTTTAATGGTTTTTTGGCTCCAAAAAATCGCAGTTCCTCCAGAAGCTCCCTCTGAGCTAGATCCTATAACTCCATTATTTTTAAAAATTCTAATCTTTTCCACTTTATCCTTACACATCTTGGTTTCCTGAACAAGGACCACATCCGATTTATGATCTCTTATGATGTTTCATAACACATCTTGCTTATGAGGGGCATTCAACCCTCTGATATTCTAAGAGATTATCTTCATACTTTAACCGGAGATAGGGTTGACTCGATGGAACACTATGTTCCATCAGTACGGTTCTTCCAACTTTCTTGTTCCCTCTGATGTTTTAGAGTTGGTCTCCCTTGCTTTTTGTTTTGGCTTCCAACATCTGCCTTTTTCTTATTCTTGCTTCTAGTTGAGATACCTCCATTGGGTTCCTCCTTATTCGATTTTCCCTCTTTCGTACCGAGAATCCTAAGATTTCGTTCCAGGATATCCATTTCCACACTAAGTGATGGGGTTTTACATTGGAGAGGCTTTGGGCTTCCACTGGTTAGAAGCAACAAAGGCTCAATATCAAAAGGGTTAAACTCCTGAGCTTCATTGAAGTTTTCCTCAATTGATTTAGAGAAAGAAGAAGCAGGCACAACATCATTAGGACTTTCCTCTTCTTTCTCCTAGCTGACAGAACCAACCTCCTGGTGCTCTGGATCATTTTTGTTGTTTAACTCTCTTCCTTGCTCACCTTCTTTAGTGCTCTCTATTTGATTATTAGAGCAGACACAATCATGTTTTTCATTATTACTGTTCTCACCCTTCTTCACCTCATTTTCTGGCTCCATTTCTTCCTTTTTTGGATCACACTCTACTAATGGGTCTCCTTTTTTCTCTGTCGTTTGCCATTTATTTTTATACTTGACATTGCTATCGGTCTTGCTTTCCTTACTCTTCTTAAGCGGACAGGATTTTGCTCAATGACTCAATTTTTTTCAATGGAAACAGGCAAACGGGAGCAATTCATATTCAATAGCTTGGGTCTATTTCCCTAATTTAGAAATAATCTCAATAGATTGGGCATATCCATCATTTGATTAACATTTACATAGATGCGAGCAAAGACTAACCTTGATTTAGTTGTCGTCATTGGGTCAATCGAAAGAAGTTCTTCAAAAGAATTCGCAATACCCTTAAAGACTTCGTCATTCCAAAATTCCAGTGGGAGACCCAAGAGGCGCGTCCACACCAACACCGATACAAAGAAGGATTCATCAAGGGAAAGGTTAGGGGCCCATTTCTAAAGAGCCAAAGTTGACTTTCCGAACATCCATGGACCTTCACATAGAGCCTTATTCATATCTTCTTTGAAGTTAAAAGCAAAGGAAAAAAAAACCCCTAGGCAGCGCTGCCACATCCACTTGACCTTTTACAACCCATTTCCTCCTTATAAAATTCCTAACAACATCAATGTTTGGCCTAAAGCCAGCAAATCGACCAACTAATGTCATGGTTAAACCAGCAACAGTAAGATCTACCAATTTGTCCGGAACAAAAATAGCAACCAACCCTGAAACTGGATCAGAGATGTTTGTTACTTTTGGAAGCCCTGATTTAGCCAGCGGCTTCACTCCAAAAAGCGAAGACCATTTTTTTCCCTTAACTCTATCATGTGGGTCCCTAGTTTTGGAATCTTTGTCCTCCATCGATTTGACTGTATCCTTGTCCTCTTCTGTACCTTTAGACGCCTGCCCGCTTGCCTGATTGCCAGTTCCGACCCCAGAAAAACTGCCTTCCCCAGGAAATCTGCCTTTCCCAGGAAATCCGCCATTCCCAGATTTGAAATTTGGGATTCCCGCTTGCCGCTCTCCTTGTCGCTCCGCACCCATTGAAAAGCGATGATGACAATAGTTGAGGAGGGTAGTTGTCTAGGCACACTATCATGCTTTCCCGTCAAGTTTCTGATATGGTTGATCTTTATGATTAAGTTATAGTGTGGATATTTACAATAAGAGTTTCATGATTATTTTGCTTTGTGTCAATTGATTATTTTCCCAAATTCAATCACTATAGCATATAAGAATACTCATGTAAATAATTTGTTTATTGATATTCTTAGTTTTGCGAAAAATTCAAGTATATCCCAAAAGGGGACATTATAAGTGATATAAGAGCCTTGATCTTGCCAGCTTGAGGATCAAGAGGAAAGGTATATGCAAGCAAGCTCAAGGACTTAAAGGGTATTAGAGAGAGGAAGAAGAAAAATGGTAGGGATATGCAGTAGACCAGTTCCCTCTTTTGGGAAATAAACAGGTTCAATACCAAAGATTGTGAAGATCAATCTTTATCCAATAAACTAATCAAATGATTAGGTTCAAGACTTGGATAGTAGCAACATGAAAATATGAACCTCAAATGAAAATCTGAAAATTAAGTTGCATTAATTATGGAAAACCCAAGATTAGATCCTTTTTCTTTCTGATGCCAAAAATCAGCTTGGTAACTATGCTTAATAAGCCTATCTTATGTGAACTTATAACATCAAAAAATAATGATTAACATCAGCATAAGATAACAACAATAAGGCATAAATCAACTACATATCATCTACACATAACACAAGATTTACGTGGAGAAACCCTTGTAGGAAATAACTCCACCAAGAAGAGAGGACAAGCTTGTATTAACAACAATAAAAGTTCTTACTATACAATCACTTCTATTCTCCTCTTTGACTCCACCATCACAACACCTATGTACATGTGAACAACCTCCTTATGCCTCTCATCTACCCTTCATTCTTGTAGAGAGAACTACATTCAACTATTCCACACTGTTCTTCTTAATTCTACACCCAAAAGGTTGTATTTATAGAATGTTAATAGCTCCAAAACAACCAATAAAGGTTTCCAAAGAAGACTCTTCATTACTCATGACCACAGCCCTTGGAATGCCTCCACGAAACTCTAAAAGACATCAGTTTAGCTTCTGATACCTTCCCTCCAACATGGACACCTATACTTAGATAAACATTACAATATATGTAATAAATGTTTGGAAACCAAGAGACATTTGTTGCCTCTTCCATACTCCCACTTGGAGAAGCCCATAGGTGACTCTTTTTCCACTTCTATAAGTCATGAAATATCTTATTCTAGACATTCGTTAGTAGGGAAAAAAATATTAAATATTTGTGTTCACAACCCACTTTTATTGCTGCTAGTGTAACCCATTACCCTTTATGTATATATTACAAACAATGGTGAGAATTGATTATTACAAATTATTTTTCCAATATATCCTAAGTGCCTTAGGACACTTTCCAAGGATGTTGGAACTACATCATAGGATTTACAAGGTGGATTAGTTGGATTACTTGTGGGCCAAGGGGTTGAATTGTCTTGGTTGGATGTTTCATGCCTTTGGGCTTAATTGTGGAGAATAGTGTCTTGGCGCTCTATTGTGCTTTCCTATCAAATCGATCAAGCCAACTTTGCACTTTTATATGTGTGTGCCTTTTAGGTATATGCTTCATGTCTTACATGTATATGCTTAATTCCTTAGGCAATTATGTGTATGCTTCATGCCTTACATGTACTTACTTGTATGCTTGATGCCTTACATGTATTTATGTGCATTCTTCATGCCTTAGTGTATTTACGTGTACTTACTTGTATGCTTGACGCCTTACATGTATTTATGTGCATTCTTCATTCCTTAGTGTATTTATGTGTATGCTTCATGTCGTATGTGTATTTACTTGTATGCTTCATGCCTTACATTTATTTATGTGCATGCTTCATGCCTTATGTGTATTTATGTATCTATACTTCATGTCTTACGTCTATTTATGTGTATATTTCATGCCTTGTGTATTTATGTGTATACTTCATGCCTTACATGTATTTATGTGTATACTTCATGCCTTACATGTATTTATGTGTATTCTTCATGCCTTATGTGTATTTTCTTGTATGCTTCATGTGTATTTATGTGTGTGTACTTCATGCCTTACATCTATTTATGTGTATACTTCATGCCTTATGTGTATTTTATGCGTATGCTTCATGCCTTGTATTTAGTTGTATGCTTTATGCCTTGCATTTACTTGTATGCTTCATGCCTTACGTGCAGACTTCATGCCTTATGTGTATTTATGCGTGTATACTTCATGCCTTACTTCTATTTATGTGTATGCTTCATGCCTTACCTATAATTATGTGTATGCTTCATGCCTTACGTGTATTTACTTGTATGCTACATGTCTTCCATGTATTAATGTGCATGCTTTATGCCTTATGTGTTTTATGTGTGTACACTGTATACTGTTGTGCTGTGCACACACTTCCTATCTCCGATAGGGACTCCTCTCCTTCCTTTGTTGTTGGCATCAGAGAGAGAGAGAGAGAGAGAGGCCTTCAATGGAATAATTCAACCCAGGGATGGGCAATGAGTAAAGTTATGATGGCTCAAAGCAATGGCCAAATTTGGACTTTAGACTAAAATTTGAAGTTCTCCTTCAAAACTTGGTGTTTGCCCTCAAAGGTGGAATAAGACCTTATTCCAAAACCTTCCTTTCACCAAAGTTATGGCTGAAGCCTCCCAAACTCTGTATCTATAGTATAAGACTATAAGTTAGATTAGATGTTATTCCTAAAATTGCCCCTATCACTGAGTTTGGGACAGAGGTTCCACTTAGCCTTCCTAATGCCTGAAGTTTAACCGAGTTTCACCCTTCACAGTCTGAGGATTTAGTGATTATAGTCAAATCAGGGATAAATGTTGTTCCTAAATGATTTCCCAACATCAAGGTTGTATTAATGCCTTAGTTTTAACCTAGTTTCACCCTTCACAGTCTAAGGATTTAGTGATTATAGTCAAATCAGGGATAAATGTTGTTCCTAAATGATTTCCCAACATCAAGGTTGCATTAATGCCTTAGTTTTAATCGAGTTTCACCCTTCACAGTCTGAGGATTTAGTGATTACAGTCAAATTAGGGATAAATGTTGTACCTAAATGATTTCCCAAAATCAAGGTTGTAGCTATCACACCATCTTAGGGCAGAATTTTCTTCATGTGATGTCTCAGGCAGGTCTGAATTAATCCTTTCATGGAGTTTGTCAAAGTATCTATGTGTTCAAGGGGGGGTTTCAAAAGTCCAAATAAGTCTCACAGTTTGAAATTCAATGGTAACACCCTAACATGGAATTAGGCTATTCGTTCCTAGAATCTATCCCGACACCGAAGATTTGACCATGGTTTTTATGTTCGGTTGTAGCATGAAAAAGAGGAATAAGCCTTATTCCAAGAAGGCTTCCTACCCACGAGGTTTTGACCAAACTTTCATCTCTCACTCACCAAATTTGGTGATGGCAATGAAATAAGGAATTGTTATTATTCCAAAAGGGTGTCCTAATGCTAAGGTTAGGAGTGAAGTTCCACCCTCCACTTTGTTGGTTCCGTCTTTGCATGAAGAATTGGAATCAGGCATTTCCCCTAAAGGGGGATTCCATATACTAAATTTATTCAGAGTTTGATAGTAGGTCCCAGCCAAGGTAGTCCCAAATAAGGTTGGAACAAGTGCAACTCAGAATTCAATTTTTTTGAACTTTGAAAATTCAGACAGGGCACTAACCCAAAAAATATTCCTACCCCTGAAGTTTACTCTGAATTTCATCTTTCACTCACAAAGTTTGGCATTTGCACTTGAAATCATATCAGACCTTATTCCAAGAAGGCTTCCTACCCTTGAAGCTTAGTCTAAACTTTCCATTTCAATTCAAAATTCGGTGATGGCACTATAAAAAAGAGCAGTTCTTACTCCAAGGAGCCTTCCTAAGGCCGAGTTTGGGTCCAAATTTTGCCCCTTACTCATCAATCTCGGTGGTAACAGTAAAAAAAATCTGATTGATCTTATTCCTATAGGACTCCCTTGTGCCAAGTTTGATCCTTGGCTCTTCCTGGATCACTTTCCCAAGGCCAAAAGGACTCTCTTAGACATGATTACAAAATGATGTTCAACAAGATGAAACATTGCATCACAAGGGGCTAATCAATTTGAGTTCCTTCAAGGAATGAGTGAAAGAATGAGTGATGATGTGTGTTCAAATGAGTGATGATGTGTGTTCAAGTGGGGAAGGAATGTGATAGTGAGGATTGAATACTATGACAATGTGGTTGATCCTTGAACTTGTTTGTCCATGCAGGGTAAGGTGACCACCAAAGGAATCCAAGAGATGGAAGGATCAAAGAGATAGAGATCACCAATAAGGCAACAAGAGGAAATCCAGAGCATAGGATTGAAGGTACGATCATAGAGTAGTGCCAATGAAGAACGTGTTGCAGAGCCAAAGACAATGCACATGGATAAAGATCAATACTACAATGTTGAAAGCCAAATGTTGTCATTCCCAAGACCCTGTAAGATAGTGACATACGCAAGAATGCTACAAAAGACATGCAAAAATAGAGAAAGAATAGCTGGAGATGACAAAAATTTGAAGCTATTGTAATGGCAATTATTTTATTGTAAGATAACTACTTTTTGGCCCAATTTAATGTAATTCAAAGGGGAGCCAAAAGTTAGTTGTTCTCCCAGCTACCAAGTTTTTCTTTTTGTATCTTGAGACTTGTGAACTGTTGTCTTTTAGTGGGATCAATTGAAGGCAGTTGAAAGTAGCTAAAAAGGTGGTTGAGACCATTAACCAAAAGTTGTCAAGGTTTCTAGAAGTCAAATTTGGGCTATTGAGTGGATTAAATCTTGGCCATTGATTTGGAATATAAAAACTATAAAAGGTTAGTGCCTCTCTGATTATAAGGGGTTAGAATTTTAAGAGATTAGAAGGTTAGAAAATAGAGGTAGGTGGTAGATATTAAGAGTCGAGTAGGAATTGTTGAGTAGAAATTGTTGTAATGGCATTTGAAGCAAGTGAATAAAGTATTGAAGCATGGCATTTCACCATTTGCCTTCTCTTGTTTGCATGGTTTCTTTTCATCAAATTAGCTAAAGTGCAGTGATTTTAATGGTGGAGTGTTGGGGTATCCAATTGATTTCAGGTTCATACCATTGGAGGCTTGCTGACTACAGGTCTCTGTGCATGGTTAGTCTAAGCCTTCTATTGTTGTTAGTTCAATCGTGAATGTTCATTTAAGTTGCACTAGAATTGGGTACTTAATAAATGTTCATGGTTTGAAAATCCCTTTATTTCCCTTTGAAGATTGCACTGTTTTTGTGGTGTTGTGAGTGTATCTCTGGCTATGCAGGAGTTAGTTTTATGTGAAATCTATCTATCTACAACACCGACGATTACTATCATCGTCCTTAGGTTTTCTAAACCCTATCCTTTTGCTCTTTATTTTATCTAGTTTGAGGAGTGAAGAATAATTAGATAGCCATATCAAATGCAAACCGGCTTGTTAGATGCATAGGTCCCCTCGTATTATCGACAAATCACATCAGCCTTGATTTATCCTAAAGCTTACTCATGACCCAACATTAGAAATCTTTAGGTTATCTTGTTTGGATAGTCATAAGGCATACATGATTTCCTTATACAAGAGAGAGTAGAATGTACTTGGTGTTGGTTGAAAATTTTGTACACTTGAGGAAATATACAAAATTGTGGTTTCAACCACAGTGTGTGAGTAAAACTCTCCTAATTAAGGGAGGCTCCCCTTATCTACAAGCTAAACTAATCTAATATGAGTGGGACACCAGTCTTTCTTCTTCTTTCAAGAAAAATTATACTCTTTTCTCTTCACAGAATAGTAATAGCAATTGGAAATAAATAACAACAAATACAAAAATGAGACTTTTTTGGTAGGATTTTTGGAACATAAAGGGAAGCAAAGTTTCCATGAAGGCACAAAGACCTCCATCACTTCCTCGAGACGGGAAAACAAAAAGAAAGCTCAAAGTCTTCAACTATCTATTCTCCTATCAACCTTTTTAGATGATTTTATGCTAACTAAGCACAATATGTAGCAACTCAAAGTCTAACTACATGATGCACTTCAACTCACATGCACAAGTCTTAAAAATAGAAGCAACACAAAGTCTACAAGCTATCTTCCCACTTTAACTTTCCACACTAGTTTCAGCTATCACAAGCAGCTCAAAGTCTGCAAGACCAAATTTGAAAACTAAACATATAACTCTAAATACAATTAGCAGCTCAAAGTCTACAAGATTGAATTCAAATCCCTCTTTCACAATAGAACTGTTATTGAAATTTTCATGATATTTACAATTTAATGGAAAATTCAAGTACCTAGGCAAAGATTATAGTCACATAAGTGAATTTCAAAAAATCTTTCAATTGTTTTTCAATTCATTATATTTTATACAGTTGAAAAGATTATGAGAAGTAATCTATAGATAAATTTTCTCTCACACAAGACTATGAGAGTGATCCTTATTTTCCTATGCAAAGGAGAAGAACTGAATTAAACAAAGCAAATGCATAGAGAAGATAAGAAAGGAACCAGCCATTGCCTGGGGGTATATGGCTAGCATAAGTCTGCTCTCGAAGTCGTAGAGATAGGTAGAGGAATTCCAGATTTCAGAGGTTTTATTATGAGTGGGATTAAATGAGGCTCCCACAAGGGTTGAGCCCAGCTCATAGAAACCATGTGATTGTTCAGAGGGTACTTGCAGGTATATACAGAAAGCAGATATTGATGGTGATGATGTAGTCAATTCAGAGGAGCTTGTTAACCTTCTTACCAATCACGGAGGCAAGGAAATACTTATTAACAACTATCCAGCAAAGGAGAGGAACTTGGTCTCTCAAACAATCTAAATGACATGATTCATGTTAGCCTATGCTTTGACGAGGGAACTGGAAATCAGATTATGACTGGAGGATTCTTGACTGAAAAAACAAGCATCCCATGGATGGATGTTCAAGATAAGTGAATGGCCTCATTTCTCTACTTATGATGTTGGCCTAAAGTTTGAATCAGTAGCTTCACATATTCTTAAGGAAAAAGAAAAAAAAAAGATTAGTGGAGGAAGTGATACAGCGCAAAATTGTCATGCCACTAAGGGCTATTTATCAATCTAAATTGGGCCTTACTCTTATTGACAAAGATACAAATGACCTCTTACAAAGTATATACCAAAGTTTATTGACTTTTTTTGAGGAGCAATGTATTTACAGAGAACAAGCGAGTAGTTTGCATAATTTCAAGTCAAGAATTTGGGAAGATGGCTTTTGTGGCAATTGGAGCAAAAATGGTGGGTAGCATCACTTTTACAAAAAATGAAGGTGGTTACTTATTTTCTGATAGAGGTCCTTGGAAGGATACAAAAAAATAAGGAAGAAAGTTATGAAGGGAGTACCAAAGTCTGCAACAAAAATTATTTATGCTGTTTCCAAAGTATAAAGAAAACCCAGGAAAAATTACAGAGTTTCCATTCCTTCTTTAGATTTCACAGAGAATGAAATTTACAGAATTCTTTTTAGAAAAAGTGCAGAATTTTAAAATATCAGTTTATGCCAAAAAACCCCAAATTCTTTTTGAAATGCAGAGAACCCAGAAAATGAAATTTATAGAATTCTTTTCAGAAAAAGTGCAAAGATAACACAAAATTGACAACCCATCAATGTTTTGTGCCTCATAAATTTGCAAAAAATTTGTGCGTAAAGAAACTATCAGCAATTTTTCCATCCAAAGGAAATTAACAGAGTTTTGTTGAATTACAAATTGCAGAGATTACAAGGAATTTAACGAAAAACCCATTAATGCAGTTTCTTGTGTGAAAAATTTCAAAGAGTTCTTCTTCAGCAGTAAAAATGCAAGCAAAGCTGGTGAATAAATACACATTCGCCAAGTTTTCAAAGGCAAATAAAAAATTGTAGAGATCTATTCCAATATGCACCTTGAAAATACCTTTTCTTGTTTTTGAAGAAGCAAAAAATGCCACGTTTTATAGAGAAGATCTACGAATTTGAAAAAGATGGAGCAAAACGATTGGAATCGTGAACAACTGTCAAAAACAATAGAGTCAACTCGCAGTCTATATTTCTCATCTCCTTGTCCAAACCCTAGCAGCTCGGCGGGATACCTCTTCAGTAGTGGAAAAACTTACAATGCAAAATGAATATTAACTTTAGGTTTTCATCGCTTTATTCCCCCTTATCTTGCTTTTTCCCATTTTAATGGGATCGCATTTTGTAACAAGGTAATTAATATATGGTGGTCGAGTTCCAAACTCCCACTTATATGTTAAATAATAACTTTTCCTAGCTATGGGGAGGCTTTAAAACCCCTAAGTCTTTCTAAGACTTATAAATTTTAAAGGATGTAAATTAATTTTTATATTTATTAATTATATTAATGTTGAAAAAATTAACATTTTCTAGCAACATTAATATAATTAATAAATATTCAAATTAATTATTTTGCATATATTAAAATTTCCTAACAATATTCTTAAAAGGAAATTGAATTTTGTGCATCTTTTAAACTTTAGGATTCAATGCCTTTCATCCATAGACACATGAAAAATGTAAAATGAATATTTTAATTGGATAATCTATAAATCCAATTAATATTTGTTATTTGTGTCTTTAAAATTATTCCCAATATGCATATGGAGGGAAAATATTGAATCCTAAAGAGGTGAAGTTATCTCAAGAATTTGGGGTCGAATTTGAGCTTGAAATGCAGTTATCCATGAGTTTGGGCTAGTTCTCCAGCAATTAAAGCCTGATTTTGAGTATTTCATGGTCAACCTTCAGTTGACCAAGAGTTTACACCTGATTTCACACATTTATGCAGAGTTTGAAGCCTTTTTGTGGGGGTTTCTTTCTCTACTCAGATTTGGAGATATTTTTGACTTGGAGATCACTCAAGGAAGCTTTCAGTTGACTTGCAATCATCTTATCCTTGCCTTTGGAAGGCTTTTTACATAAAGGAAGAAAGGATTTCAGTTTGAGGGGGTTCCGGATTTTTTTTCTCAAGCCTAGCTGAGTTTTCTTTCTTGTAACCCATTTGCAGTTCTGACAGTTAATTTCAAATAAAAATATCAGTTTATGCCTTCTCATTTCTAAGTTATTTTTCATTGTGTGATTGACAGTAAGTTTCATTTTTGTGTTATTTATCAAATAACCTTTCTTGAAGTTTTTGTCTCATGCATGAATCACAAGTCATGCATTGTGATTTATCAATTTAATTGTTTGTGAAAGTCATTTCCTTTCAATTTTTTTGAGCAATGATCCTATGCATGAAACACTTTCGTGATATGAATTCAAGGATGTTATATGTGTAAAACAGGTGGATTTAGAAGAGTTTTCTTGTCATTTTACAGATCTTATGGTGTATCACCCTATTTAAGCTGTTATTTTTCCTTTTTATCCTTATTTATTCCCTCTCCCTTTTCCCCAAAAGCTTTTTTAAGGTCTTATTATAATAAGTGATCCATCAGTATCAGGAACCGGCCTATCCAGAGGTCCAATCATAATAATAGTTTACCCATAGACTCATGAGTGTTCTCATGTTATCCCAAAGTGCTAGGTTTTAATAGCTTAGTTTTTGGGTGCACTTTTGGGCCTTAAAAAGAACAAAATTCACAATCAACTCTAAAAATGTCGTCACATAACAACTTGAATTGGCACAAAGTCTCAACACAACTTGCCTCTTTTATTGAAAGCAATCTGATTTACATCTAAGCTCAAAGTCTTAGAGTGCACATACAAACTGGCAAAATTTTGTTGCATTGCCAAAAGATATCCATTACAATAGACCCCCTCAAGTATTTATAGGAGAGGAGTCTTGAGAAAAAGGTGGGAGAATCCTAACTAACTTGAGAAATTCTCTCAACGACCAAGACTTATTCAATAACTAACTATGACTTATTCCAACTACAGTCCTAATTGAACTCAACTTGTAGTTGTTTTACATGTAATTACAAAAGTGCAAGTGATGAGTTAACTTGCAATTACAAATTTATTTTTTTTACATGTAACTTGTCAAAACAAAATTACAAATGCATAACTAGAACAAGGTGGGAGAATCCTAACTAACTTGAGAAATTCTCTCAACAACCAAGACTTATTCAATAACTAACTATGACTTATTCCAACTACAGTCCTAATTGAACTCAACTTGTAGTTGTTTTACATGTAATTACAAAAGTGCAAGTGATGAGTTAACATGCAATTACAAATTTTTTTTTTTTTACATGTAACTTGTCAAAACAAAATTACAAATGCATAACTAGAACTATTCCATGTGTCTAAAGACACAACTCTAACTGCATCATCCTTTGTCTGTGATGATCTTCATGTCGCTTCATGATGCTAGAACTTGAAGTATTTTGGATTGGTAAAGACATCTTGAATTGGAAAGGGAACTTGTATTCTTATCTTCATGCTTGGGGTAGTACTGGTTTTTCAGGAGGGAAAGGGTTGCCTTCCTCTTTTCATGCTATGACCATCTTTGTCTTGAAAGCATTCTATGTTCTCAACCATGAATTGTTGTTGTATCTCTTCTTTGTATCACCCTCCAATCTTGAAATCTGCTTGCAAAATAAGGCCCATGCCTTAATCCATTGATTTGGTAGATCGTGTGTGCAAACAAGACTGACATGGGAAGGGATAAATTGATGCAAAAATGGGCTCAAAGGTGAATTTCGGGTTCTGGAAGTTGCATTACATGTGTGGGAAAAACAAGAGCATTAACTTGCAATTGTGAAGAACAAACATGCAACTTCATATGTGTAATCGGTAACTACAAGTTTTCACTTGTAATTGGACCTTTAAAACTCATTTACAAGTGTTTTTTGAGTGCATTTTGGACCAATTTCGGGTTCTGGATGGTTGATTGCAGGTAGACTTTAAATGGGAAAAATGAATGAAGGTGTGAAATGAGTGGATGAAATGGTGGGAATGGTATGCACGAATGATGGAAATGAATATGAGTGAAAACAAAAAGATTTTGGGAAGATCATTTTCAAGAAAATAGGAAGAACTTTCAACATGTAATCCGGTTCTAAAAACCCGATTTTGAAAGAATGGGTATTTTTCATCTTTGAAACTTGGAATTTCAACAAAAGATGGTTAAAATATTACAATCATAAGGGAAGATCAATTATTTTCATCCTACTTGTAATCGGGATTTAAAATCCTAAATACAAGTAAAGAGGGAAAATGGGGAAGATCAATGCAATTCACAAATTGCTTTGCAAACTTGGAACAAAGGGGAAAATCTCTCACAAAACTGATTTTAGGAAAGAACAAAACAAAACATATAACTATCATGAAGAGAAAGAATCTCTTATAGATAAAAGAAGAAGATTCAAACCCTAGCCACGTTTTTGAAAAAATTCCATATGTATCAAAATGCCCATTAAAAGCATGAAGAATCGGTCAAGTAAAGCACCCAACCTCCACGCCTAGGCAAGACAAGCCAAAATGATTTAGGAAAGACAAGATTCGTGGCACTTGAATGAGGCAAATCATGGCATTTTTCAAAAATGTTTTTACTATTAAAACACCATAAAACCAGTGATAATGTCTTCCAAATGGCGTGAAGAGAGTTGGAAAATGCATGAAAATAGCAAGGAATCCAAAACGCCTTCCTCCTCTTAAGATTTGTCCACAAAAATAGGTGGAAATTGTCAACAAAATCCTCCAATATTGCTAGTCGGGTTTTTGGGAATGAACAAGTTTAAAATGCACGCAATAAGGAAAATCAGGTTTCTTAAACCTTTTTACATGTTTAAAATGTTCACTTTTCCCCTCATAAGGCAAAATTGGGTTTTTGAGAGCAAACAACAAGTTTAAAATATTTGTAATAGGGAAATAAACCTCCCATTACAAGTTTTAAACAACTCAACAAAAGACTAGTAAAGGGAAAATGAAATTCCTTTTACAAGTCACAAAAACAACTTAAAAAAAAAACATGTAATAGGGAAATAAAATCCCTATTACAACTTAAAGTGACTTTATAAAACTTGTAATGGAGGAGAAAAACCCCTACCATAACTTAAAACCACTTAAGTGGAACTTTTTAAAAGAATTACAAGTTTTGTTTTAACTTAATAATTTAAAGTTCACTTGTAATATACCCAAAAAGTTCCTACAATGACTTAAAAGACAAAAAACAACAATGGGGAAATAAAAAGTAAGTTACAAGTTCTATTTTTCATAAAGTGCACTTGTATTTAACTAAAAATTTCCCTACAAAGACTAAAACAAAGGAAAACTTTAAAACTTGCAACTGAAGGAAAATTTCCCACTTGCAGTTAGGGAGAAAAAACCCGAAATTGAAGGAAAGACATAGCAAACGGACCCATAATGCGACAAAATTTGAAACATGGTTTGAGGATGGACTGAGGATTAATACAGTCCAAGGGCAAAACAAAATTTTGCCTTGGGAAGCATGCCATAAAGTAAAATCTTCAACCGGCAATGACTGTTCTGAAACATGAAATTGCATAGAAAGCTAGGAAAAGGAAGACTAAAACTCACCAAAACTTGGACAATGATGGAAAAGACACCCCCCAATGATTTGACACTATCAAATGTGAGTTTTGTACCTCGTAAAATGTGCCTTGGAGATAAAAATTACACTTTTTAGGCAAAAATTTGTAGGGGTTGTCACATTTTTGAGAATCCAAAACTGAGGACAACACTTGGTGCATTTTATTTTGTATTGACGAAAGTGTTGAATTTCCTCATCAACATATACTTCATGCCTTATGTTTATTTTTGTGTATGCTTCATGCCTTCTATGTATTTATGTGTATGCTTCATGCCTTATGTGTATTTATGTGTTTACTTCATGCCTTGAGTGTATTTATGTGCATACTTCACGCCTTACATGTATTTATGTGCATACTTCATACCTTGCATGTATTTATGTGTATGCTTCATGGTTCACGTCTATTTAGGTGTATCCTTCATGTGTTGCGTTTATTTATTTGTATTCTTCATGCCTTGTGTGTATTTACTTGTATGCTTCATGTCTTATGTGTGTACACTGCATATTGTTGTGTTGTATACATCTTTTTATGTGTGTACTTTATGCCTTATGTGTATTTATGTGTGTATTTACTTGTATGTTTAATGCCTTATGTGTATTTATGTACATGCTTCAAAGTTGATGTTTTTATGTGTGTATACTTCATGCCTTACGTCTATTTATTTGTATACTTCATGTCTTATGTGTATGCTTCGTGCCTTAAATTGTATTTATGTGTATGCTTCATGCTTACATGTATTTACTTTCATGGTTCATGCCTTATGTGTATTTATGTGCATGCTTCATGCCTTATGTGTATTTATGTGTATACTTCATGCCTTACATCTATTTATGTGTATGCTTCATGCCCTACATGAAATTATGTGTATGCTTCATACCTTTTGTGTATTTACTTGTATGCTTCATGCCTTATGTGTATTTATGGGTGTACACTGTATACTTCATGCCTTACATCTATTTGTGTGTATTTTTCATGCCTTAAATGTATTTACTTGTATGCTTCATGCCTTCTATCTATTTATGTGTATGCTTCATGCATTCCATGCATTTATGTGTATGCTTCATGCCTTTTGTGTATTTATGTGTATGATTCATGCCTTACGTGTATTTATGTGCTATCTTCATGCTTACTTGTATTTACTTGCAGGCTTCATGCCTTGCATGTATTTATGTGCATGCTTCATGTCTTATGTGTATTTATGTGTGTATACTTCATGCCTTATGTCTATTTATGTTTATGCTTCACGCCTTACGTGTATTTACTTGTATGCTTCATGCCTTATGTGTATTAATGTGCATGCTTAATGCCTTATGTGTATTTATGTGTGTACATTGTATACTTCATGCCTTATTGATGCAGAGCCTTGTGAGGGTTTTAGTTGACAAGACAACTTTTGAGGCACAACTCCAAAACTGACAAGCCCAACTTAGGGCAGTCACACAACAATCTCAGACCCTACACAAGACCCTAAGCATCAACAAAATCATCCTAGGTGTAGCATCGGAATTAGGAATCATCAAAAACAAGTTAAACGTAATAGCTCAATCAAAACACTAAACATGATAACTCAATCAAAAGAACACTCATTGCAATGAACCTAATCCCAAGCACACTCAATAGAGGCATAAAAACAAAGCATTTAAAAGAAAGTATCATGCAAACCATATAACAATTTGGATGCTTCTTCCATGCAGCTCCATTGTTCTTCTTTCCTCTTCAATGGATTTGTGGATCTCACCTACAAGTGCACATACAATTAAAAGCAAGATTGATGAAAAGCTCAAGAGTACTAGAAGCATAAGTTCGATAGTCTGATAGGGATTTGGCTTTGATTGATGAAGATCATCCAATTTATAGAGAAATTGGAGAAATGACAAGATTAGCATGATAGTGATTCGAATAGAAATTCAAATCAATAATAGCAAAATTATGACATATCTATGACAAATTGCTATGCAAGGATTATGACAATTCATGACAAATTTCTATGTCAAGAATTTATGACATTTTATGACATTTTATGACAAATTCTATGACAAATTTCTATGTCAAGAATTTGTCACAATTTATGACAAATTCTATGACAAATTTCTATGTCAAGAATTTATGACAATTTATGACAAATTCTATGACAAATTTCTATGTCATTGCCATAAATTTAGGAAAGAAATAGGAGGAAATTGAATTTAAGAATTAAGAAATTAGGAAATTAGAAATTAGTGAATTAATCAATAATTTTTCATTTATTAATTAATTCACTCACAAAGAGGAATAATTATCCAATTAAATGAATATTTAATTGTAATGAGAAAACTTAGGATAAATAAGTAATTTATTAATCCTAAAGGAAGAAATGACACATTAGGTTAAATGATTGAATCATGAAACCCTAGAAGGTGAATTAGAAATGCAAAAAAGACAATTAGGTCTTGATTTGAAGATAATTAATGTCATGATTTTGAATTGATAAATGACTAGTGCGACAAAATGATTTGATTGAGAAATGCGCCAATTGGTGAGGAACAATGACAAATTGATCCAAATTGACATAATTGAGACAGACAATGATCGATAATAAATCGGTTGAAAAATGACAAAATCGACAAAAGGGCAAGAATCGATGACAAAATGGATTGCAAGATGACAAGATTGGAAATAATCACGATTGATGAAAAATCGATCGCAAAATGACAAGATCGAACAAGACAACGATCGATGACAAATCGATCGTAAAACGACAAGATTGATAAACTGATCGCCAGATGATAAGATTGAAAAGAGGACAACGATCGATGACAAATCGATCACAAGATTGACAGGATTGATAAGAGGACAAAACCCTAATTAGGATTGACGATGTCCAAAATGATGACAAATAAGCATGCTCATTGATGCAACAAGATCAAATCGGTCAAAATCATGACTGGATAATGTTGTCGATAAGACCAAATTCGAGGACGAGATGATTGAAGAATATAGAAGAATGACTCGATGTTCACAAATGATAAAGACCAAGTGCGTGACATAGGAGAGATGTTAATGCAACGCAAAAACCTAAAATGAGGCAATGCGCAAATGTTAAAGTATGACCTCGCAAGCGTTGACCATTTTTGGGTGTCTACATTTTGCCTCTCTTTGAGACAATGTGATTTTAAGCGTTGTTTCAAAGAACAATAATGAAAATGCCCTAGACAACGATAATGACATATGCATGTTATGTAGCATCGGAATTAGGAATCATCAAAAACAAGTTAAACGTAATAGCTCAATCAAAACACTAAACATGATAACTCAATCAAAAGAACACTCATTGCAATGAAGCTAATCCCAAGCACACTCAATAGAGGCATAAAAACAAAGCATTTAAAAGAAAGTATTATGCAAACCATATAAAAATTTGGATGCTTCTTCCATGTGGCTCCATTGTTCTTCTTTCCTCTTCAATGGATTTGTGGATCTCACCTACAAGTGCACATACAATTGAAAGCAAGATTGATGAAAAGCTCAAGAGTACTAGAAGCATAAGTTCGATAGTCTGATAGGGATTCAGCTTTGATTGATGACGATCATCCAATTTATAGAGAAATTGGAGAAATGACAAGATTAGCATGATAGTGATTCGAATAGAAATTCAAATCAATAATAGCAAAATTATGACATATTTATGACAAATTGCTATGCATGGATTATGACAATTCATGACAAATTTCTATGTCAAGAATTTATGACATTTTATGACAATTTATGACAAATTCTATGACAAATTTCTATGTCAAGAATTTATGACAATTTATGACAAATTCTATGACAAATTTCTATGTCAAGAATTTATGACAATTTATGACAAATTCTATGACAAATTTCTATGTCATTGGCATAAATTTAGGAAAGAAATAGGAGGAAATTGAATTTAAGAATTAAGAAATTAGGAAATTAGAAATTAGTGAATTAATCAATAATTTTTCATTTATTAATTAATTCACTCACAAAGAGGAATAATTATCCAATTAAATGAATATTTAATTATAATGAGAAAACTTAGGATAAATAAGTAATTTATTAATCCTAAAGGAAGAAAAGACACATTAGGTTAAATGATTGAATCATGAAACCCTAGAAGGTGAATTAGAAATGCAAAAATGACAATTAGGTCTTGATTTGAAGATAATTAATGTCATGATTTTGAATTGATAAATGACCAGTGCGACAAAATGATTTGATTGAGAAATGCGCCAATTGACGAGGAACAATGACAAATTGATCCAAATTGACATAATTGAGACAGACAATGATTGATAATAAATCGGTTGAAAAATGACAAAATCGACAAAAGGGCAAGAATCGATGACAAAATGGATTGCAAGATGACAACATTGGAAATAATCACGATTGATGACAAATCGATCGCAAAATGACAAGATCGAACAAGACAACGATCGATGACAAATCGATCGTAAAACGACAAGATTGATAAACTGATCACCAGATGATAAGATTGAAAAGAGGACAATGATCGATGACAAATCAATCGCAAGATTGACAGGATTGATAAGAGGACAAAACCCTAATTAGGATTGACGATGTCCAAAATGATGACAAATAAGCATGCTCATTGATGCAACAAGATCAAATCGATCTAAATCATGACTGGATAATGTTGTCGATAAGACCAAATTTGAGGACGAGATGATTGAAGAATATAGAAGAATGACTTGATGTTCGCAAATGATAAAGACCAAGTGCGTGACATAGGAGAGATGTTAATGCGATGCAAAAACCTAAAATGAGGCAATGCGCAAATGTTAAAGTATGACCTCGCAAGCATTGACCATTTTTGGGTGTCTACATTTTGCCCCTCTTTGAGACAATGTGATTTTAAGCATTGTTTCAAAGAACAATAATGAAAATGTCCCAGACAACGATAATAAAATATGCATGTTATGTAGCATCGGAATTAGGAATCATCAAAAACAAGTTAAACGTAATAGCTCAATCAAAACACTAAACATGATAACTCAATCAAAAGAACACTCATTGCAATGAAGCTAATCCCAAGCACACTCAATAGAGGCATAAAAACAAAGCATTTAAAAGAAAGTATCATGCAAACCATATAACAATTTGGATGCTTCTTCCATGCGGCTCCATTGTTCTTCTTTTCTCTTCAATGGATTTGTGGATCTCACCTACAAGTGCACATACAATTGAAAGCAAGATTGATGAAAAGCTCAAGAGTACTAGAAGCATAAGTTCGATAGTCTGATAGGGATTCGGCTTTGATTGATGAAGATCATCCAATTTATAGAGAAATTGGAGAAATGACAAGATTAGCATGATAGTGATTCGAATAGAAATTCAAATCAACAATAGCAAAATTATGACATATTTATGACAAATTGCTATGCAAGGATTATGACAATTCATGACAAATTTCTATGTCAAGAATTTATTACATTTTATGACATTTTATGACAAATTCTATGACAAATTTCTATGTCAAGAATTTATGACAATTTATGACAAATTCTATGACAAATTTCTATGTCAAGAATTTATGACAATTTATGACAAATTCTATGAAAAATTTCTATGTCATTGCCATAAATTTAGGAAAGAAATAGGAGGAAATTGAATTTAAGAATTAAGAAATTAGGAAATTAGAAATTAGTGAATTAATCAATAATTTTTCATTTATTAATTAATTCACTCACAAAGAGGAATAATTATCCAATTAAATGAATATTTAATTGTAATGAGAAAACTTAGGATAAATAAGTAATTTATTAATCCTAAAGGAAGAAATGACACATTAGGTTAAATGATTGAATCATGAAACCCTAGAAGGTGAATTACAAATGCAAAAATGACAATTAGGTCTTGATTTGAAGATAATTAATGTCATGATTTTGAATTGATAAATGACCAGTGCAACAAAATCCGTTGATCACGCGGGAGAATCGACCTGACTGTTTCATGCTACGACATAGACTCAGGAGCACAAAGAGAGACACATTAGCTAGACTGGGGATATATTACATCACATACATGCCCGAGATTAGGGCAAACACAGGATTGTTGACCGCATTGGGAAAGTGATGGCACTCGAAGACTTCCTCATTCCATTTGGCGACTAGCGAGGCGACGGTGACTCTAGAGGATGTATGGCGCATCCTCCGCATTCTGATACATGGGGAGATGATAGAGTACGACCCCGTGACAGGGAGAGACGCATTATGCAGGCTGTTTGAGTGCAACACAGATGAGCTGGACATTATCGAGAGGGAGATCGGCTAGGAGAGCATGGCTGCCGAGTATGACCGACGATATGTGGTGATAGCAGTGGTGATAGCATGTCTTCTAGCAAGTGATAGACGAGGACATGGATTCCCTATTGGATGGGGAAGAGTGCTAGAGTGGATGGCGATAGAGGGGACAGTGTACGCGTGGGGACCATGTGTACTTGCTATGTTGTATTTCCAGCTGCATCAGATAGCGTATCAGGGAGTTCAGACTTTGAGCCGTGGAGTCACGTTGCTTCAGGTATGGGCATTCGATCATATTGCCATATGTCGGCCGATTACAGATAGACAGGTTGTACCACACCGACCATATGTGTATAGCTATGGGGGAGCACTGAGACAGGGTCCATTTGGATACATATTATACTGGCGACATGAGCTAGACAGACTGAGAGAGTTCATATGGAGGCCATATCGAGATTGCCCCGGATGGTCAGATGATCATGATGAGTTACCATATTGTAGACAGGAGAGGTACCTGATTGGGCGACCAGTGAACCGCCAGAGAGTGATTGAGTTGTACTTGCCAGAGAGGGTCAGATGACAGTTTGCAGAGACACAGGATGTACCTTGGAGGACTGCATGCTTTTCCCGATCTCACTGAGAGACGAGTCAGTGGGGGAGTATGATTCAGCCACACATAGCATATGCCGACTTTGCATAGTTACAGCAGAGACAGTGGGATTGGATGTCAGATGTGGTAGATGCTGGGACTACAAAGGAGTATGAGACATGGTTTGCACGACGATGGCCAGTGCCTTTGACTGATCCTGATATTCCAATACCGAGGAGACAGGAGGACTTCCCACTCACAGGAGAGGAGGGAGATGATGAGGATGAGGAGGATGACGAGGAGGATGAGGATGACAAGGATGGGGGAGAGGATGGTGAGGAGGATGATGATGACAAGGGTGATGAGGAGGATGAGGGAGATGATGGTGGGGAGGATGATGATGAGCTAGACGCAACGGATCAGGAGACTTTGCAGGATATTCCCATAGAGCCAGAGACAGCTAGGACAGATGAGATGGACATGTGTAGGGCTACCATAGCAAGCCAGCAGGATTACATTGCAACATTGGAAAGACAACATGAGCAGTTCAGAGCGGAGATAGCTAGACTCACAAAGGCTCGGGATACAGCCATAGCTCAGGCACAGTGAGAGGGACAGAGAGTCACTGAGTTCATTGGGTCGATTAGGGATGCCAGTGCACGGGAGATGGCACAGATGCTGGTAGAGACTGGAGAGGAGAGACTGTATTGGAGGACACTATATGAGAGTGCAGTTCCACCAGAGCGGAGAGCACCTTCATATCAGGCACGATCGAGGACAGAGAGCAGGTCACGCTCTCGAAGGTCATTGAGCAACATAGGAGTGAGTGGACCAACAAGACCACCATAGCCAGGACCAGGAGGGACATCATCTGCGAGACATGGTAGGGATGAGGAGGACAAAGGGAGCACCTAGTGACAGAGGCACGTACTCATGACAGACAGTGGACATTATGTAGCTTGACATTTTGTAGTCAGCCTGCGGGCCATACTTAGGACAGATAGTCCGATTTTGTACTCGGATATGATTTTGACATATGATATGATATGCATCGATATGATGGGATGCAATGTGTTATGACTGATGTTATTTTCCATGTATGGATAACTTATGCACTGTTGATGTATGAATGTATTTTTATGTATTTTTGATGTATTTATGAAATGAAATGGATAAAATGCTTGATATAATATGTGATGTGATGTTTGATGCAAATGTGCTAACCAAATGGATGCAGGATGCAACATGTGTGTTTGGATATCAGAGCACTAGATCGAACTGACTATCTGACCGAACGGAAGAAGTGTTAGTAAGAAGAAATGAGACAGAGGGAAATTAGAGATGAAGAAAAAAATTTGCTTTCAGTAATGCACTTTGTAGGTGAGAACCTTTATTTTTATTTAGCAAAATGGATGCGTAGCATCATGGCATTGAAGGCCAGAGCTGAAATGCAACCCTTTTTGCAAAAGACAGACACGTCACACACAAAAGACAATCATAATCAAAAAAGAAAGGGATCATGAGCCATCCCGGTCACTCTAAATCACTCAGTGACATCATCGAACGACATAGGAACATGATCGAAGATAAATCAAGAAAAAGATAAGATGCACAAATTCAAACAAATCAAACAAACATCTTGATCTTCATTGTCAAAAGTTGAAAGTGCTGATAGGATGATCATGCTGTTTGGTTTCAGGAAATGCGGTACCCCGTCTAAGACAGGACACAGTCTAGTTTCGAGTATACCACACCCTGTATAAGACCCATGATAATAGGAACAAGGACAAATGATTTGGATACTGATATTCGATTGAAATGACAATTATGATCAGTTTGAATGTCTAGTTTTTGATTGAAAAAGTTCATCTGGTTAAAGCATGATTTCATTAAAGCACAGCGTTAAATGGATTGCGAGTGTCATTGGAGGAATGCTCAGTAAGCTGTCGTATGCACAAAAGGAATAATTTATTGCAGAATGCGTGTTTTGTGAATTTTATAATTTTTTTTTGTTCATTTTTTCAGGACTTTATTTGATTTTTTTTGGATTATTTCAGGACATTATTCAAATTTTAAACTTTTTTCAGGACATTTTTTGATTTTTTTTGAATTATTTCAGGCCATTATTTGATTTTTAAGACTTTTTTCAGGACATTTTTCAATTTTTTTGGATTATTTCAGGACATTATTTGATTTTTAAGACCTTTTTTTTTTTTTTTTTTTAAGGACATTTTTCAATTTTTAAGACTTTTTTTTTTTCAGGACATTTTTCAATTTTTAAAGCTTTTTTTCAGGACATTATTCCAATTTTTATGATTTTTTCAAGACATTATTTCAATTTGTATGACTTTTTCAGGACATTATTTCAATTTTTTTGAATTATTTTTCCGCTAGTGTCTAGCAAGGCAAGGAATATGACAGGTGACTAAACAGGCTTGCTGAAATGTTGGTGGATAGAGGGAAGACAAAGGCCTTTTATCATGGAGACAACGCAGATGCAATTTCCAAGAGCTATTGCGTGATGGGACAAGAGACTGGATATGACAATGTAAAGCAGGAACATGGCATGAGGGACATGTCAAGAGGTTTTTGAAAGCATGTTTAAATTTTGCGTCCTTATGTCAGATCAAGATCAAGGGACAGAAAGAGTGTATGGATAGTGATAAAATATGGATAGGATAAGCAAGACCAAGAATGGATAAGGGACATGGACTGAAGGTCGAGGTAGGATACAAGATAGTTGCAGAAAGTTGAAATAAGCTAGGGAATATGGATGAAAGGTGATAATAAGCAAATGGATAAATGACCAAAAGCTATGATAGACTAAAAGCTGCGAACAAGATGCATGATGCTCATAACAATCCTCAGCCTTGTCAAGATCAAAGGTGGAAAGGGATTCTGGACATGAGGGACAAGAGGATATAAAGGGTAATGATAGGGGTTCGATAGGATAATGGAACAATGAAGGACAAAAGAATATGAAGGAGGAAATCTGCCCCCAAGTGTGGTGTACAAGAAGTTCATAGATTACACATGACGCCTGTTTGCCAAGTTTTCATCATGGTACTTGCCCAAGGCGCCTGTTTGCCAGGTTTTCACCAGTGGACGAATTATTTTTCTTTACTTTTTTCTTTTTCTTTTTTTTTTCACTTTTTTTTTTTGTATTTTTTTGTATTTTGACTTTTTCACAAGAAGATGGACACATGATAGGAGATGGAAGAAGGACTCAAACATCTTTTTGTTTGGATAGTAGCCTTGAAAAAAAATGGACCATGACCTTTAAAAAGTATGCTCAAAGACGTTGGTAGGATAAGGACATGGAAAATGAGATGAGACTAAGGCAAGGATTTATGCAAAGGATTGGACGAGAGGGATGGAAGGTTGGAAAATATGCATTGGATAATGGATAGGGTATTGGAAGAATTGGGCTTTAGTGGATGGAAATGAAGGTAAGATTGACATTGGCACACACCTTGAGGGGTGATGGATTGATGGAGGACAAATGGATCTCAGATTGTGAGATTTGGATGGAGGAATAGCTTGGGATTTTGGGACATAAGGGCCCAAAATGGATGAAGAAGGTGATGGAGAAATAGAATTGGAAGGTTTGGATGGAGGAACAGCAATTTTAGATGCCAATTTGGGTTGTTCTTTTTGTGCTTCAAGGAGCTTCTTAGGGATCCACATGGTTTTTGATTTTTCATGCTTTTGTGGTTCCTTAGAGTGCATTGCTTGCACAAGGGATTTAGGAACCCATATAGATTTTAACTTTGCTTTATTTTGCTCAGTGGGCCTTTGTGGCCTTTTGGATATTTCTTTTTCTTTATAGATCATATTGTTCTTTGTTTTGACATGTTGATTATATTGGACATGTTGATCCTTGAATACATGTGGATTTCTAGCCTTATGACTTTTATACTTGGCATCCAAATTGCTTGGAGGGGGAAAGGAATGCATGGATGGATAGGAATGAAATGGAGGCATGTGGGATGGATGGAAGGTTCTCCAAGATGTGTGCCTTTGCTGATGTTGCATAGGAGATGGAGGAATATAGGGACCTAGAATGGACGGAAGTGATGATGGGGAAGGTGGACATTTGGATTTTGACTTTGAAGGGATGTTGGATTTAGTAGGGGTACCAATGTCTTGAGAGTGAGTTGTGTAGACATGACCCTTAAGATCTTCTTTGATATGGAAGGGTTCTTTCTTATGAAGGTCTACCCCTTTGCCTTTATCAATATTTTGACTAATAGGATACTCTTTGCTTTGGCAAGAAGACGCAAGTCCATTATGAGGTGGATATGATATACGAGAAATAATGAGATCTTGAAGTGGATCAGATTGCACCAAATTGGAAGAATCCATTATGCATGTCGAGGGTTCATGAACATCTTGCACTGACACGTTAGAATCATGAGGGGGATTAGGATCATGAGGGGGACTAGGATTGTGTAGTGGACATGGTTCAATGACAGGCTCTTCAAGAGATGGAATGGGAGGAATAATGGGATCATCAAAAGAAATGTGATCTTGGAGTGTATATGTAGGATTAGGATGTGGAGATGGAGGAACAAGTGGATCTTGTGGAGGATCTAAAGGAATAATTTGATCTTGACAAGGAGGAAGATCATTGGAATCCTCTTTAAAGGTGCTTTGCTCTTGACTTTCAATGGGATCATCGGAAAGGATGGAAAGGATATCTTGATCTTTCTCAGGAAGTGGAATGGCAATGGGATTTGAAAGGACATTATGTTCATGAAATGGAAGGTGATCGTTTGGGATTGGATGAACTGGGATATCTTGATCTTGCTTGGGGAATGGAGTGTCAATAGGACTTTGGATAGGATGGACAAGAATAGGGGAATCATCATGAGTTTCGGGGAACATGGGGTCCTGGACAACAATTCGATGGGATGATAAGGTTTCAGGATCTTGATCTTGATTTTCTTAAGGACTCATTTTTTTGTGCTCTAAATTATCGTCTTGACATGAGGTTGGACTTTGGATATGCATGGGGGATTTTGACAAGGGATCAATGCTTGAACATGAGGAAGAAGGACTTTGAATGGGGTCCTCTAAAATAGGTAATGGCAATAAAGTGCATGGTGGCATTGGGTCTTGTATTTCTGAAACATGACAAGGATGTGCATCATGAATTGGATTATCTTGGCAATCAATTATGGATAGCTCTTGGATAATTGCATCCTTGGGTGTATTGTTTGATGAGGACAATATGGAAGGTTCTTGGGAAACTTCTAAAGGTGTAGGGATAGATGCCACTGGAGAGTCAATTTGTTTGTGGGGGGATGAGGCATTACTAGACATAAGTGTATTATCTTGATCTTCCTCAATAAACTCACTTGGTAATTTCCTTAAGAGCATTGCAATAAAACCACCTTTCTTTCGAGGTTTTGACATAGTTGTATCTGGGATTTGAACTTGTTTGGTAAGAAGTTGGCCCTGATTTGATGTCATGTTTTGATATTGGACTTGGTTCAATTGTTCTGACATGTTTGAAACTTGGGTTAGTGTGTGCTGCAACCTTTGTTTTTGAATGTTTGGTTGGTGTTGACATTGATATGTTGATTGAACTTGTTGATATTCCACCATTGGTTGAACTATTTGTGGACATTGTATAGTTGGTTGGACACATTGTTGAAATTGGACCATTGGTTGCATTGGCTGTATATGTTGGACAATTGGTTGAACCATTGGTTGTATTGGTTGAAAATCTAATTGATAGTAAACACCTTCTTGTTCTTGTTGTGGAGGCACATAATGTTGAAATTGATGTTGTCTCCTTTCTTGAAATTGTTTCATCATCTCTATTTGTGAGAGGAGAGCTGGTATGTTTGAGCGTTCAAGAAGAGATATTACATCAATTGGCTCAATATTTGGATTTCGACTTGGAAATTTTTGAAACATCTTGGACATTTGTGATCTATTCTTCTGAATGTTTTTCACTCTTTGTTCCAATATCTAATTTTCTTGAGCTAGCTTCTCCTCTAGTTTTTGTATTTGGAGATTTACATCATAAAAAGTTTGATCAATGTTGCTTTGTTGTTGGGTTAGATAGAATTGTGATTGCATTGGATTAAAATTTGATTGCATTGTCGATTGATATGTCAAACTTTGTTGCATCATTGGTGCTTGGAACCTTGTTTCAATAGACATGTCACTATGCAAATGCAATATTTTTGGAATTTTTCAAGGATAATGTATGATATGCAACTAAATGCAACCTATTATTTTGGTTGTTTTTCAAGATTTTGACAAACTTTTTGGAATGCAAATCTAAAAGAGACCCTTAGGAAATTGAAATGATATCTAGACCTCAAAGGACAAAAGGACTTAATTGATAAAGGACAAGATGACAATGTCTCCCCTATATGCTTGGATACTAAGCTAGGTTTAATGAAATGATATTGATGACAAAAGGACAAAAGATTTGATAAGGTCTAGACTTCCTAACAATGACTTAGGGTTTATCAAAGATTTGGACTACTCAAGTATGACAAAACCTAGTTTTGACACTATATGCAAAAGGATAATTAATATGCAAGTGACCCTAATATGATATGATAATGACTTAAGCTTAATGAAGAGACCTAAGGTATCAAAATATGAATGTATGACAATGGTATGACTTTAATGTAAGAGGACACATGCAAATGGATGACTTTTATTGGTATGCAAAAGAAGTATGACTTAGGTGAAACCTAACCTTGATACTTGACAATGACTTTGCAAAATGCAACCTAGGATGAACCTAAATGTAAGTGACATGAATGTTAAGACAAGTTTTCAAACAATGTTGGATAACCATGTTTTAGGAAGATGATCTGTGAATCTCGTTGAATTTTTGTTGGATGAATGTCTCTTGTGTTAGATCAATTTGTTTGGAATCAATTTTCCTTGTTCTTGAAATGAGATAAAATTCAACTTTTTGACAATCAAAGAATACAAGATATTGCAAGTTAGACTCAAGACAATCATGCTCATTCCCACATTTCTTATGGTAGGCAAAGACATTAGGTACTTGAGAGGTAGACTCATTATGAGATTCAAGGAGAATACATAGATGCTTGACCCCACGGGCTCCCCTCCATGGCACTCACTTCTCAGGGCAGCCAAGCATCAGTCCCCATGGAAATCTCCCCATGGTGAACTTAGTATCTCTTCCAAGTATCTGAACTTGTCCTTCTCAAGCAACTAGAAGGGTTTTTGGCCTCTAAAAACAAGGTGTTTAGTAAGGATTTCTGTTAAGTGTTACTCCTTGATGTCACACAAGCGTGATTGAGACATTAAGCCCATCAAGATACCAAACAAATGTAGTCGCACAAGCGCGATTTAGACCAAGAGGCCCTACTTAGATGTTGATATGAGAAAGAGTTCAAGGGTCATCACTTCCCAAGTAACTGCAATTCCCACGTAACACTTCCTTCAAAGCTTTCTCTCATCGGGTATTTTTTTATAGTGAGTTATAATGCCAAGAATTTCTAGCCGTACTCACTTTGGGTCATTCCCTTCTCACGATTATCACTTTCTTGCAAAAGCAAAGTGGTCGGGAAGGCAGGCCCTCTAATGGAGACACTCAATCAACAACACAAGCATGGTATCAAAGATCTGGATTTCTGATCACCCTAAAAGGATGAGAGCATACTCTCCTACTCCAATGTCACACTTAACAATCAAAGAAAACAAATGTTCATTCCAACCTATTTATAAATCACTAAGTGCCTAATTAAAAATCTCAAACACACAGTTTGGTTGTTTCTCCAAGGCAACCTGCAAAACCCAAGTTAGAGGTTTGATTTGTTGTCTTTGACCATCGAATCTGCATAACACATGTTAGTAGTTTGATTTATAGCCTTTTCCATGTGTATGCCAAGATTCTGCACAAATAATTAGTACCAAAATCCAAAGCACAGAAAACAGAAAGCAAAAACACCAAAAATTTCAAGTAAAAACTGCATTTTTCACCTCTGTTCTGGACTTTACACAAGCGCAGAACTCATGACATAGGCGCAAGATGTTTGACACAAGTGTAGAATGTTGCATAAACACGTGCAAGATGCATGACACAGGCGCAAGATGCTTCACACAAGCGTAGAAGTCTCCAGAATACCCTGCATGGCCCTGTTTTTGGGTTTTTGACCTGCAAAATCAACTTAGAAGCACTCCAAAACACAGTAAAAGGGTTAGAAGGTTAGTATTCACGTCAGGTTCACCAATTTTTGTAGCATTGGAATTAGGAATCATCAAAAACAAGTTAAACGTAATAGCTCAATCAAAACACTAAACATGATAACTCAATCAAAAGAACACTCATTGCAATGAACCTAATCCCAAGCACACTCAATAGAGGCATAAAAACAAAGCATTTAAAAGAAAGTATCATGCAAACCATATAAAAATTTGGATGCTTCTTCCATGCGGCTCCATTGTTCTTCTTTCCTCTTCAATGGATTTGTGGATCTCACCTACAAGTGCACATACAATTGAAAGCAAGATTGATGAAAAGCTCAAGAGTACTAGAAGCATAAGTTCGATAGTCTGATAGGGATTCGGCTTTGATTGATGAAGATCATCCAATTTATAGAGAAATTGGAGAAATGACAAGATTAGCATGATAGTGATTCGAATAGAAATTCAAATCAATAATAGCAAAATTATGACATATCTATGACAAATTGCTATGCAAGGATTATGACAATTCATGACAAATTTCTATGTCAAGAATTTATGACATTTTATGACATTTTATGACAAATTCTATGACAAATTTCTATGTCAAGAATTTATGACAATTTATGACAAATTCTATGACAAATTTCTATGTCATTGCCATAAATTTAGGAAAGAAATAGGAGGAAATTGAATTTAAGAATTAAGAAATTAGGAAATTAGAAATTAGTGAATTAATCAATAATTTTTCATTTATTAATTAATTCACTCACAAAGAGGAATAATTATCCAATTAAATGAATATTTAATTGTAATGAGAAAACTTAGGATAAATAAGTAATTTATTAATCCTAAAGGAAGAAATGACACATTAGGTTAAATGATTGAATCATGAAACCCTAGAAGGTGAATTACAAATGCAAAAATGACAATTAGGTCTTGATTTGAAGATAATTAATGTCACGATTTTGAATTGATAAATGACCAGTGTGACAAAATGATTTGATTGAGAAATGCGCCAATTGACGAGGAACAATGACAAATTGATCCAAATTGACATAATTGAGACAGACTGATCGATAATAAATCGGTTGAAAAATGACAAAATCGACAAAAGGGCAAGAATCGATGACAAAATGGATTGCAAGATGACAAGATTGGAAATAATCACGATTGATGTCAAATTGATCGCAAAATGACAAGATCGAACAAGACAATGATCGATGACAAATCGATCGTAAAACGACAAGATTGATAAACTGATCGCCAGATGATAAGATTGAAAAGAGGACAACGATCAATGACAAATCGATCGCAAGATTGATAGGATTGATAAGAGGAAAAAACCCTAATTAGGATTGACGATGTCCAAAATGATGACAAATAAGCATGCTCAATGATGCAACAAGATAAAATCGATCAAAATCATGACTGGATAATGTTGTCGATAAGACCAAATTCGAGGACGAGATGATTGAAGAATATAGAAGAATGACTCGATTTTCACAAATGATAAAGACCAAGTGCGTGACATAGGAGAGATGTTAATGCGATGCAAAAACCTAAAATGAGGCAATGCGCAAATGTTAAAGTATGACCTCGCAAGCGTTGACCATTTTTGGGTGTCTACACTAGGTATGATGGATGATTCATCATTAAAAACCATCCCAAATGCTTGTGCACGATTTGTTTTTTGTTTTCTCCCTTTTCTTCTGCGATTTTCGGGTAACGAGGATGTAAAAGTATTCAAATTTATGTTCAAAATTGGAATGTTAAGGATTTTGTCTTTCTTTAATTCCTTAGACAATATTCAATGCTATTAATGTGTGATCTCTTAGTTATTTTTGATTATGAACTGAAACTTCTTTGTTTGTAGGTGGCTATAGATAATATTTATTGATTTCGATATATCTTCAACATGCTTCATGGCACATATATAGGCATTGCCTTGTAAGATCAAGGCATGCCTTGACCGGACATGTCTCATGACATGTCCGATCAAGACATGTCTTGATCAAGGGTGGTGCCTCTTCATAAAGCAAACCGATAACTATCGGTTAATGTCAATGTTGATACATAACAAATGCCAATCGGTTTGTGATTTGATGCAGTTTGATTATCATTGTAACCGATACTAAATTGGTTAAATTCTAATGCAGTTTATCATTAACCGATCACTAACCGGTTTATTCTTAATACTATTTCGTGATAATCGATGGTAAATGGAACCCGATTATGGATCAGTATAAGAGAAAAAATATGTTAAGACGATAACTATTGTAGTTATCATATGACAACACTAATTAGTGTTGTCATATGACAACTAGAATAGATAAGAATAACTGATTACAATCACAACATATAAATGAAATCATTGCATAGCATATACGATCATATCTTGATCAATGATAGAAATTCTTATAAAGATGATTATGATGTCTACCATTAGTATGTAGATTTAATGATAGGATAGATGATTGAATGAGAGAGTTCATGTATCTCTCATTCAATCATTTATCTTACCGAAGCTACATTGTTTCAACACTCCCTCTTAGCTAGGGAAGATAAATGGAGATCTATGTAAACATTGAAATAATCATCTATTTATATAGCATCACATTTCTCATAATAGAATGTATTACATGACTTCATAATAAAAAGATCAAGTCACATATGCTCGTGACATGATGTATCACATAACACGTGATATAGAAATATATCACATCATCTCGTGATATAGAGATATCACATAACACGTGATATCAATATCGCATAACACGTGATATCACTATCGCATAACATGTGATACCTTGGATATAAAATAATTTGAGAATATTGAATTCTCTTATATCTAGGTTATGTTATGTGTACTGACATTATGTCACATAATGTTTACCATAACATATCATGGCACACCCATGAGTCAAGATGATATCAAGTCAGCGTGATATCAACATTACAAGATCGTCACCTTGTAATGTTTGATACAAGTGTTCATTATCTAAAATGTCATCACCTCTTAGAAATGGACATAAGGGGAGGAGCCCATAAAGTCATAACATGACAAAAGAAGTTTACACATTAAACATCTTATATATTAGTACGGATAATAAAGCAAATTACAATTCAATCATACCAATTCCTTTCCTGAAGTGTTCAACTTTTACTCTGGATAGAGGCTTGGTCAGTGTGTCTATTGTCTAGTCTCCTATACTGATATACTACAACTGAATCACATTCCTATCCACCATGTCTCTCACATAGTGGTAAGGAATCTATGTGTTTGGATCTATCCTGAAATACAAGGTTCACGAAGAGTTTTATACAGCTCTGGTTATCACAATGAATTATAGTAGGCTTCAGTGGCTCACCGAATAATCCCACAAGTAGTTTTCTAAGCCATATAGCTTCTCGTGCAGCCATGGAAGTTGTGATATATTCGGCCTCTGTAGAACTCTGAGCTACTGAAGACTGTTTCTAGCTAATCCAAGATATCATGGCTGAACCCAAACTGAAGCAGCATCCTAAGGTGCTTTTCCTGTCAGTCACACTTCCAGCCCAGTCTGAATCAGTGAACCCATGAAGATCCAAATCAACTTTCCAATCTGATGGACTTTCCAACCTTTGGCTGCTGCAATGGCCAGTATTGCTCTGACTAAGGTGTACCTAGCAACTGGAGCAAATGTCTCATCATAGTCTATCCCTTCTTTCTATG